>NC_141995.1:19367412-19709495 GCF_049901715.1 Pseudonaja textilis
TCTGTTCTGCTGTGCCACGAGATTTAGATTAGCTAGGAAGCAGGAAATGGTTGGATTTCTTGCTTTCTAGCTAGTCTTTAGATCTTCAGCTCAACACAGCCAAACCTCCCTTAGGACTGAAGGTTTGCTTGCAAGCAAATTCCAAGCAGACTCACAGCAAAAAAATTTGAGAGACTGAGCTAGCCGATGGCAGATAGATAGATCACTGAATGATTCTGTGAGCAACTCAATCTGCCTGCTTTGCCTGATTTTGGGTAAAAGTTGCTCTTTTTTTTATAAAAAAAGTCAATATTTACATGCATGGTGTGTTGTGAGTTAATTTTGTGAGTTTGCTTGCAAGCAAATTGTATATGACAGACTGGAGCTAGCCAATGGCAGATAGATAGATCTCTGAATGAATCTGTGACTCTGTGAGCAACTCAATCTGCCTGCCTGCTTTGCCTGATTTTGAACTTGTAAGAACTACTGTGTGTGCAACTATTAGCAAGAAAACTACAGACTGGTGAATGCTGCCTTTTCTTCCTTTTTGGAAGAATTCTTTTATAAAGAATTATTTTTTCTTTATACTTTTTTTTTCCTTTGTAGGTATAATTTATGATGTGATTGTAGAACCTCCTAGTGTTGGTTCAATGACTGATGAACATGGACATCAACGACCTGTGGCATTCTTGGCATACAGGTAAAATGTAATTAATATTAAAAGTATCAAAATATTAAAATGCTATATTGCAAAATTATAGTGTCAAATCTCAAGTCTACAAGAAAGGATTTTAGTAGTATATTTTCATTATTGTTGTTTTGTTGTTATTAAGAGTATTGTTCCAATGGGTTCTGGCAGATTTCATTTCCTTCTGGATTTCTTCCAGATCATACTATTATGAGGAGTGGGGAAAATCAGGCAGATTTGACGTAAATTCTCAAAGTAGAAGCAGTTCAAGGGGTTCCAGGGATGATCTGACCTTTTGTCTAAAATGCTGCATTCGGAACACTTTGAGTCATTTCTGCATGATTTACTTCAAAAAATTTCTAAGTCTCCCTCCCTGGAACAGCATGGTCCAAAGAAAAGCAGCACAACAAAGCAGAACAATCCAGAATTCTTCAGAACAATCCAGCCAAGACTGAAGAATTTTGTGCATTCTTTTTTTAGTCTTTCTGGAGATCTTTTGTTTTTTTTTTCCTTCCCAGTACACTGTAAAGTCTATGTTAACTACTTATTACGTTCTTTGTTTCCCCTGGTTGGTTTTACCGCTCTTTTTATTTGGATTTATGGTGCATGGATTGTTTTTGCTCCTAGTTTTGGTTTTATCCTAGTTTCTTTTTTCTGTTTTCATTATTTTTTGAATGACCAAAGAAGATGGGGGTAGCAGAGATGGAACATGGTGACTGAAGTAGATATATTAAATGTGTCCGATGACAGTTTCCAAAAATGTTGGAAAGTAAATTTGGACTCTTAATTTTGTAGTCCACTTCAAATTGGTGGAATTGGTTCTCTCTAAATAATAAAAGTGTGGAACTGACACCTATCCCAGCTCTTTCAGCGGATTTCTCACCTTGTTTTAATGCCATTAATTCCCTAATAGGTTGGGACAAAAAGCATGTCTCCCTACAAGTGAAGTTGTGAACATTGTTCTTTTGCCTCCTCTGAGTTAGATGATTAGGGTCTATAGGTATAAAATTCCTGCATGTATAAATCCCACGTAGATTTCTGGACCCCTCTAATATTGATAATTCATTTTATCTGCAGAGTAAATGGGCAATATATAATGGAAGGGCTTGCATCCAGTTTCCTCTTTACAATGGGTGGACTTGGTTTCATAATACTGGATCGTTCCAATGCACCAAATATCCCAAAGCTGAATAGATTCCTGCTACTTTTTATTGGATTTGTGAGCGTCTTGTTGAGTTTCTTCATGGCGAGAGTCTTCATGCGAATGAAATTACCGTAAGTCATTTTTTAAATCAGATTCTTTTCTCCCTCATTCTTAATATTTGATTAAACCAAAATAAAATAAATGTGTTATTTCAGATTATTTTCTAAAGACATATTTGGAGAAACGTAAGCAAACACAAGTCTATTTGTGTACATTTATTGGGTAGGACCAGAGATTATTACATTTATGAAAATGTAGAAGTCGGGTTGGAGAAATAAACTATTAATATCTAAGATAATTCAGTGTTATTCCTGGATTAGAAACGTTCAAATTAAGAATAAGATTATGGTTAGTAAAGGTTTTCAATCTAATAATTGAAGTAACAGCCAAAAAAACACATGCAATTGGTGGTTCATTTGCTTTCTAGCCTACTACATATGAACTACAATACATGACTATGTAGCCATTACACCTGGTGCATAGAAAGACTTCTGCAGTTCCTTTAATAGAAGTATGTCTTGCATACGACCTTTTTTTATCCTAAATTATTTCTGTCTGGATCAAGAATGAATTTGTGGTCTTTCGGATGCTCTATCTCTGGTTATTGGTACTGACAGAGTAAGAATTTAGCATTATGTAATGGACTCAACTGCAAACTAAATAGCATTACTTTTATTTCACATTTCCATTCAAAATTCTCTTTGTTTTCTAGGGGCTACTTGATGGGTTAATGCCTTTTCTGAATGCTGCAGATTGAAGATTGTATTTCCTTCTCATTAGGAAGAAGAATGGATAGCAACAATACATAACCCCATCATTCCTATCTAAAGCCACAAGATAGAGAGAATGAGTAAACTAGCTTAAAGATTGTTCTCTCATTTTCTCCTTATATAAACAGGATTTATTGCAGGCAGCTTAACAAACGTGTCCCTATTGTTCTTCAGTATTTAAAAAAGCGACATTCTCATGTTATCAGACCTAAGTGTATTATGTCGGTGCAATAGAATCACAACTCTACAATCCTATTCCCTATCCTTCATGATCAACCTCAGAGTAATAATTCTATACTCTCTTGTAATACTTTGGCTCGGTCTATCTACCTGCAAGAGAATCTATTTTGAAAATGTGAAGGTAAAATTAACTTTTTCCATATTTATAAATAACAACAACTGGTCAGTGATTGCCACTGTATGTTTAGGAGTTTGATCAAGAAAACAGAAAAGCAACTAGTTTTGTGCTCACCTTTGGATTAGCCAACCCAGAGGACAGACAAGATCAAGTACTTACAAGATCTGAAAGGGAGGAGAGTTGGTGGATTGTGGCGAATGCCTGCATGAGGGTGGATGCCACCTCCCTCTAGCATTTCTGGCAATTGGTGCTTTAAAATATTCCAGGTAATACAGTCTTCTAGCCACTTGCAAAGGCACTGAACAATAACTCTTCCTGCACATGGATTTGTATCTGTGTTGTGTTATGAAGAAAAGATTACACTGACATTCATGTTAGTAGATGAATCTAAACATATGCAAAATAAAACCCTGAATTGTATGATAGTAATTGTTTCTTTAAAATTTTTGAAAACATTAAACATTTTTCTATTAAAACACCGTGCTTGTATATATTTAGTGCTCTTTTACATTCCTAATAGACTTGTGCTTTCCTAAATTTTTTTACATTTCATAGTACAGATGTGGTCTTTAGTAATATTCTCATTTTTATATAAGTTCTTATGAAGGCCATGTAGTGAGTCGGCAGCTTTAGGTAGTTCCATAAATGTTTGCATTATTTCTAATGTAATATTCAAACTAAGGTTGCATATAGATAAAAATAAAGCAGGCATGACTACAAAGTTAACCTTAACCCTAACCCTAACCCTTTATTAAAAAATATGGAACGCTTCACGAATTTAATTGCCCTCACTGAAGTGACAGCTAATGAAATTAAAAAAGAAAAAGCAGAATAAAACAAAGGAAAATATTTTAGAATTTGGATTTGTCACCTAAATTTCAGTAGCAATAACAGTTAAGTATGGTCAAAAATACTGGAGCAATGAAAGATATATTTATGAACACAAGATAGCTTACATTTCAAAAAATCAAAATCAAGCAAAAGCATAAAAGCCCATAGTAAGTGATTAATGAAATGAAAGTAAACTGCTGATGACTGTTTTAAAAGAACACTATAGGGTGCAATTCCAAAGTTTGACAGGAAAGCTATAAAGTCACTATAAACAAACAAAGACACCCAAAATCCTGCTGAAGATGTTACCTACTTTGGTAACAAAACGTCCGGGAGCCAAGCAGCAAGCTTGGAATACAGATCTGTAAAAGTCACTTTCTCTAATCCCAGAAAGTTAGGGGGCATCTTGGTAGGCAGATTTTTTAAGCAGGACTTTTCAATACATACATTTTAAGACTTTAAAGACTTTAAAATCAGCCCAAACAAACTTTGAAATAGAATGGAAAGTAATGTTGCTTCTTAACTTTAAATTATTAACTGAGTACCAGTTTGCAAATTCAAATTCTTACATGGCAGTCCCATATATTCTTAGGGGCGTTCTGATGTGTTACCAGATTGTGAATAATTTGAGCTTCATTATGTGGACCCAAGAAGAGAAGCAAATGACACATGGGTTAAAGCAGATGAAAATACATATAAGCACTTGAATAGTTTGGATACAGAGAGTGGTGCAACTAATCCAACAATAAATAACATTCAAAAGTTAATATTTATTGAGTTACAACATTTATCTTGAAAGTAACCATTTTTCAGCATCTTCATGTCAATTTATGGTATCCTTTTCATCTATTTTTCTTAAATACAAACATTACATTTGCTTTAGTACCATGGTTTGACCTAACCCTACCATTTCCATACAAATCTCTAAAATACTTCCTGCAACATTTCTGCTGTTGACTTTCATCTTCCTTACTCACTACTTTTCATTCACTTGAAAACTTTTATTTATATTAAAATTTCTATATATTTTTTTAAAAAAACAAATGTCTTCCAGTTGTCTTTGGTTTCTTATGTCTATATGGGCAAGTTCATGCAAGGAATCTCGACAACCATTTCAGGAGTGGTTGCCTATTGCCTTCCTCCTAATGCTAAGAGAAAGTGATTGCTGTGAAACCATGCCATTGGCTTCCATGCCTGAAGCTGGAATAGAACTTGGTTTCCCTATTACCAGTCCAGCATCTTAATCACTAGTCATGCAATACATGACAATAGAATACAATAGAATAAGCTGGAAGAGACCTTAGAGGTCCTCGATCCAGGAAAACCTACACCAGTTTAGATAAGTGGCTGTCTAAAATCTTAAAAACCTCCAATAATGGAGCGCCCACTATTTCTGAAGGCAAACTGTTCCACTGATTAATTGTCCTCGCTGTTTGGAAATTTCTCCTTAATTCTAGGTTGCTTCTCTCTTTGGTTAGTTTCCAACCATTGTTTCTTGTCTTGCCCTCTGGTGCTTTGGAGACTAATTTTAGCCCCTCTTCTTTGTGGCAGCCCGTCAAATACTGAACCCCAAATTTCCATTGCTAAGCAAGACTGTTCTTAAGTGAGTTTTGCTCCATTTTATCATCTTTCTGGCCACTGTTGTTAAGTGAATCAGTGCAGTTAAGTTAGTAACACGGTTGTTAAATGAATCTGGCTTCCCCACTGACTTTGCTGTCAGAAGCTCAGAAAAGGTGACATGATGACCCCGGGACACTGCAACCGTGATAAATACAGACCAGTTGCCAAGCATCCAAGTTTTGATCAAGTGACCATGGGAATGCTGCAGCAAACAGTTGTAAGTCATTTATCTGTTCCATTGTAACTTCGGTCATTAACAAACGGTTATATGTTGAGGACTACCTGTACTTGGAGAGTGATTAATATTGACTAAATTGGAATTTTGAAGAAAATCATAATGCTACCATGATATACTTGAATATAGCCACTGGAAGTTGAGTTCAACTTAAGGGCATCTTTATATAATAAAACTATACCATATTTTGGTAGATTACAGTCACGCTGCTTCTAAGTTACACATTAGACACAAGTACCAGAATATGGTGCAATTTTGGCTTATCCTTTTTATTTCCATGCTCCATCTTTGGAACATAAAAATGCATTTTTGCTGATTGATTTCTTGTTCACTTCTAATGAATTCACTGGAAACTGATCATCATATCTGAACATAAAACAAAGAAGATGTTTTCCAAAAGTTCTATTTATGGAAATACCTGGCTGGTAATCCACACAGGAAGTTTTTGTATTGTCTGCATTCTTAGTTATCAATCTGTTATTTAAAATGAAGCCTATAACATGTAAGTTGAAATAAATTAAATATTGTACCAGTTCATCAGCAGGTGGCACTGCCTGCACAGATCATGTAAGTGAGATAGTCTAGTATATACACAACAGTGTGAAATCATAGCCGCCAGTTCCTTAAGCTGGTTTTAGCCTTCTTACACATCAGGTTCTTGACAAAAGTGTAGGATGTTGTAATGTATTGTTATAGTATATGCATGGATTCAAGCAATGTAATTAACAGTGCTTTTGTAATTGACAGGTGGAAATTTTGTCAATGCACAGATTTTCGAAGTGCTATCCAAGATTTTCTGATATGGCACCCAGTATGCCAATAGCCATTGAGACTATCAGTTGATTTATGCCATATTCTTTTCATTTTGATTTTCAGATCTTGATAAATTGATCTTGCCATTCTTTGTCTTCTACTCTACTATCCCCTGATATTGCCATATTATTTTTCCATACTTTCTTCTTTTCTTTCTTCTTTTCAACTATAAAGTTCAGCTTATGTCTATTTTGTCATTTCAGTAGTGTACTGTATAAGGTATGCCCAGGCGTTGATGGCTTTGATGCTGTTTCCTCAGTTCAATTTTATCTTTAGCAATTTTCTCATTATTTGGATGTATTTTTTATTAATCATATCTTTAACTTGTCAATGCTTGATGTTAGCCCACAGAAAAATGGCCATACTTTATCCACCTATAGAATCTTGCTCATGATTCTGAGATAGGCAGGTGTTGTCTAATAGTGTTAAAGATATTGTTGCAGGATATAAGCTGTTCTACATACAAAGCTATTTGCAACTGACTGATTTTGTCAATGCCAATGCTGTTCATGTGTTATTACAGATATTTTGAGATTGTACACAAGGTGCCTATTACTATTGAAATTATCTGTCTCTTTTGCCATAGATGTTCTATTTGCAGGTCTTTGTATTTTGTGATTTGCTCCAATTTTTTCTCTTCTATTCTGCAGACTCCATATGTTCGCTATCCAAACTTTTTGACATTCTTATTGAAAATTGTTAAGTCTGGCGTATTGTATAGTAGGTCCTAGTCTGTTTGAATTCTAAAATCCCAGAGCATTTTTTGTGGTTTCACCAGTTCTTCCTTGCAGGCAAATGGTATTGCTTGCAGATGTTCCAATTCACTGTTTTTGCTAGTATGTCATGTCGTTATTTCTAGTCAGTATGTGTGATCTCCTTGAAGCAACTAAGTGGTCCACTGTTTATTATTATTATTAACCACTGAATCCCTAAGGACTCCAGTGATTTATAGGTGAGAAATATAAAACATAATGTAATGAACAATATAAACAATAAAATTAATGAAACCAAACTGTAACCAAACAAAGAAGGGGTTACGGCCAAAAAAGAAAATCTCAATATGAGCAGCTTCCAGAAGAGTGTTAAGCATCAGATCAACCAGATTGTCTACTCAGAAACCATCCAAAAGAATCAGTGCAGCCACTCAAAAGCAGTCATGTCAGACCTTAGCCTCCTTCCCCGAAGTGTGGTGCTGCAAATTATTTTTCCCAAGAAAATCAAACTTGTTGAGCTGATTCAAATGGGAGAAGCCATGTAGAAATTTTGAAGTTAATATCAGTAGATGAAATTGCATGTAGGAGCCTGTTAGCACCACTGGGTGGCCTACAGCACTGTGTGATGTGTGCCCAATAGTGAATGCCAGTCAACAAATGGTCTGCTGCACTTAACTCTGCAGTTTCCAAGTGATCTTCAAAGGCAATCTCATCTAGAGAACATTGCAATAGTCCAACTGCAATGGGCTAGTTACTATAATCAGCCTACTATGCCACATGATTATGAAAACATAACTCACAGTAACTAATCCTTCTATTCCAGCCCACAGCTTCCATCTCCTTTTCTAGCAGCAACCCATGAATCAAGAAATGGCAGAACCACAGCAGCAATTCATTCGTTCATTCATGCATTCATGTATTCATTCATGTATTCATTCAATTTTAATGTAAGTATCATATGAACACTGTCCAGATTTTGGAATTTGTGAAACTAACCCACAATTTATAATTTATGGATTTTATTTTTGTATCAATTCACATGTCTATTATTATTTTTTCACACATAGATGGTTTCAGAAACCAGTCTTCAAACTTCAAATTACAACCAGTCAAGCAGATTTCATCTAAAATTGTTAGAAATGATTGGTAACTTATAGCTTCTGGGCATAAAGATGATATATAAATTGACATCTTCATCATTTCATTTCAATGGAGTCATGAGTTATGGTGTATTGTACAACCTTTATATGGCTTATTTTATTTTACATGAAGTATACATAAATCCAATCAACTGACTAGTTCAATAACCAGTGTCTGATGCATGTACCATATGAACTAGGTCTCAATCTACAATGTTTGATGTTTCCTCGTGTATGCAGACAGATTTAATGTGCGATTATTCCTAAATATCCAACTAGTAATAACAAGCATTTTCTGGAATACAGAAATCATTCCCTAATAAGCAATTATAGACATAAAATTATCGACTAGAACTATAAAAGCTTTATTAACATAAACTCTTTTTTTGGCTCTTTCGTCTCTCAGGTAGATTGTATGGTTTGAAATTCTTGTAACTTTTGCAGTCAAGTGAAAGAGATCTTAATTATTGTCTGTAGCATGATGGAATTGATAATGGGAGAAGATATATGGGTAATATTGCTTCTCCAAATCTACTATCCTTTGAAATTCTATGCTGACTAGTAATTTTGACTATTCCATTGCATCACAAAATGCTTAGAGAAAGCTAGTATCTAATTACTGCACTTCACACTCTGTTGTTTCATTTGTTAAAATGTCCAGTGAATATTAAGCACAATTAATGAGTAGAGTAAATGTATTCCTATAGACAGGTAAATCCTCAACACTTTTGTAGAATCTCTTATATGGAGTGATCTGGTCTATTTCATTTTATATTCCATGAATTGTCAGAGGGAGTAAAATTTAGTTTATGTAAAATCTTTAATGTTTAGTTTGTAGGGAAGTCAGGCTACTGCAATAACTGGTATCAAAAGCATTGGATAGATTCAATAATAGGAACAGCAAATTTCATGCCACTATAGAATTCTGTACTATCAAGATAGCCATCCACTTAATGAGGAAAAACATTTTTCAGTTGATGCATATATTTGAACATAGTTTTTAACTATATAGTTATGTTAAAATGCTCTTGCAAGTTGTCAGTTATAAATATCAGCTTTCATAAATGTCTGTCTCAAGCTGATTACATGACTTGCCATTTCATGTGGGACTTCAAAATACTTGACCTTTTAAACAGTACAGTTGAATGGATCTTATGCAGGCTGCAGGCTATTACAGCTAGATGAATAATAATATGAATGAATAATTTCTTAGCTGCAAAACCTGGCAAAAGGTTTGTATCTTAATGTGTAAAAGAGGAGACTCTTGCAAATGTTGATTTGGAGAAATTATTAGGTACTTAAATTCCTTCCTCTATAATATACAATCATAAAAGAAAGAGGAATTTTATCAAGTTTTTAAAGAGTTACATTATACATGTGTTGATGTTGGCAACACTAAAAACCTTGATTTTTAAGAGTTGAGCGGTTGGTGATTTTGGCATGCTGGGATTACAATCTGTTTTAATTGGTTTTAATTTTTGAAGGGAAACCAGCTGGGCATATTTTAAATCTTGGGGATGGGCTTTGGTTAATTCCAGGCAGGACTTTGTGTCTCTAAAGAACTGTATTGATCATAAGTCCTGTGCTTCTAACTACAATCTAAGTGTTGTGGCCTACCGGCCACCGGCCCACCCCCTCCAGCAGCTGAATCAGAGGAGGAGGTGTGGGAGTCAGGGTCAGCATCAAGGCAACCTGAGACCTTCGAGGGGGAAGAGGGAGTGGAGCTGGCAGAGAGAGAGAGAAAGAGAGAGAGAGGCGGAGCCTGGGCCATCCATCAGCCCTCAGATAGTCAACAACCCATAGGTCTGTTGGTGGCTGATAAGGAAGAGGAGGATCAGCTGGCTCCAGTGCCTGATACGCGGATGCGCAGAAGGCAAGGGGAGGAGAGCACTGGAAATCCATGGGCCGATCCGTGGGAAGGAAGAGCCACTGCTGCTAGTGAAGCCCACCCTAGCTCTGAAGATAAAGGGCAAGGGGCGGAGATGAATAGATGTGGCAGACAACTATTCATCTCCCTGCCAGACAGACTTGTTAGCCTGTGGCGAGTGAGAGAGAAACTTTTTGCCCAGGGCTGCCTGCCCTCCTAATAAAGGAATCTTTGAGCAGAGGGTTTGTTGTGTTTGGGGAGCTGGGTCAGAACACAAAGTTTATTTTTTCTTGGCCCCCTTTCTCTGTTGTTTGCCCAGACCACCTTCATGATCAGACTTTCCTGCTGGGCAGTGGTATATCAGTTGCACTGCATTGGTTACAGATACACTTCTTTTTCCACTTCTATCAACGTGTGCTTCTAATAATGCTCAGCAACGTGAAATAAGGTGGCGCTGAGGTCAGGGATCTCTATTTCATAAACTCTCATGTTTTCAGCGTCAAGCTACATTGGATTTCTTTTTTGACCCATGCTTAAAGTGTCAAAGTTCTTAACATTTCCCAGTGCCCAGTCTTGTTATATCACAGCTGAATCATTCCCATTTCAGATCCAGCTAGAAAGCTGAAGTCCAGCTATATGAATTGGATTTAAAACACAGTAAGGATTCCTTCATGAACATTTCTCTGTTCTTGAATGTATTCACCAATGTTCTTTTTTATTATCATTATTTGTCTGCCTTTAACTTCTGCAGTTTGTGGATACTCTCATGGGAATGACTGAACTTACTTAACCCTCTGGGGTCTTTCTTTTAAGAAAACTGCTAGTCAATCATTTCTCTGTTGTGGCTTTGAGATTTTTTTTGCCTAGGAACCAGGAAAGAATACACAGACACACCCTCCACCAGCATCCAATCCACTGATGATGATGCCACATGTTTGTGCTTTGTCCTGAGGTGACCTTTCCAATTCTACAGAACTTTGTGCAAATTCTTTTACTCCTTGCTTAGAATGCAAAGGGAGTGCCCAGTCCATGTTGTTGATCAAATGAGCATTGGTGGGCACTGGATAACATCAAACTAGCTCATGTTTTTCTACAATGAGTAATTTAGTGGGAATTAAGGATAAGGCTTAAGTGTGGGAAGGGAGATTAGCTCAGCTATAAAGGGAGCATCAAGCAGGCTATATATGAATTGATTGTGATAGAAGAATCCTCTTGCTTTATTCGAGCAAGAATAAAGAATCTTTTTTTCCAAGATTCCAAAGATTATTGTGGAGGAAAAGGGAGAGTGTTGAAGAAACTATTAGAAGTTCCCTAAGGAAGTACTATTCATCCAGCAGTGTTTGATACTGTTATTCTGGGTCTTTAGGGACAGACAGAGTTATATTTTAATTTTTGAAAATGAGTGGATTGGTTGAATTTATAAGGTCACTCATTTCAATCTGGTAACTCTGGTAACAAAACTGAAAACACAAAATAAAACAAACTAGAAAAATTCAAAGTCTATTTTAGAATCAAATAATGTGGTAGCCCAAAAACCTGAAGAAAAAGCCAGGTCTTTAATTTGAAATACAGTTTGAGCAATATTAGGGCCAGTAAGTCAGAAATACTGCTACATACTGGCTGTGCTAGCATAATCTCATGAATCAAAAATTATATTTTATTATAATATCTTGTGTGAACACAGCCTATGTGGTCTATGAAACCTATAAAACTGGAGTATTTTAGTAAAACAATAATGAGTAAGCATGTTATAGAGCTCCCAGCCCTGGATGCATCACATGCTGGTCACGCCCATGGCCCGTTTAGCGGAGGGGGAAAAGTCCCAATATGTCACGTGATGCTGCCCTGATGACATGAGTGTGACACCCCTGTTGTAGTGCATAAGCTTAAAAATACTCCTTGGCAAGCCAAAGGCCTCTTGCCTTTTTGCCATTGCTTTTTGCCAGATTTATTTTTTTACCTTTCCTAAACAACTCTGTCTCATTTGGCCTGCTTTGGCTTGTGGTGGCATAATATATTGATGGGAACCCGTGGCCCTCTTACTTTTGTTCTTTGAAGTCCAGTATCCCTCACCATTATCCATATTGCTTGGTTTTGCTGAAGTTCCTCTAATATCTGACAAGTGAAAAGTGTGGAAAGCACCTTTAAAAGGCAGCACTTATTAGGCTGCTGAAAACGTATCGGTGTGACTGAACCTGAGATGATCACATACAGGAAAAAAACTGGTGCCTTTCCGAGCAGCAGCCCAAAGGTCAGAGGACTGCACACTCAATACTACCAGGAGCAGCTTATATTACAAAATTTCACTGAAAGAGAAGCACAAAGCACTTCATCAAACTGCTAAAAAAGATCGTGACTCAGAGAAGTTCCCCTTTCTTTTGTGGGAAAGAAATAAGAAGTTACTATGTGATTTACTTTTACCTGCTATTGAGTACCTACAAAGGACAAGCAGGTCAGATGGGTTCTCCCAGTCAAACTTGGACGAATTTGAAGAATTTTGTGAATCTGGCCTATTTGCCTTCAACAATGTGCCTACTGTACTTGAATCTTGGAATTTAGTTAAACTGCACATATTTTGAGGTGACCAAACTCCGGACTTAGTCTCAGTGACAACTGCAAGAATTGTTGGGTTTTTTTCCCCCTCAGAATGACAAAATAAGAGTTAATGTGTCATGCTACATCCTGTTTTGGATTTGCATGTCACATAAAAGTAGACATAGAAAACCGGCAGGTTCAAAGTTGCAACACTTAAAAAATATCTTTCTTTCAACCAACATGCAGCGTATGCTAAGAACGTGGCAGGACTACAGCCGGACAGCAGAGAGTGACTACAGCTGGAGTGACTTAGGATCTTTCTGGCCAACTTATCCATTGACCTTGCTTGGGGAAAACTGATAGGGAAGTCTCAAATGACGACCATGGGGCCATGGGGCAGTGGCACTGCAGCTGTTGTAACATTACAACATGGTCACATGACTGTGGGGGTGTTGGGATGGCGAGAGCTTTGAGGACTAGTTGTAGGTTCCACTTATTAAGCACCATCATAACATTGAACACATAGTTGATTATGGAGGACTACCTGTCCATTAGGGATATGATATAATATGCATCAGTATATACCCATTCTGAGAGCTTAAAGAGTTTTGAGAGAAAGGTTCTTTTAATCCTTTTATTTGCTTTAACAATAACATGAGCTGAATAGCACTAGGTCTTAAGACTTATATAATACTTCACAGTGCTATACAGCCCCCCTAAGTGGTTTACAGAGTCAGCATATTTTCCCCACAACAATCTGAGTCCTCATTTATACTGACCTCGGAAGGATGGAAGAACCTTGAGTCTATGAGACCCGAACTGCCAACCTGTTGGCAGCCGGTGATCAGCAGAAGTAGCCTGCAATACTGCATTCTAACCATTGCACCACTATGGTTTTGACCCAACAAAACTTTCTGTTCGTTAATTTTGCTGAATGGAGAATGGGTGTATGGCATTTGTGTAAATAGAAAATTATATAGATTTCTGTGGAACATGATTCTTTCCTATATAATTACTAAGAGAATATATAATATAATTGTCCACACAGCCTGTACTGCCATTCTAAGAAGCACCAGTTGCAGTGGTGTCTCATCTGCAGAGGATTTCTTAGAACCCTTCATTTGTTTGCTTGTCACATTTGAGGGTGGGGGTGAGTAGGACCCAAGCTAAATTATATGTTGGTAGGATTTAAATAACATCTACGGATCTCCAAAATTCGTCTTAACAAATATTTCTCAAAAGTAGGGAAGAAAGATATGTATACTATAATAACAAAGGATTCTAATTATTTTCATTTTCATCAAATAATATTTTAATTAATAAGAAACCTTATTTATATAGAACAGTGCCTCGTACTTATGTCTTTATAATTATATAAAGTGACTTAGTTTTAAGCAAGCACAAAATTTAGGATTTTATGCAAAGTTGCACACATGCCAAAAAGGAACTACCTTTCTCAATTGTGCAAATCTTCAGCCTAATTGTCAGTGAAAGGTTTCATTGACTGATACATATTAAAAAAAACATTGCTTATTTTATTCACAAATTTCAAAGGCATCATGTTCTATATCAGGGGTGTCAAACTCAATTTCATTGAGGCCCGCATCAGGGTTGTATTTGACTGTGGGGGGGCGTGGACAGCTCAATGCCACTCATGTCAGGTGTGCCTCTGGTGGCCCAAGCACTCTGCCAGCAAAAACAGGCTCCCGAGCTCCATTCTCAGGCATGGCGGCCTCCTGCAACCCTCTGCCATGAAAATGGAGCTCACAAGAGCCTCACGCGGCCCTCCCAAGCTCCATTTTTGCTGGCAGAGGCACCGTGGGCCAGTCCTTCACTGTTTCCAGGGCGGCCCTGCTGGCCAAATCTAAGCAACCCCGTGAGTCTTGAGTTTGACACTCTTGTTCTGTATATTATTTCTACTAAGCTAACTAATAAAACAAGGTACATTAAATTAATAGATATTGAAAAGGAGAAGGGATTTCAAAAAATTAGCACAGTTGCGGATTATTATTATTTTTTGCAGATTTGTTCCAGATGCCAAAGAACATCCTTAATAATAACAACACTGCTGAAATGAAAAAAAACCTGCACCAATCTATCTTGTCAAGGAATATTTTTTGCATTAATAATTGACTTTTTTCTTCTTCATCAAACCATTTCTGTTTTGTACTCTGCACATCTTCCAAAGTCCTTTCTTGCATTCTGGTGGCAGTTCCCTTGTGCATGCCTTTTACTTTTGTTTCATGTATTGGTTTCAGCAATTGGCAGATACTTGGCTTGACAATAGGTTCAGAAATACATTCCCCTACAAATGAATGAGCATGCTCATCAGGGACCACACGTCGGTTATATAGTTATTGTAGGAAACTAGAGAATAGGGAGTTAATCTTCTCATTCTTCTTAGCAAGACATTTACAAAAGCAAGAACTGTTGGATGGCATAAAATCCATGCAGCAGAGCTGGAACAATACATGTCTAAAACTATGAAGCTGCAGTTCAAGAGCATTCCATTTTTCCTGCATTAGGTCTTGCCAAACAAAGTAATTTCTTCTGTCCTGAAGTAAGGTGAAAGCTGTACAGTCAATAAACAGCTTGCAGGATAATCAACATTCTACAGTCCTTTTCCTGTTACACAATAATGGGAATAAGAAGATTATTTCCTGTTATATAATGTACAACGATACAAGTATTGTTGCAGAAGAGTTTTTAACAACAAACTACAAGCAAGTAGGTACTTCTTTACAGTGCCTTGTCAGAAATTGAACTACTGGCTCATTTCAGTTATGACCTGTATTGATTTCTCTTCTGCCTTAGAGAAATACAGGTTGAAAGAAGGTGAATGTTGCTGTGACCAATCATGGCTTGGTAGGGGACAACTGTTGTAATAAAGGACTTAAGTAATACCAGACAGCATGTTGTAATATTTACACAGATGGTTATAATGAACCTCATGAAGTCTACCTTGTGGTACAGATATTAAACAATAGCTATTACGGGTAAGAAGTTAAAATCCAGCAAAAAGTGTATGATGAAACTGGGTTTCCTAATCAAACCCTATGAATTAGAAAAATATGTGTTGGGGATAAACAATACTGTATTGCCCCCACCCCCACCCCCCACCCCCCCAAAAAGAAGGAACGACAATGCCATCCTGTTCAGGCAAAAATATCATTGCAATATTGGGAATGATATAATAAAAGTAAATACTGAGCCTCTTGAGGTAAAATCAATTTCAACTTTGGTCTTCTAATGTATTTGTTCTGTCACTATCATTCTTACATGTACTTTCAACTTTTATATTTTTATATATGTCATTTTTTTGGTATGCTATATATTTGCTGTTGATTTATATGTTTTAATTTTATTTTAATTCTGGCAAGCTTCCTTGAAACAATAAGTTGTCTTCAAGAAAGAGTTTGTAAGTCTCTTTTTGGCATACATTTCATTAGGTAAAAAACCAGGAACTTTTAAAGTAGCTTCATTTGTTTGAGAAAAAGATCACCAACACAAGTAGTGATATGTAAGGCAGCAATAAAAAGAGTTCAGTATCACAGAATTTGTTTTCAGACTGTCTTAATGTTGAAATATGGGTGTAAGCACCACATTGGGTAATTTGCAATGGAGAAATGTCATAAAATCTTAATTAGATAAGTGTAAGATGCCAAACTATTGTTACTGGGAAAAACATTGGGTGCATTTCTTTTTCAGGTGCTAATTGGAACACTGACAGACCTTATAAGCAGAGCAGAGATAAACAAAAAGCAGATCCTTCTTTTATTATTTATAGCAAAGCTAGAGATTAATTATAGGTGCTACAAGTCAAAGGACTTATCTTTATTGCTGAGTTGACGTGTTATCCATCCACCCTTGAGTCAGCAGAAAACTATACTGGAATGAAATTTGCTGCCTCTGCTTTCAACCCCTATTTTGCCTCTGTATGACTGTTTCAGGCCACCTGTAATTACTTGGCTTTCAACTATTTTTAAAATATGTCTTAAATTTGTATTCAACCCTTATAAAAGTTGGTCTAGCGATGGGTTCAGTTGATTGGGGTTCTTTCCTCTGCAGGATCTGTCCCTGCATCTGAAAAGAAAAGGAGTGAATAAAGCCACCTTCTGAAATTGTTACTTGTTTTTCAGAATTGAAACTGGACACTTCTTCTTTTAAAAGTTTTTTTAAAATAAGCAAAAAAAATCATTATCTAAAATATCACTACAATAATATGAGATTGCCGGTTGCCTGTTTTACAACTAAATGTTAGTTCTTTGAAATGGAAGAAAGAGAAAGATATGCCAGATTGGCAAGAAACAAGGTATACTTTATATCTTTATAGTCTCTATACATTTAATGTTTCTGTAGTTCTGTATCCACTTGTTTTGGGGGTTTGGCCTTTCTTCAACAACTGAGCACATGAAATCCCATTACTTTATAAGAGTTCCGCAACATTAATAGTGGAGCAGCCAGTTGGGCGTTTTCCTAGTGACAAAAATACCTACCTCATAGCTTCACCTTTCTTCCTTTACTGGTGGAGCCAAGGTGCTTTGATGCCTAACTGCCGTATCTCTATGCTTTTTCCTTAGAGCCAAAAAGGTAGCCATCATTTCAGTATACTACTTAATGGCAGCTTCATTTACTTCCTTATGATTTCAAATACAAAGAGACAAAGGCAGAGAGCAAAGATGAATGCTGGCTGGAGTATCAATTTTGCAACTTCCCATTAATCGGTGAAGGCAGCATTTGTCAGTTTCTGGGGAATACTGAATATGTCTGAAGGTTTGAAGTAAGAAAGTGAAGATGGTTGATGTGTGGAAGTGCCTGTAATTTCACATGTTGGAACATGACAATGCTGGCAACATTGAGGACATACAGCAATTTCAGATAAAGAGAAACTGTTTCTTAAATCTGTAGTTGTAAGTGTTCCTGTTAAGAATAAGCTGTGTTGCACATAAAGGTTAAATAAGGAATGTAAGCTCCCTTATTCAAATAGCTTCCCTAGTATGTTTCCAAGTGCAATTCCAAGTATCTATTTTCAGAAAGACAGACTATATTTTCTCTTAGAAGACTAACAGGCTTTTAAGATTTTCAGCACCCATTTGCTCTAGTTTACAACATCAGTTTGGGCTGCTGTTTTAATATGTTCTTGCTTTTTTATTTCAATTTTATTGTGATCTTGAAAGACATATAAATTTCTGGATTAATAAAAAGAGATAGGATTTTGACTGTCATATTTTCACATGCTTATACTTCTTGTCCTGGATAATCAGAATATGATAGCTATTCCTAATTCCATATTTTTGTATGGACTTCATGAAGAAACAACCAACTGAAATTAAATGAAACTTTTGAAAATTCAGTAGGGAAAAGAAGTAAGCATGTGTAGCAGTATTTATTACATTATTACTGGCTGAGGGGGAACTTCTTGCATGAACTATTTCAGTGCAATTCCTTGTTAATTTTGTCCCTGTTTGTCAGATATTCATATCATCTTGCAATAAAAACATTCCTTCTCAGAATGCAGATGTCATATTTTATGCTGCCAGAATTTTCATAATTCCTCTGAAAGAATACATAAAGCGTGCTCCCTCATTTTAGGACTCCCTCCTTAATTGTAAACTTGTAAGTCAGTCAGTGGTGGTTAAACATCTTTAAATATGCACTTTGGTTCTGAAAAGATACACAGTCCTCTTTCTTATGTAAATGGACTTTCAACTGAGAGGCAAAGTTTATTTTTTTTGAAGTATCATCAAACTGATGTAACAATCTGATAAAAAGATTCAGTGTTTAGCTTTGTCAGAAGTTTTTTATCGCCAGATATTTCTGGAAAATCCTGGTATCATATAACTTCACCCTCATTTATTTAGTTTTTTGAAAATTTATTTGTGTATTTCTTAATCCAATATTACTACATAGTCATGTTGGGAGCACTGAAGTGCTTCTGGATTGAAAAGGATTAAATCATCCTCAGAGGTGGTATTCAGCAGGTTCTACCAGTTCTGGAGAACCAGTAGCGGAAATTTTGAGTAGTTCAGAGAACCGGCAAATACCCAAGGCCTGAGGAGATTCAGATGACTACCCATGTTTGGATTCCCAAATAAGCATTAGAGCTTATTTTGGGGGGTGTCTTATTTTTTTTTCAATGTGGGAGCCCTGAGATAAGCTGGTGCATGGTTGCATGGGGCAGTTCCATCACTACCCTGCCTCACCTGGTGGCTCTGGCTATGAACAACCAGACAGAAAGGGTAGGCATCTGCTTTGCAGGCTCTTACTTTGGAGGTAGCACTTATTGGGCACATACATAAAAAACATGCTAGGGCTTATTTTCATGATAGGTCTTGTTTCCAGGGAAATAGTATATCTGCCTACTAGCAAGAATATTCTGTACGGCAGTCCTGCAGATAGTCTTAGGACCCCTCCCTCTGCAGTAGATATCAAGCCACCTTAAATAGGGCCACTAGGCAACTATAGGCAGATGCATTAAAATAAGAGAAATAATAGTGTTTTGCCATGCTTATTACTGCAATGTAATAGCAATAGCACTTAGACTTATACACTGTTTTACAGTGCTTTACAGCCCTCTCTAAGTGGTTTTACAGAATCACCATATTGCCCCCAACAATCTGGATCCTAATTTTACCCACCTTAGAAAGATGAAAGTCAACCTTGGGCCTGGTGTAATTATTTGGCTTTCAACCAAAGTAATAGGTGGCAAAGTAGCAAAGGACTTTTCTTTACTGCTGAGTTGACGTGTTATCCATCCACCCTTGAGTCAGCAGAAAACTATACTGGAATGAAATTTGCTGCCTCTGCTTTCAACCCCTACTTTGCCTCTGTATGACTCTGTTTCAGGCCACCTGTAATTATTTGGCTTTCAACCAAAGTAATAGGTGGCAAAGTGACAAAGATAATAGTAATAGGGACCTTGGGCAATCTTGAAGTAAGGGAGTCAGAAGAAATACAGGAGCATTTTTTCTGTAACACCTTTAATTAAAAGGCATAGGTTTTTACAAGTTGCAGTCACTTCATTGGACTGCAGTAATAGACTGATGTAGAATTTATCTTTCTTCGACAAAAATGTCACCCTTTTACTTGTCTCTAAGATGCTTTTTTAAGAGGCAACTGGACTGGTTTTTCCCTTGCAAAGGAAGAAAACATTTTGCTTCTCATCCAAGAAGCTCCAGGGATTCAGGTAGGAGCAATGGAAGGATTAGTTCCAACGGGATGGTGGGGAGGAGGTTGGGGTTGGAAGAATCATATTTCTTTGCAGTCATCTGGTTTTTAGAACTCTGTTCTGACACCCTCTGCTAGAAAGAAGTTCCCTGAAGATGGGCTCCAGCATGAGCCTGAAAGCTCAGAAGACAAAACCTCTGGTTCCGGAGACTGACCCAGATTGGATCCTGCAACATTATTCTGGACCACATCCATTCACCTTCATTTGTGTTAGCACTCTCCCTGAGAACTCTTGAGGCCAGTTGAGAGTTTATTTGTGTCCTCAGGCTCACCCGTGTCAGAGTGCAAATGGGTGTGGAAACTTCTGGGAACAGCAATGGGTGTGGACCCTTCTTGGAACAAGTAAAAGGAGTTTGGGAATTTTTCAGAACACAACCCTCCCTCAACAGAGGGGGAGGAATCCAGCACCACCTATTTCCCATCTACAACACTGTGGGCTGTGTTCTGAAAAATTCCCAAACTCCTTTTCCTTGTGCATTCAAGTACATTGTTCAGATATTAGATATAAGAATGCCGCTAACCTCACTGTGTTCTTTAAGCAACTGTTGTAAGATTGTAAATGTAGTTTCCATCTCATCCTTGCCTTATGAGTATATGACTTAGATAGGCTGATAATAATACTGTAAAAGATGCCTGGTTTTCCACATATAAATCTTGTGGGCAAAGCACAAAAGCGGTTTAGGCCTGACATCACTTTTAGGCAATATCAGGGGTGTCCAACCTGTGGGCTTCAACTCTCAGAATTCCCTAGCCAGCATAGATACCTCTGGGTTATATTAATGGTTCATACATAGTCCAAAGATTTGTGCCCAAATGATGTGTATCTAATTGACTTTTTTCATTTTTTTTGAAGATTAACTTCTTGGCAACTGATGGCAGGAAAGAATCTGGAAAATATATGCTATGCTAACAGGTTACCAGGTCTGGGATGCAAAAATCCAGATAACTATTAACCAAGCATTATAGAGATATTGAAGTTATTGTTTGACTATATATAGTGGTAATTTGGATTTTTGTAACACATACCTGATAGCTTCATAGCTGACAACTAGGGTTTCCTATCCCAGTGTCCTCATGTGGTGCCTTTCAGAAGACTGTAACAGAAATTTCTAGAATGTTCAAAGGCTTCCCAAGAATGTGGCCTATATTTTTGTTTGCATTATACAACTGGTTGCTATGAGTTTATTGATAAACCCGTAAATCCAATATTGGAAAACTTGAGAAATAGAAAAGAATATTTATAGTTAGGGTTGAATTGTGGGGTCCTAAGCTCAGAGAGCACCAAGGACCCCACAATCTTGAGAAAACTTATTCAGCATTGTTTTGCAGGTATTCTTCTCCTGTTTGGCTATCTTCATGAGAACCTTCATGAGAAGGTTGGAACCAAGAATCTTGTGAGGGAAGAGAACATTGTTTTATTCCATTTACCCAACCTTCTGGCAAAGATTTAAAAATAAATGTGCTAGCCAGGTTTGTGGACAGTTTAATGATCAGAAACTAAAACAACAAAGCTTTTCCTGGGTTGAAACTCTTCACGATGTATGAGTCTGCAGGAGGTAGAATGACTAAAATAGATTAGAAGTGAAGCCAGAAGGAAATATAAAAGAGCTAAAAGAGCTTTTTCAGAAAAAAAGGGAACACAAATAATTTCATGGGCATGTTAAATTTAAACTTTGTTCTTCCTATTTTGGACTATGAGTGCAAATTGAGGTAGTTGTTCTACCTTGAATATTTACAATTCACAGCAATATGGGTTGGAACTTTGAATAATTCATTCATTCCAAGCAGCTGATGTCCATAGGCATTAACCATGTTAATTTATAGCTATGCTAGTTTGAGATGGGAGTAAAGATCAACCCCCAAAAGAAAGTAACATTACCAAGTATTTTTTACACATTGTTGGCAAGTTATTCATTTAAATACACAAGGATTCTATGGTTAAATAATTTTATTCTTTGAAATAAACAAATAAAAAACTACCTAATGATCAATTAGAGTGATAAAAGAATACTGATAACATTAAAGAAACAATTGACAAACATCCTCTAAAATGAACACAATAATGTCATAGTACATCAAAATGTTAAGTCAAGTTTAATGAGGTTTTATCATACTACATGATACTAACACAAATCCAAAGTTGAATATAAGCCATGTAATTTTCCATATTGTATACATAAGGAATCACAATTTATTTTCTCTCTCATATATACACAAATACAAACACAAGACCTATCATCTGATTCACAAATCAGAAGAAGGCTTTATGGTGGGACTTAATTTTATAAGTCTTAAAAATGTACCCAGCATCACAGATTCTTCCATGTATCTTTTTGTTCGACTACTTTTGAGAAGTACAAGTTATATGTTTGTAAGGCATAGGATTATACATTCATCATTAAAATGTGAGACATCATTAATGTTTAAATTTGAAATGTCAAACAGAACAGTCAAAATATATCCATGGCATCTCAAGCAAAGAAGGCAATACTAATTTTGTCTAAGAAAATAGTACTGCAAAATGTGATGCTCCAAATATTGGCTATAGGTAAAAATGGGTATTTCTCATCATATATAATGAGTTATAAGTAATAGTAGACTGAAGCCATTTTTCTTTAAACACGATCAGCTATACAGGAAATCCTTTCGTTTCACGTCCTAATTCTTTTACAAGGCACCGTATGGCTTTCACCAGAAAATCCATTTTCATGTCTGCAGATGGTACCATTAATTGGACTGATGTTTTCATTGTTGAATTCTAACTGGGAACTCCCACCAGTAGGCAACTGAAAGAAATGAGTAATTTGAGAAACAAGCAGATACTGACTTCAACAAATATTTGATCTACTCAGAACAGCCAGAACTATTTCTCATTCCTGCTTTTCACTCATGTAGTTCCAAGGGAGGAATGCAATTTGGCTTGATTGCATTGGATGAATGAGCTGATCAATATATTGATATTCAGAGTTTGTAACTCTTCAAATATTGCAGGGGTGTTCTTATATGTGTGTGTATATACCGTATATACAGTGTATAAACATTACACATGCACATACAAATACATATCAGAACTCATGTTATATAGAAAATATAATTATAAAATTGAGTTTTTGAGAGGAGAGAAGAAGGCAAGAAAACATACAGTATTTCAAGATATTTTTGTCGATTTTTATTTGTGAATTGATGGACTAATGTGTTGGAATGACTGATGAGAATATATATGAGAAAGTGACACAGACTGGAAATATTTGCTCCAATATTAGTGACTGTACATGTATTACCGTAATTATGTTAAAAAAAAGCAAATTTACTTTTTCCAAACTTACTTTTCTTTTAGACTGTGTATTTGTAGGTAGACTGTTTTTAGCCCTGATTTGAGTTGCTTTTTCTAAATCTAGAAAACAAAATAAATTTATTTTATTATGAATAACCTCTTTGAGTGTAAATAAATATAAATAATTTATCACACAATTGCACTTGAAGATCACCTAATTCAGTTCCATTTAGTATAACGATTCTAAGCTCGAAGTCCAATGCATCTTGAAGCAGCAGGATGGACAAATAAAATCCATGCAATCCTTCTTTAAATTTGCTCTTTTTAAAATTGTGTATTAAATTTATTAAATTATTGGAGTCTGTAGTTCATAACCAATCCTAGCTCTTAGCTTGTCAAAGCTGTAAAGCAGTAAAGTTGTTTTATTCCCCTCTGGATTCCATGCAAAGAATACCTTTCAACAACAGTTATCTAAATTATACAAAGGACTTACCTGAGAGCTGAAAGCCATTAAATGTTGTTTATTGGAACAGATTATATACAATCTAAGACTTTATCTACAATGATCATGCAGGTGGTTATGGAATTATTACATTAGTTTTAAGGATGAAGTCTTATTTTCCCCCTAGTTTGTACTAGCCTAGGTTCTCCATTGAATGGACTTATGGGTTTCCCATTTGCTAAGACACTGAGCAAAGCTATGGCCACCTCCACTCCTTCTCCTGTGGGTCAATGATTACATACCACTTTCTTCCTATTATAGAGCGGTATATTATTAGATGGTGGCTTTTAAAATAAACCTAGACAAAGTCAGTATTCTACTTTACCTGTAAGGAGCTCATCAATTTGCTCAACTACAAACTTTGCATCTTCCATGCTGAAGCACATGGGTGGCTTAAATTTCAAGACATTCCTATAAGGCCCATCTGCACTCAGAAGGATCTTCCTTTCTTTCAGCCTAATTAGATAGAAGCAAAAAATTACTTTTGAACACAAAGAAAAATGTGTGATGTTTAATTTTAAGAAATTACAACTACTTTTAATCTGGGTGAATTTAGTAACATTCTGGTGGTGGCAGAGTTTCAGAATATATACATACATACATGCTGTACATTCTTACATACTACCGGAAGCATAATAGGAGGAGAATTCATGGGACTTCCATGAATTTTCAGGAAGACATGGGATCTTAGGAATAAGTAGACATCTTACAGCAATAATATATTCAGCAATTTCCCTTTCCTGATGCCTCAACTGCCTAAGGAAGGCAATGCACTCTGTATTTTGGTGGGACTAGTTTCTTGGCAAAGTTAAATAAATAGGTAAAAATGAGCTCCTGCTTCTTAGGGATTTATTTACTTCAGTTTAATATTACGTTTTGATAAGATATTTACTTGTAAATGATATGCTGGGCTTCAGCAGTAGCTGGAGTTCTCCTTATTTGATCTTTCACAAGGTCCACACCAATAAATAAGCCAGCACCCCTACAAACATAATAAAGGACAAATGTAACAGTATGAAAAATCACATTTCACTATTAATAGGTCACTTCATGATAGCTGGGTGTGTTTATATGTGTTTGTCTTTCTGTGTGTGGGCTTGTGCAGGCAAAATTGCCAAGTGCTAGTCCCAAGGTGCTTTTTCAGGCAGCAACTGGCCTTTCTTGTTTTTTCTTTTTCTTTGAGGATGTTTCACTTCTCATCCAAGAAGCTTCTTCAGCCCCGAGAGAATAGTGGGGAATGGAAGGATTTATATTCCTTGCAGACAGCTGATAATTTGCATCCTTTTAGAGGGTCTTTGAAGCCCTTGGAAGTTTATCTGTGTCCTCGGGGTCACCTGAGTGGTGCTCCTGCTCCCTGTAGTCTGCAATTTTTTTCTTCTGGAAATCCATTCTTATTCCCATACCACTCAAAGGATGTTCATCCCAAATTGTATAGCTAAAAGTCTAGAGATTCTCAGTCACCCAGGTCATGGTTTTCCCAAGTGCTAGGAAGACTTTTCTACAACGATGTCCGTGGGGAGAGGGGTCAAAAAAAGTCAAGATGGCAGTCACCACCATGCAACTGAACCCTGCCTCTTTTTCACACGTACCGCACAGAGCACCTTAACTTTTCTGACCCCTTTCTCCAAGGGGATACTTC
This sequence comes from Pseudonaja textilis, assembly GCF_049901715.1. NCBI lineage: Eukaryota > Metazoa > Chordata > Lepidosauria > Squamata > Elapidae > Pseudonaja > Pseudonaja textilis. The sequence continues at coordinate 19,392,807 of NC_141995.1, forward strand.
TGCTTTCCTTTGAATTTGGAGCACAGGCAGGAGCTTCTTAGGCTACTCTTTCTCTGTGGCAACAGGAAGGAATGCCAGAACAGCTTATCTCTAAGAATGTAACATCCGGATATCGATCAAACATTAGCTAAATATACACTAGCTTTAACCAGCAGAAAGAAAATTTGCAGTGATTAGCCACCCTTGAAAAAGTTTTCCTTGTTTACCATAGAAATTAAGAGTTCCAACTGGCATCTGTACTAGCAGAACTGGTAAAGAAGCAGTTACTTCCTCAGAAACAGTTTTTAATCTATGCTGGCCTTTAGAAGATAAGTGTCATCATTCTAAACTAGATCTAGAAATTGTAAAATTCTTTCAGCATAGGCTAGATATCTTTATCTTCACCACAACGTAACAAATAACTTAGTAGTTGTATCTTGAACTAACTATCTTTTTCTTCATAGTCTTCCAAAGCAGCTTATTAGTCTTGCATTACTTTAGTTGTTATTAGAGCTCTGAGGGTAGTATGTAACAGTAAGGTTTATTTGACCAATGCATAGGTTTTCCTTTATGCTGTTCTGGATGATGGTAATAACCTAAAAGTAAATTTTACCTTACCTGACATCTCCCACCAATGAATGCTTTTTCTGTTGTTCCTTGAGTAGTCCAAAGAGATAGTTTCCAACACGCGTGGCATTACCCTGTAGATCTTCCTTTTCTATTATATCCAAGACAGCCAGACCAATTGCACAAGATACCGGGTTGCCACCAAACTGAAAGCAAGAATAGGATAGCAATTTCAAATATCTCTTTCCCCTAAATGTGACCTTATTTTACCAAGAGCAACTCTATATTTGAAGGGCTGTGAGAGGAGATGGCTTTTTGACAACATTCTCTATTTGAAAGATTGTGTGGTCCAATTTAGAGAGGATAAGAATGAAACAGTACAAAGCTAACCTTCAGCATCTCAGTAATGCACTGAGTATGTACACAAATCACTTAATCAGTCTTCATAATTGCCTTATTAAATATTCTACTTCCTTTCAAATCAGGCTGGCTGATTTACATTTTAGTAGCATAAGTACTATAGTTTCCATTTTGGAACGTATCATTACATACTTAATTTGTATTCTGATGATCTGAACTTATAATTTAACTATGATTATAACACTAAAAGTGATACTCACAGTATTGAAGTACTCTAAGCCTGAGGCACCAAAGGCTTCTGCAATTTCTCTTGTTGTAACAACACAAGACATTGGATGGCCATTGCCAATGGGCTTCCCCATAGTGACAATGTCAGGCACAAAGTCTTCCCCTTGCAGCTGGAATGCCCAGAAATTCTTCCCAACTCGACCAAATCCAACTTGGACTTCATCTGCTATGAAAACTCCTCCTGCTTTGTGGACAAATCTGAACATTAAAGAAAAAAAACAGTTCAGATATGTCATTATGACTTTAGGTAACCATTGATTTGTGACTTTCTCCCACATGATAAAATGATTAATTATATGAACTTTAAACACAGCACCTAAAAAATTCCTTTGAGATCTGAGAAATGCAAATACTGCTATTGTTATAAAATACATACTGCACTCTTTATTAGAGTGATTCATCAGAGCCTGAAAGGAATCTAATGGACTTGAAACATTGCCTGGGGCCCAACATACTGCTGGTTTTTAGTTATTGAAAGGCCAAATCAAATGAAAAATTTGAAATTACTACCTTTGATCAGAAAAATCATGAGGCATATTGTTTATAAAACTATTTCCTCAATATATGCATAAGGGTGCCGGGTCTGGATGCTTTTCTAAATCACTCTTTGTATTATTTACTCTATACATATTCATTCTGATATTCATTTCAAATTAATTTGCTATATACATGCTAAAAATAAAACAAGGGAAATATTAAGTGGCATGATAACTCTTCTCAGTTTCCCTAATTATATACATTACTAGGAACAGTGCATGCTAAGATATTACAGTGAAAAAAAATCACTGTCATTGCTATTGGGTATTTGCCAAAATTTTCTTGTTACAAGTTGTCTGTTACTTCAGGGAACAAAAATCACAACCACAACCCACTATTTCTAAAAAGGTACCAGTGTTTCTCCGAAAGTAAGACCCCGACTTATATTTTTTTGCCATCAAAAAAGGCACCAGGTCTTATTAGGATGTTGTCCACTGACTCACCTCACTTGCATGTGTCACCCCCCATCTCCATCTCCATCCCGCCCCCATCCCCATCCTAGCTTAATTTTTAGCTATGCACCCTGGAGAGAGTGGGATCTTACTTAGGGTTTATTTGGGGGTAGGGCTTATATTGGCTGCACATGTAAAAATCAAACTAGGACTTACTTTCTGAGTAGGTTATTTTTGGGGAAAACATGGTAGAATGGCTATATTGCTATATTGAAAATTGTAGGAAGGCACGATAGTAGATTGGAGAACTGCTGCTAATTGTCCTGCTACAATTAAGCCATTCCACGCACTATACATACTGTGCCACTTTCTGGAAATAGCCTGCAGGTGGAATTATTTGGCCTCCACAACTCTGCATGGATTCAGCAATAAAGGCAGCAATCTAAGTCAGAGAAGATGTTGCAGAAGAAGGTGTTAAAGAAAGAATGGTCCTCAGCCTAGTCTTTGCAAATGACCCAATAATTAAATGTAGGCTATCAAAACAAGGAAAGTAAATGAACAAAGAGTTTGGGCAATTGTATAGATAACTATGAGTAAGGGATGCCCAATTTTTCAATGCCAGGTCAGGCATTCAATTGAATTATTAAATTACCACAAAAATTTATTGAGAAAGTGTTGGACTGATCTTCAAAGTCTACCAACATTTAAGTATCTACTTTAGATGGAATGCCCAAAGAGATTTTACTTCCAGATTATCTGATAAATGATGAGGTTCCATATTTGATTAATCATTTATTATTCCAAATCCCCAAATATCAAAAGAATATTTGGCACGTTCTTTTATTATATATGGTACACTGGAATATCCAGTTGCATCTCCCCTTTTCTTAGCTAAGATACCTAAACATATTGCCCCGGGGGGTAATGTTCCACAGAGTGAAATTTTGGACATCCCTGCTTTAGAAAAAGTTCACAAAAAAGAGCCACTTAACAAAAAGAAACCTACATTTAAAAGTAATTCCAGTTGCTGGGAATAAAACAATACAAATAAACACAAAGACATCATGTCAAATCAAGAGTCAGTATCAGCTCTTTGGTAGTCCAGAACATGAAGCTTACTTTTTTCTCTGTTTTTTTGCCCTCAGCATTAAGCCATTGCTGCCCCCAAAACTGCCTGCAGTGCACGTTTGCTATTTATCTGACTGCCTCCCACACTTTGCGCAACCCTCCCTGAGAATCTGTAGGTTCCATGGTAGCTGGGCAGGAGGGTCTTCCTGGAAAGAAGGTCATGCGGTAACGTGTAAAGAAGGGCACATAGACTTGAAGAGGTACACTACAGCCAGGCAGTAGAAGATTTCCCATTGTCTGTAAAACGTTATCACAGGTTTACGGCACCAAAACCTATAAAGATATATATGAAAAGGAAGAGAAACAGACAAAGGGAAGAAAATAGAAACTACCTGTTAGATTTTGTTTTTAAAAAACTGGTTAAGGATTTAAAGACTGATAGATTTCTGGACTTTAAGGTAGTTGAGAGAAAATAAGTTAAAAAATGATGCAGCACTTTTTAGGACTTGGTAAACATCCCTGGAAAATGTATTATTATCATTATTTATTAGTTTGTTTTTTGTTAAAGATGGGTAGTGCTTCGGATCTGATTGGGAAGAATTAGGTACAGAGATGTAGTACCTCCTTGTGAATTATTAAAGCAGTCTTAGTCATAAGGTTGCTGTGGAAAAGCTCCTACAGTTGCTGTGGAAACCTGAAAATGACACAGCTGCTTTAATGAACTGCAGATAAGTGTTAGATTTGTAGTATACTATGCTCTAAAGTGCTTCAAATAAATCAGAAGCATTGCATATCCTTAATTCTATACATTTAGATAATTTTAAATTACTTTTAAATTTACTTTTGTTGATCCTTTTATGATGGTGATCTTTGTACCGTAATTAATTATGTTAACAAAGTCTATTATTCTGAAATTCCTTTTTAAAAATCACTTTAAAATATTTGGAATTGCTGATTTTAAATAGCAATTTTTGCCTCACGTGTATATCAAATCCTTTGGTATTTGCTTAAGTAAGAAGCCTTTCTTACTTGAACTTTTAGTTAACCAGAGTGTTTTATTTTAAACCCAATCATACTAAATTGTGTTTTGTTATCCTTTTATCCTTTTGTATTTATTTTGATTGAGTTTGGTGGATAAGGTTTTGTGGTTTCTAATTCTAAATTCTGTTTCACCTTTTTCAGTTAAAATGCTAAACAGTTTTAATGATGATTGAGAATCCCAAGAGTTGTAATCTAACAATTTTGGCAAATGCTAGGCTACGGAAGGCAGCTTTATTATATACTATTTTATTATATACTAGTTTTCCTTTAGGTATTACAACCAAGTTAATGTATTATTATGTAACTTGCTGGAAGCTTGGTGAGACAGATAATGACGTACTGGAAGTCCTTTTCTAAGAGCAGAAGTAAACTGGAGTGTAAAACATATTTCTGGGGCATCCATGGAACCGTACTGATTTTCTGAATTCAGTATTGTCTGAAAGAAGACATGTAGTGAAATTGTTGGGCTTTCAGTATCATCTTTTTGTAGTATGGAACTATCTGTTGATTTTGTTCATTTATTTTTTACATTTTGAACTGCCCATCTCTCTCAAAGAGGGACCCTGGGGAGTCCCTCTTAAATTAAATTAAATAATAAACCACCTGTAGTTTGAAAACAAAATGCTGTGGCTTTTAAAGTAAACAAGCTTCATCTTTTTCTAATCAGTTTGGAAAATTGCTTTACTTCTTTTCAGCAGTTAGGAACCTTTGGATCCATAAGTCTCAAAACAGCAGGTGAGTTTTCTTCAATCATTAGTGAAGAAATTTTAAATCCAAGTCTGGGGAGTGTCCATAAAATATTCAAACGTAAGAACAGCGTATGAAAGTTAAAATTTTAGAAAGAGACAAGGTTGGTTAAACACTGCTAACATTAACACTGTTAACATTTAATTTAAAAAGAGGGAGGGCTTTCAAAGCACTAGCCAGCCCTGTGTCTGTGTGTTCTTTGGGCTCTCCACACGAGGCTGCAGAGTCACATTTTGTCTTCTTTTCAGAAGTGCAGGAGAATGGGGGCCTCCCTCACCTTCATGGGGAAAATATTCCAAAGGGTGGGTGGGGGGACAATGACTCTTTGACTCTTTAAAGAACTCTTTAAGTTCTTTAACTGACAGGGTATGTAACATACCTTCCTTTCTGACTGGGTGAGATGGGCTGATGTAATGGGAATTTTAATTTTGCTACAAGTTGCACACTCCATGCATTCCAATTCATGTTTAGGTATAGGTTTAGGATAAAGGATATCCATTCAAATACTGCTTACAATTCACAGATGGAAGCTTTGTGGGTCTTCAAACTATTATATTAGTTTGCAAAACAGGATCCCTCAGCATAAATAGAGAAAACAGACTTTTGCTAGGATACTTCCTGTTCACAGCCACAAAAAGATGTCAGGAAGGTAAAGAGATAGATGGGAAATCCAGATTTATTAAAACCATGTCGGTCCTCATTTAAAACAGTGCTTGTAAAACTCACAAATTTAAATTAAAGAGGATAGGGAATACCTTAAAATCCAGAATCTGTTTAAAAAATGAAAGACATTTCAATTATATAAGATAGTTAAGTGGTTTTAATCAGGATGAACATTGATAGATTGGGAAGAAGCAAGAGAAATCTTTTAAAAAAAAAAGTTCAAGAGCTAATGTACCTTATGACCATTCTTTTGAGCTTTTTCGATAATATTTCTCACATCATCAGCATAAGCACCTGCTGGATCTTCATGGTCTTCTCTATACTTCCCTCTGTAGATATCTGGGGAAGGGGCCTAAAAGGCAAGACAAATCTTTGAAATATTCATTTCAATGCAAATTCCCTTCCAGAAGACATAGCAAAGCTATACTTAACAACCAGTAACCTTTCTCTCTGCGCATATGAGTCTATGCAAAGTACATATTGAGTTTTGATTTTTAAGGCCTTTTACATGAAAATAATACCAGATTGCTTGGAAGCCTGCCCTGTTTTAGCTCAATAGATCCAACTTCTATGTAGGCTTATGCAGGAATTGACAGTAACAATATGTTGGTAGGGAGAACTTCGAAAACTTGAAATATAATTAATACTCACCACATGTACAAATTCCTTTTTGGCCTCTTTTCCCAGCTGATTAAATTTATATGGACTGATATCAATCAAGGAAGTCACGTGACCATGATAAGCACTAAAAAAAAATCATGAGTACAGTGTGATTCAAAATACAGGGATGATGATTAAGGTTTTGGACTTGGATTGGGAAGACTCAGTCTAAGGTCCAGTCTCATTATGCACATGCAGCTGACTAGAGGACCTTGGGCCACTAATATGTCTCAGTTCATTTCTCCTCACAGAGTTCTTAGGATAACATTAGAGACCTCTGTGTGTGTGTGTCATTTTTGGACTACCCGAGAGACCAGGCTGAAGACAGATCACCATGGAGTAAATCTATGTGGTTGCTAAGAGTAAATATGAACTTGATGAATAAATCTGTCTGTATCTATCTATCCATCCATCATAGTCAGTCTCTATCTATCTATTTATCTATCTATCTATCTATCTATCTATCTATCTATCTATCTATCTATCTATCTATCTATCATCTCTATGTGAAGAAAAGCAGACTATCATGAGTATAATAATAAATAAATAACCCACTGGTGGCACATGGTTAAGTACAGCATTTGTAGCCCATAGTCTAGAGCAGGGGTGTCAAATTAAAGGCCCTGTGGGGGGGAGGGAATCTGGCCTGCAGGGTGCTTAGATCTGGCCCGTGGGGCTGCCTTGGAAACAGTGAAGGACTGACCTGGGGTGCCTCTGCCAGTGAAAACAGAGCTTGGGGCTGCTGGCAGAGGGCTGCAGGAGGCATTATTGTGGCCGATAATGGGGCCCAGGAGGGCTGCGCGTGCCCCCCCAGCTCCGTTTTCACTGGCAGGAGGCCCTCACGGCTAAAAACAGACCTCAGGAGCCTGTTTTCGCTGGCAGAGAGCTCGGGCCACCACAGGTGCCCCCGACACGAGTGACGTCAAGCTGGCCATGCCTCCCACCCCCGAGGTCAAACACAACCCTAATGCAGCCCTCAATGAAATCAAGTTTGACACCCCTGGTCTAGAGCTTGATCCTAATTGGTTGGCTCAGCCTTTCATCCTTCCAATGTCAGGAAAATGAGGGCCTAGATTGTTGGGGGCAATATGCAAATAATGCTGACATTACAAGCCACCCAGTGAGTGCTGTAAAGCACTATGGGACAGTATGTAAGTTCAGATTCTAATGCTAAATGCTAAAAAGTAAATAAAATGGTTCTACTGAATAATTACAGATCAACCAACTCATCCTCCCACATTTCATATAAATGACTGAGGTTGTACAGCTCAAAGTGAATTTCTATATGAATAAAAATTCATCATAAACTATGCCTGCATTTATGTGATTCAAGGCAACGGAGAATCAGCTATTGTAGCACTTATTATTTTATGTTGCAAAGAGCTAACGTCACACATACACTCTGCACACTTACTGGTCAAGGGTTATCACATCATAGTGACCACTGTACTGCCGAGCCAGGCGCAAAGCAAGGTCATTTGCTTCAGAGCTGTAAAAGAGTATTAGAAAAGCAGTTCAGGGGTTTTAGCCCAAAACATAGTAATTGAAACAAACAGCAGAAATGTGTTTGTGGCATAAACACAATATTAAAATATTAACATTGCAGGTTGTTACATCTGTTTCAATCAGATAAAAGCAACTGCCTGAACTGCAATCAAACTTGCATAATACAACAGGTTTCTCTTTGGGCATTAAAACCAAAATGTTGCCCATACATATTTCCACACATCTATAGAATCTTTGGTTAAGGAACTTTGGCAGTTGCCAAAAAATGAATTTAATTATTTCTAAACATGATTGTGACAGAGTTTCTTAAGCAGGATTTATTAACAAAAAGGGATTGGTGTTAAAATAAATAGCAGGAACTATTTGTCATTCAAAACCAATATGCCCTCAACTACATGAAGGAGAAAGGAAAAAAAAATCTTTCTTAACAGGCTTCTTATGATCCAGGGAGCTGGCAGAAAAGTCCTTCCAACATACCCAGAGTTCACAAAGTAGCAAACCGAAAGCTTCTCTGGTAGGGTAGTTGTGAGGCGTTTGGCGTACTGGACCAGATTGTCATGCAGGAATCGAGAATTGGTATTAAGCAGCTCCATTTGTTTCACTGCAGCCTTGACTACATCAGGATGGCTGTGTCCAACTAGAAAGGATCAAGTACAGGAAAGCTCTTAGTCCACGGATCTCTCTAGCAACACTGTGTAAGGTTCTTATTCTGCCCTGGCTTAACGGTTTGCTTTCACCATTGCTGTAGACACGTATCAAAATGAAGGCAATTATTGCCTGGTTCGGTGTGGCTTTTGGTTGTTAATTAGGATGTTGACCCTTACCATCCTAACTGACCATATAAATACAACACATAGAACAGCCCAACGCACACATTCTGCGGACAAAGAAGTTTGCTGAGGATGGGTTCCAGCACGAGCCCCAAAAGCTTGGAAAACTAAACCTTTGGTCCTGGTGACCAACTCAGATTGGATCCTTCAACTTATCAAATTTTTTCTTTTGCTCAGCATAGCTGTCCCTGTGGGTCTAGAACAGGGGTGTCAAACTCAAGAATCCAGGTCGTGGCATGCTTAGATCTGACCCACGGGGCCACCCTGAAAACAGCAAAGGACCGGCCTGCAGTGCTTCTGTCAGCAAAAAAGGAGATCGGGAGGGCCATGCACAGCCCATCGGGCTCCATTTTCAGCCACGATGGCTTCCTGCAGCCTTCTGCCAGCGAAAACAGAGCCTGGGTGGGCCACGCACCATCCCCCTGGGCTCTGTTTTCACTGGCAGGGGGCTGCAAGAGGCCATCGCAGCCAAAAATGAAGCTTCAATGAGTGAAGTTGAGCTGGCCATGCCCCCCCTGGCTGCCACCCCCCAGCCACATACACCTCCCAGTCCCCCAACCCTGATGCAGCCCCCCAGTCCCCCAACCCTCAATAAAATCAAGTTTACACTCCTGGTCTGAAAAGATACAGATGCTGGACCATGCTCCTTTGTGAGGAAATCCTTTTTCCCCTTTACTTAAGCTTTCTTTTCTAAACTTGACAAGAAAGATGATGAAAATGTATGTACTTTGTCCATTAACGGAAACATTTCTGGTAGAAAATGTGAGCTTCATGCCATTGCTTGTGTTATACCTAATGCGTCAATTTGGTAATTTGATTGTAGTTGATGTTGGGACATTAGCAGAATCCTAAATTCTTACCGTGTGCTACATTGTTAATGCAATCCAAGTATTTTTCTCCATTCTCATCGAACATATATTGTCCACGAGCCTGTACAATCTTAATGGGATCTTTAGCAAAGAAAACTTTGCATGATGGCCTGTAAGAGATGATACCGAATTGTTTTAGTTTGGATCAGCTCAACAGCGTTGCTAAGCGTACATGTATACAAACACAAAAATGCTTTGCATTCTTGACTTTCAGTGGTCCTTTAGCACTGAGACCTATTCATGTGCTTGGCGATACATTAAACAGAGCTGAAGTTCATGATGCATGCACATTCATTGTTCAGTGTGAGGAATTTGAAGAAAGGCCGTGCCAGGTCAAAACAGCTAACATGACAATTCAGTTTAGCCAATTCAGTCATTAATCTGCAAGACACTTAGTGATGACAGCAAGTGTTGATATACCAATGGAGTTGGGTGTCTGAATTGGAATCACAGTTCTACTGTAATCTGTTAACTGAGAACTTTTTTCCTACAATCCATTTTGAAAACCATATGAACAGGTTCCTCTGTTCCAAGCTAAGAACCTCAATCAAGTTTTAACCAAGTAACCATTTTGAAACAATAGACCTTTAAACACATTATAAAAAAGGAGAGCAACCCCCCCCCCCCACTTCCTGTCTGACCTGTCCTAGATTTGTTTCTGGGGATGAATGGAAAGGTTCATTCCATCTGGGGAATAAATTGTGTGCAAGGAAAGACAAATCAATAAAACTGTTATTGAGGGGAAAAAAACCCAATCTAAATAACTTACAAGTCTGTCTACTTTTATGTTTGGAAGGTTTTATTTATATACCAGCAAAGACAAAATAGGGTTGTTGTTTTTTTGCAACCGTGTTTTGCAAAAACTCTGAAGAAACAACCCTTATTTGTTTGTACGGAATTTTTGTCTTGGAAACCAACTTTGGTTTTGCATAATATCAGCAGGCTGATTTTGCAAGAATTACCAGTACACTTGCTGATGGTTACATAAACCGATGGTTATATATCAGCATGTCAACACTGGCATCTAAAATTGGCTCATCTAATCCAATTCATGATACATGCATCTTAGCTTGCTTACTATATTTATCACATATTCTTTAGGGAAATTAACACTGATCTAGTCTCTTAGGTGTTGATTTTTACAGAAGTGAAATCATTCGAAACCAAGATATGAAAGCATGGGTGGAAGATAGAAATGAAAAAGTGAAATATTTTCACTATTTATAGGACTTCCACACATTACAAAATAAAAATAAGTATACTGCAAGTGTAAATGTCACTGAAAGTTAGTAAATGTAGGAACAATAAAAATTAAAAGTTTCTAAAATGCAACCTGTAATGCAAAATCAAACAGCAATAAGCAATCGGTCTAGTTTATGTAAGATTTGTTTAAAATGTATGCAACTGCAACAGAACTCTGCAGAGCTCAGGAAAAAAACTCCATGCAGGTTTTGTTGGCTTTTATAGGGAAATTTGAAACTAATAAAAAAGGAAGAATTCACAGGAGCTTGTAAACCAAGGGTAGCTGTATGTCTTTTCCATTGTAAAAATTCTGAAAGTAACAGGTTTCAGAAAAGGTGTTATTCTGGTAAGTAAATATGCCACTCGGTAAGGAAGCCTCAGTATTATCTTCAGCATTAACCCTAAACCCGGGGTCTCCAACCTTAAACCAGGGGTCTCGCAACCCTAAACCAGGGGTTTCCAACCTTGGCCACTTGAAGACTTGTGGACTTCAAATCCCAGAACCCTAAACCAGGGGTCCCTCAACCCTAAACCAGGGGTTTCCAACCTTGGCCACTTGAAGACTTGTGGACTTCAAATCCCAGAACCCTAAACCAGGGGTCCCTCAACCCTAAACCAGGGGTTTCCAACCTTGGCCACTTGAAGACTTGTGGACTTCAACTCCCAGAATTCTGGGAGTTGAAGTCCACAAGTCTTCAAGTGGCCAAGGTTGAGACCCCTGCCCTAAACCGTCCAGAGGGGAGCCCTCTTCCCATTCTGGACGCGCCCAGGCTGACTTTCAAAGGGAAGTCCATCTTCAGCTGGACGGGTTCTTTCCCGTCGGGAAAAATTGGCGGCCTCGGACTGAGGGCCAGAGTAGAAGGGCGACCCTCCCCGCTCCATCCGCCCAGCTCCCTGGGCTTGGCCCTCTCCGCTCACCCGATGTGTTTCTGCCGCAGTGCGAGGGTCTCCGCTTTGCTGTACACCTCCATCCTCCTGGGCGCTCCCGAAAGATCTCCCGCTGTCCGCAGCCGTCGGGGACTCGCTGGGTGCCAGCCCGGCCGGCGAGAGGCATCTTCCTTATATCCCGCGCCGCCTGGGGGTCGGACTCCGCCTCCACGGCCCGCTGCCAACCTGCCTTGCCCATCCCGGATCTTTCCGCCTTTCGCCCCAGGCCAGGCCTGGCTGGGCCAGCCGCATAGCCGGGCGACGGGGGCAGCGCCAGGAGGGCGGCCGTTCTTGCTCCGGCGGTCACGTGCAGAGCGAATGACTCCCTCCGCCTTCCAGGCTATTTCTCCCTCCGTCAGGAACGCCGCTGGCCAGCCACGGTCTGGCACGAGTCGGCCACGCTGCGAAGGGGAGGCGTCAGGAGACGGTCCTGTAACCATGAAGTACCGTGGATTGTTTTAATTCCAGGGCTTACAAAAAAAATTCAGTCCAGCTATACACCGAAGTATCCGAACTAGACTGGGTTGTTTCTCTCTGTCATATATGAGGGTATAGACATAATTTTGTTTTTTTATTTTATTTTACTTTTTATTTTATTTTATTTATTTATTTATCTATTTTTACTCTGTCATGGTCATGTAGTGTATATTGGAGGGGTGACCCTTTGAAAGCTATATGCAATGAAATTTCGTTTTTAATGTATGCCGATTAGTGTACATTCAAATTGACAAAGTTATTCTATTCTATTCTATTCTATTCTATTCTATTCTATTCTATTCTATTCTATTCTATTCTATTCTATTCTATTCTTATCTTTCCTATCCTATCCTATCCTGTCCTGTCCTGTCCTATCCTTCTCTATTATATTCTTCTGTTCCCTAGTCTGTTCTGTTCCTATCTATCCTTATCTTTCCTATCCTATCCCATCCCTTTCTTCTCTATTATATTCTACTATTCCCTATTCTGTTCTGTTCCATTATATTCTATTCTTATCTTCCCTGTCCTATCCCATCCTTTTCTTCTCTTCTACTCCCCTACCTTGGCATCCCTGTTGGTCATTCACTTATTTGTTTAAAAACGCCTGAAAAGGTTTTGGAAATCTTTTATTTCCAATTCATCCAATCATGAGGGGTGTTCTTTTGAACCATTTGGTATTTATCTTCTGAAGCAGCACAAGTGGCTTGTTTTCAGATATGAAATAGTAATAGCTTTTATCTACTTCTTTAGCCTATGTCCCAAAGGTGTTTTTTCAAGAGGCAACTGGGCTTTCTTGTTTTTCTTTGAAGACGTTTCTCTTCTCATCCAAGAAGCTTCTTCAGTTCTGACTTCCCTACCATCCAGAGCCGAAGAAGCTTCTTGGATGAGAAGCAAAAAGCCTTCAAAGAAAAACAAGAAAGTCCAGTTGCCTCTTGAAAAGCACTTTTGGGACAACTATGACCTGGATGCCTGAGAATCTCCATAGACATTCTTCAGCCTATACATATTTAATCAGTGCTGGAAAGAATACTGTTATGACTTCAACTAAAGCAGTATTTCAGATTCTTACCTCCAACACAAATGTCCATTCATTGACCATGAATGTGAACTGATACATTTGATAGAATTCAGCTATTGTCTTTTTCTAGGCTCAGGAATTATTAAAGGAGATTTGCTCACTGGAGAGGAGTCAAACTATGGTAAAAAGATGAAAGATCACAAGTCACCAAATTGAGTAAACAAGGTCGTATTGAATATGTTTGACTGACTGTCCCAAGGACTTATCTTTGGATTGGATTGTTCCAAAAGGAACAACTGAGCTATTGACTTAACTGAGCTTTATATAAGAGCTGATGTCTTCACATCAGGTTGTTCCAGCGCAGCAGGCAAAAACAAAAAAACAACCCCAGAATATAAATACGTTGTGGCTTGCTGAGGCATGAATTCTATGCCTACATATTTAATATGTTTAATCTGCTTAACAAGGTATCCCTGGGGGACTATATATCTTGAATCTTTTGGCAAAAACAGCAACCTTCTTCCTTTGATAATTAATAAAAATATTATTATTATTACAGTACTGAATATCAGTCCTTAATGATTTCATAGCTAAATCCTTCAGACAGTTGTTTTTATAGCCTAGCATATCGGCTCCAAATTAGCCTTCAGCAGTCTTTGAATCAACATACTGAATTACATAAATCTAGTATCAGGTTAAGCAAATATATCACTACAGCAAATATATTCATAAGCTGTGTTAGTTGAATACAACAACAAAAACAAAAGACTAAGGTGCTTTAAAACCTCACAAGTACTGGGTCTCTGCTCATTTAATTATGTCTGTGAAATGCTATTTTTACAGATATCCATACCCAAACATATAAAGAACAAAGGAAAACACAAAACAAGTAACCATGGAGTTATTTTCTTACCCTAATCCTTCTCATCACCCTTTCCTATTGCTCTTAATGATTATTAATCAGCCCCTACCACGTTGAACTAAGGGTGCCAAGTACTATTAAGGCTCAGTCCTGGGCCAGTATTCCAATTTCAGGAGTCAGTATCGCATTTGACCCTACTGGCTTGATACCTCTGCCATTGTCAGACAACTACCAATCTCCCTTGTACTGTACCTGTGTGGAAGACCTTTGCAATATTGGCATCTCTGTTAAATTTAGACCATTTAAATCTAGAAAAGGCAAAATCAATAGTAAAAGAAAGAATTAAGGATCTGGATTGCCAAAGTGCTCCTCAATTCTATTGCCAAATATTAGATAGCCGCAAGACCTTTACTGAGGGATATGTATACACTCTTGTGCTGTCCAGAAAGTTTAGAGTTAATGGGATTTGGGATAGTTAGTTAGGAATTGAGAGCTGTCCCCTTAAGGGAATGCATCATGGTAAATGTAGTTAAAGTATCCTGGGAAATGTAGTTCATATCATGTGGCCACATCTGTAACCCTGATTGGTCACTGAATTGACCCTTGGTGGGTTGGGGGAGGTTTCTTCACTCTTGCCTGAACACAGCCCCATGGTAGCATCTCTACCACCTGCTTCTACGATATGGGATGAAAGGGATAAGAGATAACCATCTTTTTACCCAGAAAGACAGATATGCACAGGATTGGACATTAAAAAGAATCTCATCATAACTGTGAGTTATTGAGGATGCCTGATGAACCAATAAAAAAGACTTTGTATGGATGCTTTGTGGAGTTTATCTATCTGCCTTTGTACAGGACAGAATAACTCTAACCCTAAGCAAATATAGATGGATCTTTTCCAGAGTCTGCTTTGATGCCCTCCCTTCAGCACTCCTGGTGGAAAGATTTCAAGAGACTCCTAATTTACAGAAAACGATTCTTGTGGATCCAGGGATCATTTTGTCCATGTCCTCATAAGGTGACATTTTTAGGTGTCTTCAAGACGTGTTTTGAAGTTCCCAATCATCTCAAAATTTGAGGGTCATCCTGAGACATTTTACTTTTATTTCTTTTTAAGGGATGCTAACTTTATATTCAGGTATTTTCATAAAGTCATACAGTTGTGCAACACTTAATTAAATATGTTATCTTATTGTCTTATTGTTTTTTTTCTCCTGATAATGAATTTTCTCCTGGCAATCTCTTTTTTGCTGTTGCAAAGGCAGGTCAAAGGCTATAAGAAAGATGTTTCATTTGCCTTCAGATTTATATATTGCTCCACTGATTTGTAAGTGTCTTTATCAATCCAATTCAAGTGCAGGGCATACATAGTGTAAGTAAATAGGCTGAGGGCAAGAGGCCCAGCAAAGTGTGCCAGTAATATGCAAATAGAAGAAGCCTGATCAAAAGAATAAAAGCGTCTCATTCAGAGAAAGAGAGATCTAATCCCAATTGAGATGTATTGATAAAACCTATAAATATCTGATTAGAATTGCTTTTATAACATTTATTTTATTTATTTATTTGTGAAATGACCTCTTACTCATTTTACCATACTTGCACATTAATTAAAGTCCACCTTACTCCCCTAAGAACCTCAGGTTGGGTTTGGATCTATGATTTCCCCTCTAAACCAGGGGTCTCCAACCTTGGCCACTTTAAGCCTGGAGGACTTAAGCAAAGCTGGCTGGGGGATTCTGGGAGTTGAAGTCCGCCAGGCTTAAAGTTGCCAAGGTTGGAGACCCCTGCTCTAAACCAGGGGTCGCCAACCTTTTGGACCTCAGGGACCACCAAACTCCCAGGGACCACTAACTGGTTCTGTGGGCGTGGCCTAATTTGTGGGTGTGGCTTGGTTGGGCATGGCTTGTATGTAAATATAAATATTTATATAAATATTGATTTTTTAAAAAAAAATAGCAACTTTTACCCCAAATCAGGCAAAGCAGGCAGGCAGATTGAGTTGCTCACAGAATCACAGATTCATTCAGAGATCTATCTATGTGCTATTGGCTAGCTCAATCTGTCACATAAAATTTGCTTGTAAGCAAACTCAAAAAATTAACTCACAACACACCATGTATATAAATATTGAATTTTTTTTAATAAAAAACCGATTTTTACCCAAAATCAGGCAAAGCAGGCAAATTGAGTTGCTCACAGAATCATTCAGTGATCTATCTATCTGCCATTTGCTAGCTCAGTCTCTCAAATTTGCTGTGTGTCTGCACTGAATTTACTTGCAAGCAAACCTTCAGTCCTAAGGGAAGCAGAGCCAAAGATCTAAAGACTAGCTAGAAAGCAAGAAATCCAACCATTTCCTGCTTCCTACCTAATCTAAATCTCCCTGCACAGAAGAACAGATGATGGTCGGAAAAAGGAAAAATAGCAATGTAGCAGGCAAGTTTGCTGGGTAAGGAGTGAGTGGCCGAGGAGCGTTTCTGCGGGCCATGTGGGTGGCACAGCCTTGTATTTCTGCGCAGCCTGGATTAATTGCTTTGTGGGGGTTCTGGGGATAAGATTTCTCTGTGGCCCACCAAAATTTTCTCAAGGCCCACCAGTGGGCCGTGACCCATCAGTTGGTGACCGCTACTCTAAACCATTCCATTGATCATTGTCCCTAGTCAAAAGAGTATTAACCAATCTTATGTGAAGAGAGAGTCTTAGAGAGCACATGAAAGATTTCCATATTACATTTGAATGTTAGAAAATGAAATGTCAAAGATGACAGACATTTGTTAATAAGACAGTATGCTGATAGTATCGCACTGTAACAGCCCATTTCTTGTTAGCCTCCCACTTATATCCATGTATTTATTCAACACCTGGAA
Organism: Pseudonaja textilis; assembly: GCF_049901715.1. Taxonomy (NCBI): domain Eukaryota; kingdom Metazoa; phylum Chordata; class Lepidosauria; order Squamata; family Elapidae; genus Pseudonaja; species Pseudonaja textilis. The sequence goes on from NC_141995.1 coordinate 19,409,710, forward strand.
GGATAAGACTGTTTAGCATGACCATAATATTTTTATTAGCACACTAAAACCCACAAAACTAAGTTCTTTCTATCTCCAAGTCATTTCTGTGTTTCTAGTAGCTTACAGTAATTGAAATGACTTTTCGGCACACCACACATTGCCTTGTCTTAGTTATGTCAGGGTTCAGAACTTTCTAGATACAGAAATAACACCCCCACACCAATGGACTGCTTGGAAGCAGTGGTGGGATTCAATTTTTTTTACTACTGGTTCTGTGGGCGCGGCTTGGTAGGCGTGGCAGGGGAAGGACACTGTAAAATCTCGTTAGAGTTGGTATTTGCTGGTTCTCCGAACTACTCAAAATTTCACCACCTCTGCCTTGGAAGTTGGGTTAAGTTGGCTGACTCTGGCATAGGAACAGGTATACGCGAGATACCAGTCTGTCTTTATTTACAGACGATGAATGGTATGCTTGATTATTTTAAATAATGTTTATATCACTTAAAATTAAGTCAGTTTTCTCGTTAAATTTTCATTGAATTACCCAAAAGAGCCACTGTTAAGAGTTAAGACACCAGGCTAGAAACCAGGTGATCATGAGTTCTAGTTCTATCCAAGGTACAAAGCCAGCTAGATGATCTTAGGCCAATGATTTTCTTTCAGCCTGAAAAGGAAGTAATGGCAAACCACTTCTTAAATCTTGCCCCCCCCCCCAAACAGCAGAGAGTTTTCTAAATGGTTGCCCAGAATCAAAAGTTGATTCTTAGGTGGTTATATTCTCTCTCTCTCTCTCTCTCTCTCTCTCTCTCTCTCTCTCTCTCTCCCTCCCTCCTCCCTCCCTCCCTCTCCCCTCTCTTCCTAATGTAAATAAAAAAACCAACAAAGTGCTTTTTAAAATTTTATCAGAAAACAAGCAAGGGTTATATGGTTCCTGGTCAGCATCTGCCACCTGTTGGTGAGATGTCACCCATGTAGTTCATAAAGCACAATAAGAAGCCAGTAAGCCTGATAAGGGCAGAGTTTTTAATTTAGATGACTCATAAGACCTCCCACATGCATATTTTTCATTTACAGCCAATATTCTTGCAAATAGCTACAATGTACACATGATGGTCTATTAGTTAGTATGCTTAGATGAGATTTTATTATAAATCCTAGATGAGATTTTATTATAAATCCTAGATGAGATTTTATTATAAATCCTAGATTATCTAAAATTCAACTCAGTTTTCAAAGAAGCAACTCATTTATAGAGAAGATCACTCTACATATCTGCTGAGTTTAATGACTGTTCAAAGTTACAATGGCACTGAAAAAGTGACATGACTGTTTTTCCCATTTATGACTGTTGCAGCATCCTCATAGTCATGTGATCAAAATTCAGATGCTTGGTGACTGACTTGTACTTATGATGGTTGCAGTCCCAAAGTCATGGGATCACCTTTGGTGACCTTCTGACAAACCAAGTCAAAGAGGAACCCAGATCCATTTAACAACTAGATTACTAACTTAACAACTGCAGTGACTCACTTAACAATTGTGGCAAGAAAGGTCATAAAATGAGGCAAAACTTACTTAACAAATATCCCATTTAGTAACAGAAATGTTGGGTTCAGTTGTGGTTGTAAGCAATGAAGAAGAATAAGATTGCACATTCGGGTTGTCTTTCTCCTTTTCTCCATGCCCTCCCCCGTGTCATTCATCAGCACAAGACAATATAATGAAAACGCTACTCAGAACAAAGTCCTAATATCCAGAAATAACTGGAATATTCTATTCTGTAAAGCTGTGTAAACTATTTTTTGTTTCCCCCCCTCTGCATATTAAGTGAGCACCTATGCATTAATATATGCATTATGTGTAATAGAATATGTACATTATGAAACAAGATATGCATATTGAAGAGAGAATGGGTGGTTCAATTTTCCATATTTCTTTTCTATATTCAAGGTTGTGTTAGGATTAGGATGGGACTAACACATATGTGGATTTCAGATTCTCCTGCTCCCATTGGTTTATCCAAAATGTGTGAGTCATTTTATGAAATATTAAATGCTTTCATGTCTTTAAAGGAAACAGAAAATCAGATTTAAATCCAAATCCTGCCAATTGTAAATCAGGATAGGCAAGCAAGATACTTAAAAGAACTGGATCTAAATTATGGCAATATTTCAATATTTATGAAATAATAAATAATTGTGGCAATATGGCAATATTTAAAAACATTTTATTTCTGAGCCATTCTTGTTTATCTGAGGCAAAATAACGTAATATTCCTGGATAGAAAAAAGTCTGTCAGATAATGAAATGTTGTTTTCTCAAGGCACATTTCAGTTATAGCAGGGGTGTCAAACTCAAACCCTGCCAGCTGGATCTGGCCCATGGGGTGCTTAAATCCGGCCTATGGGGCCGGCCTGAAAATATCAAAGGACTGGCCCTCGATGCCTCTGGCGGCTAAAACAAGCTGCGTGCAGGGCCCAGGTGTCTAATTTTCACCTTCCATGGCCCCCTGAAGCACTCTGCCAGCTGAAAATGGGATGAAAATGGGCCAAAATGGGCCTAAAAATGGGCAGCAGAGTACTGCAGGAGGCCATGGAGGGTGAAAACTTTAGGTAGGCATGAGCCTCTGTGGCGCAGTGGTCAGAGTGCAGTACTGCAAGCTACTTCTGCTGCAGCCAGCTGCCTACAATTTGGCTGTTCAAATCCCATCAGGCTCAAGGTTGACTCAGCCTTCCATCCTTCTGAGGTCGGTAAAATGAGGACCCAAATTGTTGGGGGCAATATGCTGACTCTGTAAACCACTTAGAGAGGGTTGCAAAGCACTATAAAGTGGGTCTAAGTGCTATTGCTATTAGTTGCCCAAAGACTTCATGTGAAATGTTATGAATTGCTTATTTGCCCTGATTGGGGAAAAAGAAAGAACTTTATTGTGGAGAATTATTATGGAAATATTGAGCTGTATATTGAACACTGAATACATTAAAAAGATAGCATTTCCTATTATCTTGTAAAATGTCAGAAATGTGGTTTTATTTGCATGAAAAGAGGACACTGCTATTTTTTATAATTTGTGCAACACCTCAGTAATGTATGAATTAATATTTCCTGGAGTCAGAGGAAGCTACTTATATATCAGAAGTACATTTGACATCTGCTAAGAATTTCTTGGAACATGCATGGATTGTCTTCCAACTATTAGATTTGGCCCAATTCTAGTAGGACTTTGTAGGACATTCTCTTAGTCATTATTTCTCCTGAGATTACCTCACAATGGAGCTGAGTGATTAAAAGCATTGTGAATTTGCCCTTTTATAATATCATCCCAATAATATATGAATTATGTCTTCATTATCCAGTGCAAATAATTCTTTACATTGCATACTGAAAGTGGCAAAACAGTAAGGTCTATGCAAGAGAATTTTGAAACATAATTGCTTTTAAGTCAAAAACATTCCAGATTAATACATTTCATAGGAGACTACCAAAGAAATATAGTTCAGGAAGTCTTTTTTTTAGTTTTGCATATTTATACAACTAAAGGCAAGCAAATAATGTTTACTACATGGAAAACCAATATCAGAGATAAGATTAAGAGTTTAATAATTACACACTTTTTACATTATGAAAATAAGTCATAAATAGTGTAAAAATAATTCTGAAGTTCAACTTCTCACAAAGTTGGGACAAAAACCAAATACAAAACTAAAACAGGATCAATTAAAACATTTATAAGAAAAACATCCATAAGAAAAACCTTAAAAGTTTTTTTTTAAAGAAAATGATTCATCCTATTTGATAAAGCTCAGACTTGCTTTAATTCTTAATCAGAGGCTACAACAATACAGAAATTAATATCAAATAAAAATGGTGGTTTAAATCTTGCAACTATTTGCACAAACATATTGTTTTAACCATGATATTATACCTAGAATGTGATATGAAAATCACTTCTTATTATAGTATTATTTCTTCCAAGCAGGGATAATTTTCCCCAAATGGCAGATTTCTGCTTTTAACAGATATTATGAAATATGGAAATAGCTGCACATACAGATACAGTATAAAAAAGTAAAAAAGCAAATAAAATATAATATTTTCCAAAACAAGTAGACAATAAACAAAAACAACCCAACCCCAAACCAGATACATACACCTTTAAAAACAGGTTGTAAATTATTAGTTTCCCAACATGTACAATGGCATAGTATCCACAATGAACAAGCCCAATCCATTGATATGTATGAAACATTAGAGAAGATTCTCACTTGTTCCATTTCACTTGTTCAAGATAGTGGCCCAGAACAAGCTCGGACAACGTTAATAATATCTTTAAAAAAACAACAACATACATTCAGCCCCAAATGAAATGTTTTTAAAATATCACCAGTACCAAATACAACCTTGGAAACTGCTGAATTTTCATTTAAACATGTATAGTAAGACTGAATAAGGCTATAAAGAAAAAGAAAGATGCCTTTCAATAGTGATTTTTAAAAATAAATAAATTTTCTGCCCTGTCCATTGTTTCATTGTTTTGAAAACTTTGTCTTATGTTAGGACAGCTGTATTGAGAAAACATTTCTCTATATCTAGCCAGCCTTTGGACAGGCTTGAAAAACCATTTCAAATTTAATTAGTACTTTACCATTCAAATCAATATGGATGAAACATTTATTTATTAGTTGTTGTTGTTTAAACCACCATGATCCAAAAGGTTTTGGTGGGTTTTTGCTATATGACTGTTCCCATATAAGGGAAAAAAAGGATAAGAAAAAAAAACACCTTCAGCACTTAATAGCAATATTAATAGCTGAAATTCCAGAATAAAGAGGTTGCTAACTTCTCATAATATATTTTTTTAAGGTACAGTATAGCTAATAGTATGAAAATTGTAAATCATTAATAGATAAAAGATACAGATATACAAGTAAAATCACATAATAAAACAGTAATGATAATAAGGAGGCTTGCAAAAAAATGTATAATCTTAACCTTATATATCCGAAGATGCCCGTTATTCCATTTCCATTTAAAATTATGATACAAAACAGTTCTGTTATACAAACAAGTTGAATAACATATTCTTATGGCTAACGATACCCTATAAAAACAAGGCTTCCATCCAGGCATTCCAACTGGCCATCAGGGATGTCCAATTTGATTCCTAGATTGTCTCTGACCTATTTCTTAAAGTGTCTTAATATTTTGGCACTTTTTATTTTGCAAAAGTAAAGCATTCAAACAGATTTTTATCACTCTATTTAATACTGATTTTTATCACTCTACTTAATACGGGGAGGACATTCAAGTTTTTAATGACACATGTAAAGGTAAACAAGAATAGTTAGTTACCTTGTTCAGTGCTTCTCTTTTAAATAGCTTATAAATAGTAAAGAATAGAGTACATACTATCACTTCAGAATATAAGCCAAGTTCATCACAAGAGATTATCTCTGCAACTCCACTACATTACATATTATTCTCTTCTTATTGTCCTATTTAACTGCGTACATTGAACAAGTTACTTGATAAAAATACCAAGATCTTGGTATACTTGATCAAATTAATATTGATTGATATTGATATGCTTTTTATTTATATAGTGGAGAGCAATATATTAGTCTGTTTTTTTTCTAAATTAGCAATGAGATAAAATCAGGAAAGGAAATATTTAGCTTTGGAGATTATGAACTATGGTTGACACTTTATCCTTACTATTATGTCTTCTACACATAATACTTCGCTTTGTGGACTTGAAAATGAAACACCTTAAGGGATTTCAAGAAATACGTTATTTCTTTGAACCTATGAAAAACAGTACACCATAAATGTTGCTGGGAGGAAAAACTTCCAAAGATAATTACGAAAGTTAGAAATGGGAACTATAGTTTCCAATTGGGAGATAAAAACAAAAATAGGCAACCAAAAATCCATATCATTGTAAGAAATTTTTTTTCAAGTTTAAAAACAAAAGAAAAATGCAATTTAAACTGTAGTATATTAACGTAAATGACTAATATGGAGGAGCTTTGCAGGAAGAATAGAAACATTTTAGCACCAAGCTAATTCTTAAATATCAATATAAAGGCACTACAAGTCTTCAGAAAACAACTACATAGCCAGACTAAGCATATTTTTGTTTTTAACAGGCACTGTGTTATCTCCTTTTACCTCTTCAAAATTGAACTAGCCAGATTATCATGTTGATTTATCACAATAATATCAATATAATGGAACTGATTTTAACAATATAAATAAGAATTAATCAATGAACAGTCTGAAACAGCAAGTGTTTAAAAAAATCAGCAAACATTTCCAATGATTGCTATTGCTGGAAAATCACAGCTGTCATAAGAAAAAATGCTTCTTCTGTTAATTTATGGCTACATGCTCGTATTCTCAATTAATATATTGTTAATTTCTGCACAGATTAAATTCTTTTCCATCAATCTTCACAGATTGATAAGCATTTATAAGTGTATAATGTAACTCTAAAATATCCTATCATTAACTCATTTAAACATCAATTGAAAAATAAAGTAATGAACAAACCAGGGTTGATCTGTGAAGGGGTCTCCACAACCATTTTCTATTTTGGATTAGTATGTTTACCAGCCATAGGGTAAATCCACATGTTTCATATTTCCATGCAGCCCAACTATTATGCTTCCTCATCTTATCCATAGAGCTAATATTACTAGCTTTACAAACATAAAAAGAAATGTGAGGTTTAATGAGAATATAAGGAACATGCATAGCCCCAGGTATTTTATTTTATGTGTAAATTCGTATGCAGTGGAGGAAAAAGAACTTAAAAAATACTTTGTAAATGGCACATCTGAACATATAAGTTTATTTTTACTGGGGCCATTCAGACTGTAATGACCATCCTAAAGAATCTGTTGGGAATGTACAGCCCAGGGTTTGGCCATTATAATTATATATGAATAATATCTGATCAGATCTAAAATTAAATGACTAGGGTTTGGGAAGATAGAGTAATAAAGAGTGTGCATTACAGAGAAATGCATAAAAGATAAAAAAAGGAGTGGCAGAGTCAAAGGAGGAATATCTATGTATCAACAAACAGACTAAGTCAAATCCCTCTTGAATTCAGTTGACTCAATGACAAAATAATGCTAACTGTTAGTTGAGAGATTCCTATGCAATAGGAATGAGTAGTAATAAATCAGTTTAATTGGAACTTCATGTATGCTGCTGATTTTACATGCCTGACAAAGATTAATATACAGGAAGCCTATGGATGGAATTCAACATTATCCATCAACCAGAAAAAATGGAGAGAATAGTTTCTCTCACTACCACTAGCTTCACAGAGAGAATTTTTTTCCTGTATAATTGGAAAACTCTTCAGAGTAGATTTGGGGAAAACTTTGAGGAAGGAATATTCTATGCAAAAAGAAAAAAAGATTTCTATCTTACAAATATCTGCATTACATGGAAAATATATATGTTTATATACTGAAGTACATGTATTTATGTGTGCGTACACAATTATACATGCATAAACAGACTATTTTTTCCTATTTTTGCATTTCAAACATTTTAATTCTACTTTTCCATGCAGACAGGACAAATTTTGATAAAAATATAATAAAACTACAAGAAAATATTTATTAAAAGCAGACATTCATTTCTCTGAATTTCCTGCCCATTAAATCTTTTTTCCTCTGCTGCTGAGAGGTTATCATTGAAACACTGAAAAACTTGCTAAAATATTAACATGAAAGCTTCAATATTTTGAAAAAGATCCTTAGTTTCCAAAAAGCAATAGAAAACTCTCTCTCTATAGCTTTAACTCTCTCTATATAGCTAAATTTATTGGCCACCCATCTCCAGTGGATTCTGGGCAGTGTACAAATGGTCTGTAAATAAAAAATTAAATTAAAAAAGTAAGTAAGGGATACACTAAGGGTCTAAAATAGTACTGAGATTTATCTAATATTTGGTACGGTGATAAACATAATCCCATTTACAAGCTGATGAAAATGTAGTTTTTCAACAATGGATGTTTATTTGTTAATCCAATTTTAAAATATTCCACTGACTATTTTGAAAGTGTATGGAATTTCTTATTTGGTCAAACCTTTAAAAAGTTACAGAATATTCATCAAATGTAATGACTATATGTAATGACCAACAATAACAGTATTTTCCCCTCCCCCAGCAAAATAATTAGCAACATTAATTATCTTCTTAGAATGCCTGCAAGCACACATTAGAATATAAGCATAAATATAAACATATTAAATTGAAGGGTTCAAAACAGAGGCATGAAATATTTTTTAAAAAATAATAAGATGAAAATAGCAATATATTTGAGACACAAAGTAGCTTATACTGTAGCTCCTACCAATTCCATATTATTTGGGTCCTGGAATCCCAACAATGATGTAGAAAATTTTAAAAAAAACCAAATAGGTAAACAAATTAAAAAAACCTTTACTTTTGGAGAAGTCCTTATATATGACTAAAAAAAACCAATGCTGAAAAAAATTAAACACAAATATGTTCTTCAAAACTTGAATGTCTATAAGCATGAAAGTAAAGGAGGCTATTTGCTTTAACCATTGATCAATTATAATTAAATATATTCTCCAAGCCCATACACGCATATGCCATTGGCACAGGAATTTCTAAAATCCAAATGGTAAACCATGAAAAGTTAACCGCATTTCATTATTTGAGAGGAAGGCATTTTATGGTGACTTTTGTCAAAGCACTTCCTCTAGATCACCTTGAAAATACAACATGTGAAACACATATTGTAGCAGTCTTTGAAGATTACATTGTCCACCAGTTGATACTAAGACCTATCATTGAATGATCCATTTGATGGCTCTGCAACTCAATCATCTTACTCATAAAGCATGATCTTCATCTTCTTTCATTCTTGGTAAAACTATCCAACATGTGTTGAAATCCATGCTTCTTGACTGTGAGCAATGCAAGCAAAGAGATGCTGATGAACAGGTATCATCCTTCTTTTTCACAAAGATGGTTTCATAACCCAGAAGACTGAAGGCCATCCACCGTCAGAAGGAACCGAAGTTCCCTCCAAATTCAAGAGCTTTGTCTTAATCTCCTTGTATCATTTTTTTGCAATAAGCCATGGCGTGACTCCCTTGAGATGACAGAAAGAACAATTCAATGTGTCAAGTGAAATTGGCAGCAAGCAGCCATTATCGCATATGACAGCAAGCAACCATTGTAGCACAACAAGCTGTTTTAGCACACAAATCATGCTTTTGCTCAAGCAAGTTTGGGGAAATGGAGCAGTGATAGAGTTTATGAGGATGAACATGGCAACAGAATCATTATATTCCAATGGCAATCTATTATCAAGTTCATTTGTGGCCACGCAAATTAATGTAACCTAGTTCATGGCACTTCTTCTCAATGCTTGTCCACAAGCCAAATAAAACAAGTATCCAACCAAAAAATAAAAGTTAAAAAAAATCCCAAAATGTAAAAAAGGAAAACTACAGAAACAATTCAAATGTCTATGAATGATCACTCTATTGGAATTAGCTCTGTAGACAGAATATTTGGATTCTGTACATTTATTGCACAGTTTATATTTGCCAGATTGCAGCCATATATACACATGACTACTACAAACAAATAGAAGCAGTGCTATGTAAACATATTTCAAACTTGTAAAACCAATGCTTCCATTTTCAATTATAAATACTGGGGGTGATGTATTATATACACAACTTCATGCTTTCAAAGTTAGATTCATCACTGCAAAGAAACAAAGAAAAACATATTAGCAATATTAGTAGTGTTGTTCAAAGATATGTTTCAACTGTATAAATAATATTAAGCTGGATAAAGAGTTATATAAGTGGAGTTCTTCCCACAGAGTAAAGAACTCTCAGCCTATAGGAGTTAAAGGAGGGAATTTTCCACCTTTTCTTCCTGCTACAGTATGGAAAACGGGTTAGTAAAGGCAAAGCTTTTTTCTTCATTTGTTTATATTCTTTCCTTGGGTTGACTGATATTATTTTGTTTATTGATGCTTGATGGTATGTAATATTGAGAAATTAAAATTGTAAGCATAAGAGTATTTGAGTGATTCCCACCTTTTGCCAGCAACCAGGCATTGGTAACCCATCTGGCCCCTGTTTGAATAAGGAAAACCAAAGTATATTGTTAAGTTTGAAAATACACTGCACCCTTTCACTGCATACTTTCATCAGTTCATGCCTCAATTGTACTTAGGAAAATGAGCAAAAATCAAACAATATAACAGATGTAGTACATGGCAATTCTTGAAATTATTATGTATAGAATCATGTTCCCCATGCTTGCAGAAAAACAGTTAACTGCAACCATACGACTGTACAAATAGTCGAAGTCAATTCAGAGGAACAACATACATTAACAAATGTCTTATTCCATGCAAACATATTTATGGCTTTGATTTATATATAATAGTGATAATGGATGATTTTAGTTTTGAGCAGGATTAGTTAGTCCTTCTCAAGAAAATTAGATAGACTTGGAAAAATAAAATAATCAAAACAACCTTCCATAAGCAAGCATCGTTTCTGTCTGGAATGCACTGGAATTACTTTGCTACTTGAGAAACTATTCTAACTAATCTCTTTGTATTTTACAAAGTCTGCTTCAGTTGCTATCAGTTAAATCTATGGCAGGGGTGGGATTCTACCAGTTCACACCTATTCGCTAGAACCGGTTGTTAACATTCTAAGCAGTTTGGAAAACTGGTTGTCAGAAGAAATGAATGGCCGAATCCTGTAAGGAAGGCAGGAAGGAAACATTCTGGTGTTGCTTGTAGAAACTGCTTCTCCATTAAACCTTATTGCATTCTTGGCAGGACTAGACTTCCCATTTCAGAAACTTCTTTGGAGTTTTTTTTCCCCTCCTTTGCTGGTACTTTGCTTATATGGAGTGACCATTCAAAGTTACAATGGCACTGAAAAAAGTGACTTATGACCATTTTTCACACTTATGACTGTTGCAGCATCCCCACAGTCATGAGAGGCTAGGCGAGGAGATGCGTGCCTCGATGATATTGAGTTGGCCATGCCCAGCCAATAACATGACCACCAAGCCACATCCACTCAGTCATATGACTACCAAAGTACGCCCACCAACTAAGCCACACCCACAGAAACAGTTGTTAAAAAATTTGAATCCCACCCCAAACTATGGTGTCTATCTTTGACTCAAATCAGGAATTTTGTTCAAATAAGTTTAGTTTAGTTCTATTGTCTTAACTGTATTCTGATTTTAAATAGAGAGATTTCGCTCCTATTAACTTCATATCAGTTATATCAGGTTGAGTCAACACAGTGCATTTGGGCAATATTGCAAATAATGGCATATCTTTGTTCCGAAGGATAACAGACCAAATGTTATTCCAATTATAAGATACTGTAGTATGTTATCAGGTACTATTAAATTCTGATTCTGGATTCTGATAATTATCTATTTCCCATTGAGAAAGTTGTGGGATTATAAGTACATAAAATCGCTACTTGACTATATGGAAAGGCTTTATGTTAACAGTATTTGCTTGAAAGTTATAAGAAAATGAAACTAGTAAAATATTTATTTGAATGTTAGGATAAATTTCCCATCCTCAGTTTATAATTTGATAATTTGAATAAGGAGAGACAGTTTTGTGTAGTGGTTATGGCATCAGGTGAGAAGCTAGAAGAGCGTGAGTACTCGCGCTGCCTTAGGCACAAAGTTATGCCTTAGGCACGACTGTATGACCTTAGACTAGTTACTTTCTCTTAGCCCCAAGAAGGAGGCAATGGTAAACCACTTCTGAAAAACTTTTGCAAGAATCCTGCAGGGACTTACCCAGGCAATCTGCAAAAATTGGACATGACTGAGTATAAGAGGGGAAAAAAATCCTGGAATAAATATCAAAAATAGCTAAGCAAAAAGTTGCTAACAGGTGCCTTAGATTAGAAGATAGTTTTCACTGATTTCCAGACAGAACCAATACTGTACTGTCAAATATACTTTAAAGAATTATGAAGGCTTTATTTATTTGCAATAAAACATATAACAATAGGTTATTGTTAAACAATGAGAAACAAAATAAAACATGGACTTTATACTTAAAGACTTCCCTGACAATTTAGATTACAGATATGCTTTTAAAAATCCACTAAACTTTTCCATTCATTTTTAGAGAATCGTGCTTAAACTACACACAGTATCAAAACATGCAGATCAAATATATCTACCCTTTAAAATGTTTTTGGCATTTTCTAGAAATGTGTAGATAATGATGATTTAAAGAAAACATATTCTCATAATATTGAAATGTTTGCCAGATTGGTACAAGGGATTGGAAAGGGGTCAACAAGTAGAATTTTAGTATAGGTAGGTGCTTGAATTCATGCTAACAGAGAGTAGGGAACTGCTGTATGTATTGTGGGAAATTAAGATCCAAAGGAAAGACTGTTATGCTGGAAACATTTAAGAAACAGACAATAAGTGCTTTGGGCTGCAGGCCATTAATTCCTTATGAAGGATTTATAAAGCTTATTTTGAAGTGAACATAACATAACATTGCAATCTGTAGTAGGCGTGATAATGGGAATAGCAGATAGGTAAATCTATTCAAGAACATTTCCCTGTCAATATAACTTACATAACTATATGATTCCATGGAAGAATATTTATTATCTAATCTTAACAATCTTGGGTTATTAAACTGAGGGTAGAAACATAGAAACATGTAACTACCAATCTCAGTTGGTGTCTCCCCTGCCTACTGTAATGCATTTATATCATTCCACTCCATTATTGTAGGTAAATTCTGCACTCTTTGGAACTGTTTGCATTGATTCTTAAGCACACCGTGGGTCTGCCTCCCTGTCATCTATCTATTAGATAAGCAGAAGGTCAAGCATGGAGATAATGCTAACTCCAGATCATACCTTCCACTTGTTCACTCACTCTGTACATTTGCCCAAAAGCAAACATCAAGTTCTCAATTTCCTCATTTGCTTAATGAGAACAGATAGCAGTCAAAGCAAATAAATAGAATATCAGGAACAGGAAGCCCAGAGGTTGTCAAAGGATTAGTATGGACATTAAGAACTTGCCTAGGTTGGCTGTTCGTGCCCACCTTGCAAAACATTAACAGGAATAGACATCTAAGAGAGATTACTTTGAGACACATGTATTCGCAGTGAAACCATGCCCAGAAAAGTATCACTGGTTATGCACTTATGTGCTTTGAATGATTATTTCTCTTCTTTTCTTAGGCACATATACTTTGGAATCCTTGGTGGTTCCTGAGCTTGGTTGTTTGTTTGCAGATATTTCACTATACAATCAGTGCTAGTAAGTGTATGGTCTCCTCCCCTATTTATATATAATAGCTTATCTTGTCACTGTTGGTGGGAGTTGAGAACAAACCCCACATTCGCTAGCATGGTGATATTTACCTAGTTGGATAATGAAATATCTGCAAGCAAACAACTAAATTCAGGGAGCACAAAGGATTCCACAGTTTAACCCTGAGGAATTTCTCTTCTATTGGAAGCATATATTTCATTACTCCAGTGCCATTTAAAAAAAAACATAAAGAACATGCAAATATAGTTATGATTCAAAATCATAAAACCCACTTATGAGTGAGGTCAGATGAAATTCATACTTATGGGCGGGGCAAGTATTAATGTGACATATGATATCGATAGTTCAGTCATGGGGTACTGTGGATCTACTCTGTATCAGCAAAGAGGGCAGTTTCATTAATATTAAGTATGGCAGAACATGTTTTATTGGTGATGGGAAGGATGGGAAGAAAGACAGTCTTAAATAGAAAATTGCATTTCACTGCAGATGTTGGAGTAAAATAACTTCAGAACCACTGTGCAATGTAAATATGACTTGCCAGTATTATACTGCTGATGTTGAGAGGTGGAGTGGTCTCTGGATATTATTATCATCACCAAGGCAGGCTACTTTGATCATGCACATGCATGTATGGGCACATATAATGTAAAGCCTAGTTACTGTGAACTTTACATTGGAAACAGCTGATTAGAAATATAGGAATCACATGCAGGGTTGGAAGGAAAGAGCAATACTGTACCAATTGGCAAGGGGCATCCAGCCCATCCAGACCAGGTTGGCCTGGCTCCCCTTTTTCCCCCTTAATTCCACGGAATCCCTGTTTGTAAAGATTAACTTGCAACGTTACTAAGAAATGTCTTTTACATCAACTTTGCTGGAACAAGCAAATAGAAAAAAGAGGAGCAAGCTGACCAGAAGAGGACCACAGAAGAATGTGGATGCTTCCCTTCTAAGATTTGTAGCTGAACACGAGATCTATATGGCAAACATGAAGTTGCGTATGAGCCACTGTGCCACCAATTATGGAAGACTCTTCCATTCATTACAATTTGAAAAATTTCAGATGATATTTTCCTTGGAAATAGGCCAGATCATGATTGTGTTTAAAGTGCATGAAGTCTTTTCATGAATAACAACTTTGCTCAAACTGTAGCTTGCTCCTCTCTGCAGTGTGACATCTTGCTATATTATCTACTGTAAGAGGAGACATTTCCAAGAGATGAGTGAGACATACCAATGGACAAGGTGCATCTAATCCAGGGGCACCCTGTTCTCCTTTCTCCCCTTTAGGCCCCTTTTTGCCTTTCTTTCCCTTTTCCCCCTGTGGACACAATGGTTTGGATAAAACACATGTTTTATTCTTTTTCAGGGAATCAAAAAGATCTGTTTTAAAAGTTTTTGTTTGTTAGCCAATGAAGGGCTGAAATGACACTTACCACTGTGTTCTAGTTTGCAGGATGCATTAGGTAGAAAAATAAGTTATATGATGATCAGAAGCATTAACTGCATCAGTTTGGGTTTTGCTCTTCTGCGTTAATGCAATAACGATGGGCACTTTGAATCCTAAAGCAGGACTTGGAATTGTGAATTAGATTGAATTTTTTCATCCTAACAGGTCATCAAAAACTTGCCAGTCTTTAAAAAAACAAGAGTTTGTGATACGTTTCCTAACAGTTGTGTTGGGTTTGCTTTCCTGGGCTTGATTTTTTTGCAAGAAGATCACTGTTTTCCTCAGATAGATTTACATTTTATGGGGAAAAACATTCTGCTTATTATATGCACAATATAATAATATATGCGCTTGACTTTTTAGATATGACAATATCACTGACATTAAATAGTAAATCCCTGTCCACAAGGACTTCCTCTTTTTCCAATGGAAAGAAAAAAATATTTGCATATATCAAACTGCTGATATTTATAGAAATTCTACATCTGTCAAATATTAGAATGTGCAGAGATGGATAGATTGACATTGACAAGTAAGGAAAAGGAGGAAACTGAATATTTTTTGACATGGGACCTGTTTTATAAATGGTTGACTAACAGAATCAGAAGTTGAAAACATGAAAATGTAAGAAAAGAACTAATGTTATAAGAGAAATTTCTTAAAATGGATAAGTAATCATTATTTTAGAATTAATATAATTGTAATGGCTATTGCTGTAAATATTTTGATCATTATTTTCTAAAATAACATGTACCCAGGCAACATACTGTTCAATTGAAACTGCGATTTTTATGGCTTATAATATAAAAAAACAACTTTATTATATAAAAAAGAAACACTACATCTGTCCACGTGGGAACAATCCCAGTTAGAATAATCTTAATATACACAGAAGGCATTACTTTTAGAGCTAGATCAGCTTTTTCTAATCTGGTGAGGAGGTTTCTTTCTCAGAAGACAGATGGCCCAATAAATAATGTGGCAAAAATGTTACATCTCAATGTTCTAAACTGGATGCAATGCTAGAATCTCAGGGTTGGGTTCATAATAAGAAAAAAAGTTGGCCTTAATTTTAATGTATTCAGTTTGTTGCAAGATGTACCACTTGATTTTTCTTTAGGAATTCTATTAAGATTGCAACCAAACATGTTAGGATAATTCCTTTTTAAAATATTCAGGTAAAGGGCCTGTGTTAGGGATCAGCTTTCCCCTAATACAGGAGTGTCAAACTCGCATCGTCATGGTGTCATCACGTTATGCGTCACGACTTTTTCCCCCTTCGCTAAACCGGACGTAGGCATGACCAGTGCGTGATTTATCCACCCTGTGGGCTGCAAGTTTCACACCCCTGCCCTAACAGAATCATAATAGAAGATAAAGTCCAGTTTAACACAACTGAAAGGCATTAGATTGGAGCAGCCAATCAAGAAAATTAAGTGATAAAGTTCAATTCTTTGTCCAAACCTGCAAAAGGATTCTGAAGTTCCATGTGTCGTATTCTGATGCATTTCCACATTAGAGCTCAATATTCTAATGTACATTTATTGGCATCCTTCCTGGATTAAAATATTCATGTCCCTAAATTAGAAACTTTTTTTGTCTGAAAATAGGCATTCTTTCAAAGAAAATATGCAATATTTAGTTTGAGAGTTAACTCAAGAGTTATCTGTAAATAGATTTCACTACACAAATGCAACACTTGGAGACAAGAACAGTTTCCTGAGAAGAATGACTTGATCAGAAGGCATTGGAGGACACTTTTGAGAACTAATGTAGAATTGTTTTCACACCTGATCAGTTACAATGGTAAATGAGTTCCACGCTCACAGTCCTTAACAAAACCAAAAGCGACTCTAATTAAACACACAGACACACACAAATTAAGAATATTAGTGTAATGGAGATACAACAGAAAGACAGTTAATAGAACTAAGGAATGATTGTCAAGGTCTAAGCTGAAGGAAGGATTTAATTTGCAAGGAAAAGGGTAAAAAAGACCAGATGAATTTTAAGGAAACAAGGTAAGAGGAGAAGGGAGAAATGCATCTCTGGAAAGCCAGAGAAGATTAGGATGGTGTATAAGGAATAGACAGTCACTCATTTTCATATCAAAAATATGCATCCGTTTACAGCAGAAAATAAATATTTAGAACAATTGCTTTGTAATGATGTAATATTTAACACTTCAGTGCCTAAAGCAGTGCATTCTGAAGGTCACTCAGTGATTCCCCCCTCAAAAATTAGAACCTCACTTTAAATTAACATATCCAATTATTGTGCTAACATATATTTAAAAAGTGAAATTGCACAAAATGCACAATGTACTATGGCATAAGACAAAACATCTAATGAGTGTCAAACACAGTTTCATGGAGAGATATACTGTATTATACCCTACGACTAATACTTATTCATCAGTTTCAATAGTAGGTCAAAATATGATGACCTTTAAAATGGTGAGGGAAGTTCTTAGCAGTAATTGAACAATTGCAGGTATAACTTAGAAACTATGAGTCAAAGAAATTAACTATGAAACATTGCATTTCCATTTAGGCTAGATCAACCTGGCAAACTTTATCTTTAATATTGATAATTTAAGTTCTACATTAAAAAAACCAAATATGAGTTACAAACAGGGCTAACTCTGACCCTAGGGAAAAATCAGACAAAAAAGTGCTTTGTATGCCACTTTGAGCATGAGTGAATAAAGATGTTACAGTACATAGAAACAAAAGCAGTTTTCAAAAAAGGAAAATAAACAAATCCTGATTGTAGATTCTGACCAAACCATGAACCAGAAGAGCCAACCAAAATGGATTAGAATAATTTGAGAGGACAATAAATGAAAAATAAATTTATAACAGATAATCAGAGTTGGACGGGACCATCTAGTCCAACCCCCCGCCCAAGCAGGAGACCCTACACCATTTCTGACAAATGGCAGTCCAATCTCTTCTTGAAAGTCTCAAGTGATGACGCTTCCACAACTTCCGAGGGCAAAGCTGTTTTCACTGTCAAAAAGTCCTTATTTCCAAGTTAAATCTCTCCTTGTTCAGTTTCCATCCATTAAATTGGGCCTTTTAATATTGCTTATGCAAAAATATGGTTTCCCACGCTTTTCAAATTTGACAGGAAATTATTATGTGGAACATTTTTATTGATACAAGATTTAGAATTAAACCTAATGTTTATGAGTTTTAAATAGTATACTAAATTTTTTGAAAAATTTTAAGGTCAAAATTTAGTTTAAATATTTAATTCCCTATTTGCATCTAGAACAGAGGTCTCCAAACTTGGCCACTTTAAGACTGGTGGACTTCAACTCCCAGAATTCTGCAGCCAGCTGGCCAAGTTTGGGAGCCTCTGATCTAGCATATCTAGGGCTAATTATTTAGTTTCAAAAGCAATTTCATTTTGCATTCATTTTGGCACAATTAACTCCATAAGACAAATTTTGACCCGACTGAGCCAGTCCGGCCTTCTTTTACAATTAGCTCAGCCAGCAAATAAATGATGACTGGGAAAAGCAAACATCAGGCAATGATATTGTATACTATGATGCAATATTTTTCTTTCAGGATTGATAATAGTTCTCTAAACTCTAACAGTTCTTCTTTGAACAGCTATTCTTTAAACATGTAAGCATATAGTTTCGCCTTCAAAGCAATATTCTGTTATTCTATGGGCTGCATCTTATTTTTCTCAAGATGATTTCAAAGATCTTCCAATTATTTTTGAACCAAGTGACTCTGAGGTTATGATCACATAATATACTTACTGACATTCAACTTAAAATTCTGGCTGCCTAAATTACCTTAATATTTGCACAATACACAGAATCAAAAATTAACCACACAGGTAAGAGGCACACAACAATCTGGGGTTTAGTCTCTAATCTAGTGCTTTCCAAACCTGGATAAATTACCCCAAGTTGGATAAAAGTGTTTTTTTTTCCCTTGGGTAATGGATGATGAACCCATTACCCAATCACGACAGGGACATTTAAATAAGGACTTTCAGATAAGCAGTAACACAGACTTTTTGATAAGCGTTTTTGGTTGTTGGAAGAATTATCCATCTGGGTTCACTTCCAAGTGAGGAAGAAAGACAGTGGAAACATGGTGACTGCTTGGAAAGATGGTTTAATGGTGGACAGGATCACATGCCTTGGGTGAAGAAAAAAGGAAGGGCTGAGATGCTGAAAGTGCCTGGGTTTTATACCCTCTGTTGGGATTTGAATTTGAGCTTGTATTCTGATTGGTTGTCAGACTCCCATGGGGCCATGCAGGGGAAACTCTGTAGGCTGTTCTGAGTCCCAGGCTTGGTTGAGCCTTGCTGGATGATGATGTAATAAAAGGGCTTTAGGCAATTCCTATTATAGCTCTACCTGGAGTAGATCTTTGTTATGTAAAATAGGCTGGCCCATTAGCAAAGGTGGGGGGGCTGAGTTTCTGTCTCTTTGGTGAGTTTCTGCTTCTGAGTTTCTACTCTTTTTAGAGGAAATATTCTGCCTTTTTAATATTTCCTAGGATATTTCATTCTTCTAGGAGAGGGTAGGTTTTAATTTCCAACAGGGTAATGAAGGAAAAAGTTTGAAAAGCACTGGTCTAATCTGTGACACATTACAAGTAAAGTGTGAATTATAAGAAGCATCTTTTTTCATTCACTTCAACCCAGCTCTAAATCTAGTATCTTTGATAGAGTTATAGGGTCTGCAATTATGTTTATGATCTCTCATGGAAGCATACATTTGGATAGCAAAATAAATTGGAAGAAACTAACAAAATAGCTCGTGGCGAAAATGGAAGTGACCACTATTATTAAAATTTACTGCACTTATATTTTTCTCTCTCCCTCCCTGAATGTCCCTGCTGTACACTTTTTAAAATGCTACACTTTAGAAGCACTACTGTTTTATCACTTTGGCAAGCACAATTTAAAAAAGATTGAACAGGTTGGACCAAATACAGTTTCTAGAAAGTGACAAAGATTAGTGCTGAAGGTGGCTAGTTTAGTTTTCCACTCAGACATACAGTTTGATTGTTGCTCCCTGTGCTATACTTCATTGTTGCAGAAGGTGGTGCTGCAGCCCTTTTATATTTCATTCTATTAGAAATTGTTCCAGGGAATTGATTTTCCCAACATACTCAGCAGGGTAAACATGAAAAGTTTGGAAAATGAACTAAAGAAGGGAATAAGCCTAAATAAAGTCTTGGTACGAAGCTCATCAGGCTATTTCAAAGCAGATTTCCCAATTTAGGTTTTTATTTTCTGCCCAACCCCAATGAAATATTACAATATTGTTTATCCTACAAAATGACTTGTTTATCTTTCAACTCTTTTATAAATTACACAACTGAAAAGAAACAGTTATGCTGCTTATATCGCATCTAAAGTTGTATGGCTTCTTCATCCTCTATGGCTAGGCATTGGGAATGGATGAGTCAAGGAACAAAAGCTCAAGATAACAGTGAATACATGTAGGCTGTATGAACATGGATTTCCATTCTGGCTGGATATAGGCTTTCTCCAGTAAAAAAAATCATGCCTAATGCATGGTCATCAGAATTGGAACTAGGGGAAGCTGCCACTTCAAGGGCATAGACTATAGTGCAATATCCTGCAATAATCAAGACTTTTTTCATCTTTATAATGTGAGAAATAAGTACTACTGCAAGTTTCTTTCTTTGCTTATTAGCAATCTGATACAACCTACGTGCAATTTTGACTTTTGCTTTGAGCTGTTTGATGTGAATTCCTGTAATATTTTGTTTTTGCTATTTCAGAATCAAAAGCCATTTGAATTTTCACAAAAACCTAAGGAGAATCAATTGGTAATCCGCTGGGATGTCTTAAATACCACTCATTGAACTAACTATCTACATGTATAACTGTTTGGGGTACATATTAGTGCACAATGAAAATAAAGAACTGGAGAGAGAGGTCCATGCATGGGCTGGATATGTGCATGTATTCCAGAGCTCCCACACTGCATATCCTAACAGAAATTCAATGATTGTACGTGAGGGCAATCCAATGACAAGCACATTGAAGCTGTCTCAATAGGACTAAGTGCTTTAATTAACTGTTTAGCTATCACTTGCAGTAGGAATCCGATGCAATTAACTTCCTCGGAATTAGTCCAAAGTGCTCCTAGCTTAGTTTTCATCCTCTCAGCAATAAAACCAGGTGCTTAAGAAGTATAAATACAGCACACATTTATTTGAAGTCTGTAGCCCTACCAGTATATTGATTTACAAAAGCTGTCACTCTGGCCCAGAGTCTCCTTCCTATTGCTCTTCCAATGTCTCTTGACAGTAACTAAAGTATAAACAAACACAGACTGCAAGGAGTCTTGGAGGGAGAAAACCTTTCCCTGATTATAGAATATGCTGATTTTGGGGGGATCTGGATGGAAGCTTGGTTTCACGTTCTGACAAATGACTTTGTCTAGTAGAGCAGTAATAGGCCTTTTGGCACACAGAAGGCAGAAAGTCCAGCTTAACGGGACAAATTGTAAGAGAGAGCAACTGACTAAGCTAAGTAATCAAACAACAGTTGAATAGCATTGAGGTCACCTTTTCTCCCTTTTCTCCTACATCACCCTTTTCTCCACGTGGACCAGGGAATCCCTATAAAAAATGAACAAAAATATCTCTATTGGCTTCTGTATATTGATATGTGGGTTTATTTATTTACTGTAGAGCTATATGAGATGCACCCCGGCAGCCCCACTCCCAAGAACACTGCATCGCGTAGTTTGAAACTAAAAAAGAATTGATAGAAAATTACCCTCGTTTTCCTACATGCAAATTAGTGCTGGCAATGTTCAAGGACAAATGCTTCATAGAGGTTTAGTGGCACTGAACAAATGGGCAGCAGCATTCTAATTAACTTCTTTCCATTCCAAAGAATTTGCACAAACTGGAACATCTAACTGCAGCTTCTAATTTAATTCTGATAAGATATAACTCAATTGCAGTCAGCATGTGCAATCAAAGATGCTGTAGCAATCTAGAAACACTAGTTCCTTGTGGGAACAACTTCCCTTGAGGTTTTCACTGTTTTAGAATGCAGTGGCAGGGTTTTTTTAAAAAATGTGTGGTTTATGATAAGATGATTAAAACACCTCAAATCTTGGAAGAGCTGTTGCTGTAAATAGGAATTGCCTTATAGTGATGTTTTGATGTGGTTGCATTTCCAAGCACTAACTGACTGCATTTGTAAGGTTTGATGCACTTAGTAATATGCTTATAACAATACAGAATTGTATGAACATTTGTCATTCCGTGGTCATTTATCCGTGCTCTAGTTAGCATCAATTGCTGCAAAACCATTAGGGGTACTATTTATGGCAGTATTATTATTTTTTTCTCTAGTATTATTTTAAGACAAACAACAGTACAATGTTGAGTATAATCTCTGCATGATTGTCATGCATAGGAAATGGGATAATCTTCAACATGCTGTAAGCATGCGACTATTTATTAGAAACAAATGTTTACCTACCACACAGACAAATAGGTGATCAATTATTACTTACATCAAGGCCAGGTTCACCATCTTTGCCCTATTAAATAACCATAATAGTTTTGTTAAGCTTTCAAGCTCTTATAAAACTTGAGAGTGGGGTTAAATATTTGCCTGGATTATTCAGATATGTGCTGTGTACAAAATACAATTTTGAATCCAAAACTGACTTAAGAAGAAGCTCTCTGAATGAAGAACGATCACATACGGTGCATTTATCCCTTTTATAATTTCCTCTTTTAAACATGAGGAAATATTTAGGTATCACTTAGGGTTATTATTGTTAATTATGCTCTTGTTGAAGCAAAATAGTATGAAATAGTGAATTATGATATATTTCAGCAAACCAGAGTTAATTATTTGTTAGTTTAGACAACATGTGAAGCAAAACATGAAAATAAAATCTTCTTATTCCAAGTTCTGATAGAGCACAGAAAAGGAAGAGAGTAGAAATCCATGGCACTGAACATGTTCAATGATAATTAATATCAAGCAATTTAAATGTCAGGGAATGCCATATATGTATGTTGATTATTACATTAGAACTCCTACTCAGGTTACTCTGCAAGTATGGGTTTGGATAAAGCAAAACATCATTTGAGTATATTCTGTCTTATTGATCCTTGGGATACTGGAACTCTTTAGAATTGAAGGACATCTGCTAACAATCACACCACATACAAAGAGGGAAACCTCTGAACATGTCTAATATTGATCAAGTCATTTTAGTAGCAATGCAATCACTAGAAGAAAGCTCAGAAGCATCTAAAAGAATGCAAATTGAGGCTCAAAAAAGCTTGTGTCTCTTAATAATATTTATTAATTAGAAAGGGTGCTACCTGATTCTGATATTTTTTGTCACTAGAGACTAACGCAGCACACTTCCTGCAATATCTATCTAGTTTTTTGGAGAATATGAACTGAGGGTGCTCATTATGAATATGATCACTTTTATACAGTCGTAGGATCTGTTAGGGTAGACATTTTCCAACTACCCTGAATTAAACAATAGTTAGTGGGAATAAATATTTATCTATAAGACACATGGAGAGATAAGAGGATGCTCAAAAGTTGGGAATTATCTTTCATGACTATTTTCAATAAATATTTTTACTGAAACATTTCTACTGAAATGGTCACCTGAATTTCTGAAAAAATTACTATGAAGTCACAAAGCAAGCTGGCAGAAGAACAAGGGTTTCCATTGTCATTGCAATGAAGTGTGGTTTGAAATCTGAGACCGATGTTTCCAGAGCACTGCCAGCAGACTTAATCTTAATCTAAATGGCTAAAATGCTTGGCAGCAGTTCCTCAGGTTTTCAGACAAGCTGTTTTGCCTCAACTGACTGCCTGCTTTACCAAGGCACTACGGCCATTCTACAGCTTAGTAAATTCCTCTGTAACACATAGTGATTCTCAGTAACTGATACAGAAGCCACTACTACCATGTTTGGGGTCTTTTTGAATAAACACACCACTTATCTGACAGACACTGTCAATGGATATGCACTTCTTTCACGCTCTTTTATTTGCAATGCTTTTTCTGATATTAAATAATGCTATTTATCTAAGGGAGATAGGTGGTTCAAAAATGTGATAGGGAGATAGGGAGGTAGATAGATAGATAGATGGATAGATTTGATGGAGGAATGGGTAAGAATAGTAAATTATTCTAATTTACTACTGTCTAAATAGATATATTTTTAAGAATAATGTGCTAAATACATTTATTAAAAAAAAAATCTAAACCCATAGTTTTTACATCTAAAAATTGCATGATTTTTGGCTTAGATGTTCTTTGTGTGGTTTGCCTGCTGTTTTTCTCTCCCTTTCATGTGTGTTTATACACAAATAGTTTCATTTGCAGTTTGAATAAATGATATCGTGCATGACACAAAGAAGAATTAAGTATATTTCAATCTTTAAAACTTCCCACAAAAATAAACAACATCAAATTCCAGTTACACATATAAATATATGATTCTTTAGTATTCAACCTATAGAAAAATATTTCTATGTCAAAATATTTATTCTAAAATTATACTGATATGGAGATGTCTCCTCATTTTATATATGTCTACATATAAACATATTTCTTATAAAATATACATCAAACAAAATTTAATATCTGCACATTATAAATACCTGCATGCTAGCAAAGTTTAATAATTGCTTCCAGTATATTGCAATATTCAAGGCAGTTACTTATATCAATCTTTCATGAGCAAAGATACTTTGCCTGAGACATTTAATGAAACAAGACAATAATGTAATTGTGTAACATTTAAAAAAACAATGAAAACAACTCTTATCAAATTTGCTTAAAATGCAAATTAAAACAGAACAGCATAACATGGTTTGCATAATTAAGACCTGATTGCTCTTTCCTCTGGAAAGATGTGTGAGGTTTTAAAAAAATAATCTAATATTTTATTGGCACAAATTCATACCGTTATAATTTGATGCCTAAGGACACCTTCACAAAATTATAAAAATGGCAGGAGCAATACAAAAGAGTTGATATTCAATATTGTTTTTTTCTTATTTTGTTCATGTCAAACCTACTTTATTATTTTTACAAAGTGCGCTGAAAAGATGAATCTGTTTAAACCTGAAATAAGCAGATAGTCTCATGAGCCATGATTTGCTATTTAAACTAATTGCATTTCTTTATGATGAAAAGTTATTAAATGTACCAAGATTTAATGAAGCATTTTAGAAATATTGCACTTCTGAAAAACCATATAACTTACAGGCAAACCATATGGTCCTCTGGGCCCAGGATCTCCTGAAACTCCTTTTTCACCCTAAAATATAATAATATCAATGTTGCTCATATATAGTAAAGAGATTTTATTATGCAATATGTTTCACTTATTTCTGTCCTTCACAAAATCTCCATGTTTGTGTTCAGAAGCCTTTGGCAGCTCAACAAGACATTTAAGGATTTCTTTGGAAGAATAAATTGTTGCATTTTAAGAGAACGTGATAAGTTATTAAAATTGTTTATACTTGTGATGAAGGGAAATCATTTATATATTTGTTTTCTTTTTTCTTTACAATATTCTGATTTTTGATTTCAGTTCTATATCTATTTTTCTTCTCTTCACCTATTTTTCTTTTTTCTAGTTAGTTTGTATTAGTTTCTTATTATTGTGGCTGTAATTTTTTAATAAAATTGCTGGTTAAAAAAAAGCCTTAGGTAATTCAAGCGGAGAGATGATAGGTCTATGCTCACTTCCTCTTATTCATCTCTAAAGGCAAAGCTGTCTTTTGTATGAATATAATAAAAACCTCAAGTATTTACATTATTCATGATGTTTTATTAGCATACTACGCTTTCTGATGAGGGAGCTCTTAGCACCAAAACGACAATAAAATTTTCTCAGTTGAAACAAAAAGAAAAAACTGTAGCCTTGAATTGTGCAGTAAATAAAACAGCTTCCTATTAACATATTTAAAGACAGTCTGGTGCTTTTGCATTTGTGTAAGAATTATAATATTAGTTAGAATGTAGATTTCGTAACCATTATCATCACCATGATAATCATCTTTGTATGTCTTCTTATGTTGTGAAAACCCAGTGCTTTTAGCTGGGTTATTGCTCGAAGTATTATGTAACCCTAAAGTATGGGAAAATTTAGTAATTAGATTAGGCATTTGGTGTGAATGCAACCACCAAATATTTCAATAAGTTATTTGAACAGAACACAAAAATATACACTATTATTAAGGTATATTTGCACATCTGAGACATGGACTCACTCTGTCTCCCTTTGGACCTGCAGGGCCATGAGGACCAGCGGGACCATCAATACCCTAGAAGAGTAATAAAACATGATCTGAAAAAGGTTGGGAATACCTAAATTAAGCTTTATATTAAATAAATCTATATAGAATCAAGCTTGATGTCAACAATTGAGAACATGGATTAGAACGATGGTTTAGCTGTTGAGATTCCAAATCTCTTGGTTCCTTTTGCAGACTCAGAAATCCCACTTGTGTTCCTTAAAGCTCTGTGGTACTTCTTTCTATCTCTTGAATGTTTACTTGCTTGTTCATATTTATAGTATGTAAGATTGAAAATGTAGAGGGATCTTTTTCTAGGAAGAGTTAAAAGGTTAAACAAAGGGAGATAACACAAAAAAATCCCATGCTAAATTCACAAAAAGACTCACAAAGATAGTTGCGACAGGTGACACACTGAAAAAGGACATTTTATATGGTCGACTAAATTGTTCTATCATTCTCTTGGAAAACTGAGTAATTTGTTTTAAAGAACTGTAGAGCTGTTATTTATAAATAAGGTGTTTATCCTGGGCATTTTCAATTTTAGAGGTTTCTCCCCCCCCCCGCCAAAACTCTAGGGAGAATACCAACTAATGGTGGGGGAGCCATAACAAACACCAAAACAAATAATAATTTTCCAACATGGGTTTTGTCTTTATTTAAACCAAGTTAGAGTGGCTGGATTAACATCAGTGAACAAATAGAAAGGTGGACTTCTTTAAATTGCGACTTCTACAATTTTATTGTAGCTTGATGTTATATCATGTCATTTGTTATGGACATGAGCATATGGGCTATCAATCTATAATCTGATATATATATAAGGTTATAATTTTAGTTGAATCCAACATTTCCCTCTGGGAAAAAATTAGGATATAATATTGCTAAGTAATCACTACCAAGGTTGCCAGCCTATCATTATCAAGAACTTCCCGCTAAATATCAATATATAAATAACCCAGTCAGTTTTATTGCAACAAAAGCAGGCAGTACTACATGGTAAATCAGCTGATGTGTCCACTGGGAAACAATTTGGGAGTGCAGAAGGACATAGGAACAGGAAGGACTCACCCGGGCTCCTGGCTTTCCATCTAAGCCAGATGCTCCCTGTATAGTTAAGCGGAAGCACAGATGACAGGGATAACACGAATGACAAGAACATTAGATTAGTAACTATGATGAAAAACAAGTACAATTTCTTTTTTTATACACAGATTACAAAGTGTAACAGGAATAAGTACCACACTACTGTATTAGATAAGTTATAAATATATAAACAACACAACAAGTTTATGATTTTACTAGAGGCTATATAATGGTAATCCTATTATCTAGTGGAATTGCTTAATGAGATCAGAATTAGTCCTTAGATGCATTAGTGCTACAAAGTTCACTTGCTATAACATTTGTTGATCTTTAATAAACACATCATTATTTAAAAGTTAGTAAAAGATACTCAAGCAAAACAAAGATATAAGTATATTTTCATAACCAGAACCAAAACCCTAAGAAAGCAGCAGTGCATCAAAAATTAAATATATGATCTCACAATAACGTATTTAAAACCATAAAATATTTTAAAATATTTGTTTTTTTACTGAATGACAAACTGTAAAAATCTCCTAGATAAACTATTTTAGTGCTTTGTCATAACGATCACTTGTGGTCATGATTAGTATAGGAAGAATATTAAAATTAGAGCTATTTTACCAATTATTTCAATAAGTTTAACCATCATGTCTGAAATATCTGTCAAATTTGCAACCCTTACTTTGGTATTGCTGAGAGTTATATGATCCCTGTGGATATTATACGAACAAGATCAATGCAGTGCTGTCACACACATACCAAAGTGAATTAAAGATGTCAGATAGCTTTATTTGGAAGACTTTATGTACATGGGAGCCCTTGAGAATTTTCACACTTTGATCAAGCAAAGTTGTGTATTATATTTCCATTAATTTT
This sequence comes from Pseudonaja textilis, assembly GCF_049901715.1. Lineage (NCBI taxonomy): Eukaryota > Metazoa > Chordata > Lepidosauria > Squamata > Elapidae > Pseudonaja > Pseudonaja textilis. The sequence goes on from NC_141995.1 coordinate 19,437,806, forward strand.
ATCAGAAGAGAGTTAAGCTCTTGCTGAATTTCTACAATGGATTTAAAGGGCTTGACTTTGGATCAATGCCCCCTTTGAATAGATTTTCTCAGTTATTTTACTTTTCTATGTTTTTCCATTCAGGAAGTGAACTCTGCACTTGACTTATTTTGTTTGTCTTCAGAAAATCTTAACACTTCCAGAAAGCAAAATAGGGATTTTATTGAATTTCACTGACTACAAATAAATTAGTACTATACCAAGGAAAACAATTCCCAAAAATGTTAAATCATAGAACATATACTTCTACAAGCAAATGAAAAATAACTTTGTTATATAAACTTGTTAATTAGGATACTAACCATAATTGTCTCATAAAATATCTATTTTTTAATTACAGTCACTCTGCTTAAGCAAAAACCTACAGTTAGCATATGGACAATCCTTGTGTGGACAATGGTTAATATTTAAACAAAACATCACACAACATTTAAATAATGGCATGATTAATGGTAGAAAGTCATATTTTAATTAATGTTGCCAACTGACAAATAACAATGAAAAAGCAACAAATCCATATACTATGGGGTGATACAAGATTAGACTTGATTAAGAAAAAGACACCAGTTCAGCATGAGATGGCTTTATATTTGCTATTGAGTAAACCAGAGTTTTGGGTTGAAAGTAGAATGAAAAGCTTGTAATCTGCACTGAAATGGAAGTATTTTACTTACTGGGAGACCAAGGGGCCCTCTGTCACCCTTGTGACCTGGTTCACCCTTCAATCCTTTAAGACCATTTAACCCTGGTTCACCCTAAATATAAAAGCATAAATGCTATTTTGTGAAGATGCTGACAGGGATACTCAAGCTGGGACAGAAGAGAGCCAGTGAAGGATATGAATATAAATCTGGTTGTTTATCAAAATAGACCATCTCACTGCTTAGATCACAATTCTTATTTTTTTGTATGGCAATAGTCATGACTCCTATTAAAGTAGGTGTCATTAAACAATCTACATAAACTTACATGTTTGAATCATACATTTCAGAATGTTTCTGAATAATTTGGATACAGTTTTACTGTCATTTTGCTTATTGGCAAATGTATTCCAAGCCCATTCATAATTTTTCAGGCTTTCAACAAAATTAATGAAGCCAGAAAAATGTGAATGTGATTTAATCAATCAGAATTACAAAGTATTTTTTTCTACATTGCCTTAACTGGCTTTTTCTTCGGATAGCAAACTAAAATATGCATTATTTCATGAAAATATATTCCAAACCTTTAAGCGTGGCTATTATCAGTTAAACAGAGGAAGACTGTGGTACATTGGCTTATCCTTTCTAATGATCACAATATAATAGTTACCCCCAAAAGTAATTAAATGCTTATTGACAATCAAAGTTATTAAAATTTGAAGTTTCTGAAATTCTCTGATAAGGGAACTCTTTTGCTCTGAAAAAAATCTAGATACTGTATTTCTAATTGAATCAACATTTATAATTAAAAATAACCAGGATAATTACCAGTGAATTTTCCCAATTTACAAAGAATTGATATGTAGAAATAATTCATTACCTCTGCTAAATAGAATTTCATGACATTTCTAAAGAGGAACCATGTGTTTTTTTGTTTAATTTATAGCCTTTGACAATAGAATTTTATGGTTTCCAGATTCTTAAAAAGTAGCATAAAATTTATATTGATTTCCCTATATATATATTCTGTGCTATTAAAACTTCAAAAGCAAGAACTATTTGGAGATTCCTAGAAAGGTACACCTGATTTCATTAAGGAAGAAGAGAACTTAGAACCAATGTGGATAAACCATGGCATATTTAATTCTTTTTAAAATAAAATATTAGAATTTTAATATAAAGTTATAGTAATTACAAGGATGCATTATAAAAAAAGACTTTGAAATATGAAATAAATGCAAATAGCATTAAAGTTTATTAGGGTTTAAATTATTCTTTTTGGCTAAATATTGAACAATGTGTTTGCATGCACATTTAATTCCCATATATTATAAATAATATTTTGAACTGCAAGGGTGGATTTTTAAGTGGTATTGTTAGGAACATGGATTTTCAAATACAAAGATTGGCAAAATAATTCAAAAGAATATATTCAGTTAAGAGAAGAAATGAGCTTGATTAGAAGACTGAGACAACAGTGAAGAAGAAAATATATTTTTAAAAAACTTCTTAAGTACATCCTCTGTTTTCTGTAAGGTAGTTCCAAATGTCATAGTTTGAAATTATCACCAGGCAACTAAATATTAATACTGGCTGTCCATAATTAACATTATAGAAAGCTAATTTAGCTAAAATTGATATGGAACAGACACAGGAAATTGCCATAAATCCTTATATATGTTTTGACATGTTATTTTAAGCAGCTGCTTAAAGGTTTACGAATATTTTAAAAAGTTCACAGAAAAATGAGACAAGGACAAAATTTTAAGTGCATACCTCAACATGATTAATGAATATGACAGCATAACAAATTGGAAAAATGATTTTAGTTGTGGACTAAATTCTTTACCTTTGGTCCTGGGAGTCCATGAGGTCCCTAAAAATAAATAAAAAATAACAATTAAAGGATGCACTTCTATATTATTTCCATATATTTATATTAGAGGGGCTCTCTATGTGTGTATGCATATGGATGTGTTCATGTGTATAACTTATGAAGGGATGGCTGAGGAAAACTGCATTAAGTAATATATCTTAATTTATATATATATATATATATAAGTGAAATACCGCTCATGCATCATAACAAAATCTGGAGAACCATAAAGCCTACAAACTTGAAACTTGGCACCTATGTTCCTCTTGGCTTTGAGGTGCTCACTAAGAAAGGATTTTTCGAAATGACCATCAGAGCATTAGTATTTCCTATATTATTATTAACACCTCTGGTGCTAAGGAGTTCCACTCCCCCTCCCCACCTGAAAAGAAATCTGTTCCAAATGCAAAACACAAGCAGAGGAGAGGAGTTTCAGTTTCACAGCAGCAACCAGCAGAACAGTTGAGCTAAGCCACGCCCAGGTTCCTTGCTGTCTCCTTGCTCACAAAGCAAATACTCGTTCAGTTTCCATGTTTCAGTTTCTAAACAGCTCTCAACTCTCTCACACACTGACAGGACGCTAGCCAGATGAATACCAATGGATGCTGGTAGGCAGAGGCACAATTTCCCCCCTTATTTTCCTCCCCCAAAACTAAGCCCAATCACATAGTTTTGTAGCGAAGCATGGGTATAGAGCTACTTATTTAATAAAAGCCAAGCCAAGTCTAAAAAATTAAAAGCCTCTATCAATTTTCAGGTCCAAGATGTTTTCTAAAGATTTTGAAAATATGTGAAAAACAATTATTGGAAACAGAATCAATAGGATCTTGCTGCTTACATTTATATAATTAAAAGCATCTTTGCAAAATTACTTATTTCGTATATCTGCCTATATTACAATTCATTAAAAAATTTTATATCATTTCCCCTCACCCCAAAACTCTTGTACTAGGAACCCCTGCAATTCTAAGGTATTTGTTATGTGGTCATCTAGACTTTCAAGAACAGGAAGCACTGATGGATTGCTTTAATTCATGAATATACAATAGATAAATGGATAAAAATGCTTACCATTGGTCCTGGTGGACCATGTGGACCAGGGGAACCTGGAGGTCCTACAATCTGCGTGAAATATATGCATAAATAAGTTTATCATTTTTACAGATGGGTTCATTGATCTGCTGGGACCATGCAGTTAGCTGTAATTGGATGTGCTAGTGGTGCTACCCTTTGTTACAGCATGTTGTGGTTGCTTTTTAATTCACTTCTGTATCACCCTTCCTAAAGCCCAGTGCAGTTTGCAAATTAAAATGAAAATCATTAAGCAAAACTTATGCCCCTTGCACCACAATCAGAAAGCGAATTGCCCACGGTCATTAAGCAAGACTTCATGTGACCATGATTTCTCATTTTTACTTCACTTTTCTCTGACTTGGCTGTGAAACCCATAAATGGCTAATTGTGTTATTTTTATTGTTTTGATCTGATTAGTTTCATAGTTTTAATATGATATTATGTTGTTCTAATTTCTGATTGGGAGCTGCTTGGGGCTGGTTAAAAAACAGGTGGCTATTACTAATGGCTTAAATAAACAATTAATAAAAAATAAATCATATTGATTGTAGGATTATGCCACGGTTGTAAATGCCTGCTGGTTATGAAGCAGCCAAATCTCAATCACATGACAGAGGGGATGCTGCATTGATCATAAATGCAAAAATTGGCCCTTTCAGCATGGTCATAACTTCCAATGGTCACTAAACAGGGCAGTCATTATGCAATGACTACCTGTAGTTAGAAAACCAAAATATTATAGTTAAAGCAACACTTAAAGAATATAGGAAGACTCACAGAGGGACCTTGAGGACCTGGTAATCCAACATCTCCTTTTTCTCCTTTCATTCCATTGGATCCCTAAAAAATATTATGGAATTATCATACATACTGTCATCAGCTGATGAACTTTTCTGCAATAAAACATGACTTATCACGTTGCACCTTACTATTTAATTATAAGACATAATTTGTCTTATGCTTTTATCTAGCCTCATACTCCATGCAGATAAATTCAGTGCAAAGCCATTGAAAGATCATTAGGCTTCCTGAATCCGTGCTGGGTGATCTGACCTAGGCATCACAAAATGACGAAACAGACTCCTTGTTTCGACAAAACGCCTTTTTATTAGGCTAATGTGAATTCCTATCATTCACATCCAGCAAAGTCCCGACAAACAAGTCTTTCAAGGGTGACTTGCAGCCACAGACCTTATCAGGCTTGGAGAGTTGCCAGGCCTTGTATGCAATGCTGTACAAGGAAATACTTGGCAAGGAGTCTCTGGGAATCACAAACTTAGATAAGCAGATCTTCACACTGATTAAATGAATTAATTTGTCTCCTGCAAACACCACTCCCCTTTCATTCCTATTTAATCTATTTATTCCCTATGGGAGGGGCCATTCACCTGTGCCTTTACTCCCATGTTGACGTTTGTTCCTTAACTGTTCCCTTCTCCTGACAGCTCTGTGCGTGCGCACATCAGGAACAGGCTCCAGCTGTTCTTCTGCTCCACTGATCTCTGACTCTGAAGGCAGCTGATAACTGTTGGACAGCCCTGGTCCCATCTCTGCCTCCAACGCAGAGCACTCATCTGAGCCTTCCCCAGACTTCAGGACTGGCCCTCCCTAATCTCCTCACTGTCAGAATCTGCTGCCAGTTCCGCTGGCCAGCCACAAAACTGGGTACCAGCTCCAGTTATTTCAAGATGTTGGGCGCAACTCAAGTCATGTAATCAGAAACTTTTTTTAGGTGTCCCTACAGGATTTGAAGTGCTGAAAATTAGTTACAACTATCCTCAGAATGCCCAACTTTGAGTATGTCTATGTATTTGGCACATCTACAATTGTCAGATTTGTGATTAGTCTGGGCCTTATATTTTGATGTTAAAATAATTCTGATATTCAGAATATGCTGTTTAATGCAGGATCTTTGTCAACAAAGGCATCAGGTTGAGGAAATTATTCTATAATGACCAATGATGCCTGTCTAGAGCCTTAGACTAGATCCCTCCATACTCCCTGGAGATAGCAGGAACTGAGTGTGGAATTATTTGGATGCAATCCTTCTATTCTATTCTGCTATATTTTTGCAAGCCAACTTGTGGAAACTTGAAACACACATATTACATAGGAGAAGTTTAGTTACAAGAAAAATATCAGATATATTCAAATATTTTTTTTTGTTTGAGCTTGAATTGAGTTTAACATTGAACTGTAAGAGATGACCAAGCTGACCAAGGGAGGGGTCAAGCATGTCATTGTTTTGAATCCCTTCACAACCACAAGAGATATAAATCCATCCCAGCTTGAATTCTATTGACTCTTATCTACTGCCAGTTTATTTTCACCATTAGTAGTTCAGATTCTTGAAAGAGTGTTAGCATGCAATACATCAATTTGAACCTCATTCATTGCTGATTTCCTATGCTTGATATGAACTTTAAATTTATAAACTGTATCACCCTTGTGGGAGAAGTGCACTTGGGGAGAATAATAAGTGCCCCAGCAGTGTTTTCAGTTCTTTATCTCCTCAGTGGGATTCTATATACAGCTGCTTTCATTTTACATATACAGTAAGAGCCTAAAGATGCCTGATAATATGGAAATGTTTTCATAGGAATGCTATCTCCTGTAATGCAGGAGACCTGGTCAGGCTATTAATAATACACTATAAATTAGAAGGGAGAGAAAGAGGGAGGTAGGGGGAGGGAAGGAGGATGAGGAAGAGAGAAAGAGAGAGAGAGAGAGAGAGGGAGAGAGGGAGACAGAGAGAGAGAGAGACGAGATAGAAAGACAGAGAGAGAGAGAGACAGAGACAGGGAGACAGAGTCAGAGAGTCAGAGAATACTTTAAATATTCTGTTATACAGTACATACTGTTTTATCAGTTCATCTCCCACTAAGTTTGATTAACATATTTATTTGCAATTTTGCTAGTTAGCTTTGTCACATCTTGGAGTTAAAACACAATTAACTGGTTTACCATCAAAGTAGTTGATTTAAATGTTTCCAAAGGAAGATAAACCAACAATGATTATTTCTATACCTTCATGATTTTTATTTACACACATACAAGCACATGTAGGTTCAGTACATTTAAATGTTCAGTGCATTTACACTGACCATACACTTGGAATTCCTTCCACAAAAAATGGCTATTTCTTCTCTTCTTTCAAAGCTTCCCTCAAAGCTGTCATTTTTTTGGTTCCACTAATCTGAAATTAATTAAAACTACTACTCTTTTGTCCCTGTCTTCCATTGTTGCCCTTCCTTTATGTAAATCTTTTTCAATAGTATCAAGTAACATGTTCTGAAGTATGAATGATTGTCTTTGAGAAAAAGATACTGAAGAAGTAGTGAGAAATGAGGCAATCAAATATAATTTTAAACAAACTTACTGGCAAACCTGGTAGTCCAATACCTCCTTTTTCTCCTGGTATTCCAGGGTCACCCAGATCACCCTTTGATCCTTTGGGCCCCTGAAATGGCATATTTATGACAATGAACTAACAATGTACACATTAAACTAACAATGTGCATCAATTTGAGCTGTATTAACTTCAGAAATAGAAAGTGTAATTACATTAATATCTAGTAGTATTTTTTATTCTTCAAAGATAGGGAAAATGTTCTGCAGCAAAATATTTCCTTCTTCCTCTCTCCTCCCTCCCTCTCTTCTTTTATATTATACTATATTAGAGACAAACAGCCTACTCTCTAATAAACAATTTGGTTTCAGAAAAAAACTATCCTGTAATCTGCAACTCTTACACTGCAAAAACATATGGACTATATAGCTCGATCAGGGCAAAGCAATAGATGCAATCTACATAGACTTCTGTAAAGCCTTTGATTCAGTGGTACTGTAGTGGTACATTTCAGTGGTATCACTACAGTAGATCTCTGTGATCATATTAAGAGTAACTGCATTCTCTTCGCTGATGATGTAAAGCTATTCAACACCACAGATAATACTGCTACCCTTCAAAAAGACCTCAACTATGTATCAGAATGGTCAAACAAATGGCAACTTCAAATCTCAACAAATAAATGCTCTGTCTTACATATTGGCAAAATAAATCAGAAAATAAAATACAAGCTGAATAGTCAAGACCTTGTTGATGATCCAAACTCTGTCAAGGACCTTGGAGTACTCATCTCTAATGATCTAAGTGCTAGAGCCCACTGTAACTACATAGCCAAAAAGGCATTAAGAATTGTTAACCTAATCCGACATAGCTTTTTCTCTGGTAATATCACACTACTAACTAGAGCATACAAAACATTTGCTAGACCAATACTTGAATGCAGCTCATCAGTCTGGAACCCACATTACGTATCTGATATTAACACAGTTGAGAAAGTCCAGAAATATTTCACAAGAAAAGTTCTCCACTCCTCTACTCATTGCAGAATACCTTATGCCACCAGACTTGAAATTCTAGACCTAGAAAACCTAGAACTACGCCGCCTTCAGTCCAATCTAAGTATAGTATATAAAATCATACATTGCAATGTCCTACCTGTCAATGAATACTTCAGCTTCAACCATAACAATACAAGAGCATACAATAGATACAAACTCAAGGTAAACCATACCAAACTTGATTGCAGGAAATACGACTTCAGCAACAGAGTGGTCAATGTCTGGGATACTCTACCTGTCTCTGTGGTTTCTTCCCCAAACCCCAAAAACTTTAACCTTTAGACTGTCTACTATTGACCTCACCCCTTTCTTAAGAGGTCTGTAGGGGGCGTGTATAAGCGCCCCAACGTGTCTACCGTCCCTGTCCTATTGTTTCTTTTTATTTTTCCTATATGTATCCATTTCATGTATTCATAACTATGTTTATACTTATACCAGTTGTCTTAAATAAATAAATAAATATTCAATTTTTAGTGAACCAATATTATATCATATTCCTTTATCAATAGTAATATCATAAAAATGTTCAAGTACCTGCTCTCCATCAGCACCAGGTAATCCTGGTGATCCAGATTCACCCTGCAAAATAAAATCCAACTCCAACTTAATTCCACGGTGGTAATTATATCTGGATTATAATGTAGTTTAATACTAAATAAATAAGTTTGCTTGATCAATGTGCTTTCTCCTTCTTGCTTCTTCCTACAAGGAAGAAATCAGAGGCACCTACTTCAATTTTTTTTTGAAAATTTTATTTGGGTTTTCACAAAAACAAAATACAAATAAAACATCTTTTTTTGGAAATAGCATGGTCCCAGGTTATCACTTCTTCATAGAGACACAAACTCAATTTCATGCTCATTTTTATGTTCTATTCCATATCTTATTACTGTTTTATATTTTCTACATAGGTTTTCCCCTCTTTTAATTTTCTCAACTTTATTTTAATTATCTCATCTCAATTCAAATCATTATATTTATACTTTTGTCTGTCCTGTTGCAATTTCATATTATTTTTTCTTATTAAACAAATTTCCCCTTGTAGTTACTAATTGGAGTATGCCACCTTTATATCTTTTAATTTTATCCATTCAAACTCTTATTCAAGCTTCAATGTATACCCTTTAAGATTATAGCATTCAATGTAATACATAACTTCCAATCGAATTCTGCTTGGTACATTCTTAAAATACACATTATATTCTTAAAAAGAAAAGATTATATATATATGTGTGTGTGTGTGTGTAAATAAATCACACATTCCATTCCAATTCAATTCTATCATTAATATTCATTAAAATCTTAACATCTTTAACATTTCTTTTCAATTAAATATCATACTTCCTTGGGAACACATAAACTTTCTACAATTAATCCTTTTTTCCCCATATTTCTCACTTACATTTTTATAAATCATTAATAATAATTAAAATGTTCCCATCCTTTCCTAATTTAATTATCTCATTCACTTTAATGCATTTATTTATTAACAAACATTCCACTACATTACAGTGAATATTTTATCCATCATTTTAGTCATATTTTCTAAAATTATTTATATTTGTAATATAACAATGCTATCTTATGTACCTTTGCAGAATCCCTTTTACAATTAAATTTTCACCCATTATTTCTAAACAGGCTTATGGTTTCAATCCTTATATCTTTTCCCTGTTTCTCTATATCTTGTTTCTGTCTTTTACAACTTCTTTTCCTTACCTCTTCTTCTCCCTCCCCTTTTTACCCCTCGTCTCTCTACTTCTAATTCTGTAATCCCCTCTTCTGTTGCTTTCTAATATTATACTTATCTTTCAAACTCTTCCTCTTTTGGGTTGTTTTTTCTAGTCTTAAACCTTTCACTCTCTTTCCCCCCTTTCCTTCCCCCCCCCACTTAAAATTATTTGATCATTAAAGATGGCTTCATCTTTGTCCCGATCTTCTTGTTCTGCAAGCGTTTCTTGTTGTTTCTCATAGTTCCAGATCTCCATTTCTAAGAACTGAAATACAAAGCCAAAAGAACCTCTTCCTTCTTGTGCATCTTCTTTCCAGTTTTTAAGTTCCATTTTCAGTTCTTCTAAGATTGATGCCATTTTAAACACTTTTAAACAACCAACCGATTAGTTTTAGTCATTTATATGCAAAAACCAAAAATCACCAAGTAATCCAAATAACCCAAGGCTGTTTCTTCTTGCTTCTTTTTTCACTTTCTCTTCCTGGGGTTCTATTATTTTGTTGCAAGTTTCAGTTAGGATGTATCTTTGGGGAATCTTGTTAAAGTTTCACTGTAAGTTCCTTTTAGTTACAGTTCCATTCCTTAGTTCCAGGCAGTCTCCTCTGTTTTTCCAGATCCTACCCTTTTATTCTTTTTTTTTTCTCCTTTTCTGCTTTTAAAAACTTTTAAATATCCAGAAATCTTTATTATCCCTTTGACTTTTATTTTCAGCTTAAATGCCTATTAATGTCAAAGTGGATTTTTTTTTTCAATTTCTTGCTCAAGTCTCTTAGCTGTCAGTATATAAAAGGGAAGAAAAAAAAACCCTAATCCTTTCCCCTTTTTCTTTCCTTCGCTGCTTCAAAATCTTCTTGGGAACAATGGTATTTAGTTTAAATTCCAGGGTACCTTATGTTTTTGCTTTTTCAGTTTAACCCAGTCGACCAAAACTTTCTCTTCTTATCTTCCTCCTACACATTCTTTTCCAGTTCAGTTCTTCTTTGAGGTGGCCGTTTCTGATCACTGCTGCAACCGCCTTCGGGAAAGGGAGTAATGGCCAGCTGGGGAAGAGAGATGTGGTTCTCCTTGACCCTGCTGTCAGTCTCCCCACTCTTCACCACCTCTACGGGATGGCTTAGCCCTGAAACCAGCTGGCTCGGGGCGCTCCGGCGGCGAGCACAGATCGAAACCACGCACGATCACGGATTTCGGTCTGTTGCCGAAGAGACTCAAACCGGAAGCCTGGCACCTACATCAATTTTTGAACCAATCAATATTTGCCATTTAGTTTGATCTAGAAATTCTGATTCACTTCCAAAATATGTTTTCTTGAAACAAACAACAACAACAACAATAATCAGTTGTCAATAACAAAGACAAACAAGTCTGGGAAGTGGATATGACAGCAGAATAGAAGAGAAAGAACTGGAGAAAATAACAAAATACAAAGTCCTACAAATAGAAATAGAATGACTATAGAGAAAGGCAAGCAAGGGTAGTACCAATAGTAATAGGTGCCTTGGGTGCAGTCCCAAGCCAACTGGAACACCACTTGAACACCATCGGCATTGAAAAATTTGCCATCAATCAATTGCAGAAAGCGGCTTTACTTGGAACTGCTTCTATCCTGCAACAATATCTGTAACGCCATCAAACATCCAGATTTGCCTATCCCAGGTCCTTGGTAAGGACTTGAGAGGTAGACAAAAATGCCAAACCCAGTCTGAACATCTGGCTGACCATGTGAATCATCATCATCATCATCATCATCACTGGTGACTCCTGGTCTGGTTCAACAAAGTTTCTCTCTCTAATGCTTCACAAAAGCCAGGAATAAATGGATAGATCTATATTCTTTGGGACACCAAGAAATTCTTCCATAAATAGTATTCCCATGCATAATTGACTGAAGAATCTTGCTTTACAAATGCTTGGTATTTAAAATTATTTCAAATCACTTCAATAATAATATAAGAAAATTAAATTACCATTCTGTTAAATTTGTTGAACAAACTTAGCAGGTATGCAATAATTTGTTATTGTTGAATTAAATATTTTTTATTTGAATCATCTTAGTGTCTTGTAAGATCTTCAAAGCACACAGTAGTACAGACTTCACATGTCATTATTAATTATACCAAATACATACTGCTTTGTACTGATAATTACACAAATACAGTTGATATGCTCACCTTTGATCCTTGCAATCCTTGGGGTCCAGGTGGGCCTGGAGGACCCTAAATATAAAATTAATTCACTATTGCAGTATTCACATATATTCATCAAACTTGTTTCTGAAACATATTCTGTTATGCAAAATAAGCATCACAACAAGAAAACTGCATTAAAAACAGTCAAGGACTAACAACATCAATGACAATTGATGACCATATACAAATAGACAGACAAAATGTGTGCAATTAAATATCAGAATGACATTATTAAACAGCAGTGATGAAATCTGACCCTAACAAACTAAACACTTTTGGTAGACAAGACATGCAATCTGATTGTAGTATAGCAGACAATTTACTTGATCCCTAGATAGGTATGGCCATTTAAAAGGCTGCCTATTCCCAGTTAAAGACAAGCCATCCTGTAATATATACTACTTAACATAATGCCTGCAGGAAGAATTAATTAGAATTAATTTTCAAGGCTTCTAGGATTTTATTTTTATGTTCCTTTTTGCAGGAGAATAGGAAAATCTGACTGTTAGCATGATTTTTTTAAAAAAAGTACATTAATTTTCATTTACAACCTTGCCAAAGAGATCAAGACAAGGTAAGGATCGGGTTAAATCTGATATGGTTTATACTATGGTATCTAAGAATTATTAAGAATGTATCAATTCTATGGATTAAATAAGCAGCTGACATGATCAAAGGACACACAAAAAATAGTGGGGTTAGGATATGTATGACAAATCATGCCTGGCTCAGATTAAAACAGCCTTTCTCAACTTTTTGCCCTGGAGGAACCTTTGAAATAATATTCAGGTTTCAGATTACCCCTGAATAAAAACCACCAAAAATATGAAACCTATACAATGCTTTACAACATGTACAACACTAGCAAAGCAACAGCCCAGCAGCTGAATCCCGGCACATAAAAATTCCAGTAACTATGAGCACTAGAATTACATGGCATGCAATGTTAAAAAAATATTTATCTTTTTTTCAATCATGATCTCTTGCAGACCTTTGGTGGAGCTTAGGGACTCATGGAATCCCAGTTGAGAAGACTATAATCTCATTTCAGAAATGACTGACTCCCTAGTACCAGAAAATTATCCAGAAAGTACTGGGAGAGGAAAACTACAAGACTATTGCCCTCCTCTCTGCATACTTCTAATTAATAAACTTGTGTAACTGTAAATCTTGTAAATAAGTCTTGGATAAAACAAATCTGCATGGAGTTCCATTAGAAAAAGTTTGGTTATTTGACTGCCTTATAGTAGGATAAAATATGGTCTGGTTGGTAATTAGTGGTCATTATTGGTTTCCAGGGTATAACTGAAAAACAAATTGCCCACTCTTTATAGACTTTTAATAGGATCTACTCAAAGGGGTCATCCTTAAAATTTATTTTATTTATGTTTTTATCTTTAAAAAGTCATACACCTCAATTTCCTCCAAGAGCTGGAATGAGTGGCATCACCAGGGAGCTAAACTCCTAAAAATAGAAAGGACAAGACAAAGATCTAGCTTGGGTTTTTTTTTTTTTAATGCAAACCTGATTGCAACAATTAGAGATATTTGGGGTAAAGTTGGGGCATGCAGGCTTTGATGCTGTCAATCTTTGCTCTACATGATTTTAGTCAGAGATCTTCTCTACTCTGCTATGCGATAAGCACTAGAGACTAGAAGAATAAGAATTGCCTTTGAGACCTTAAGCCCCACAATTTAATGTAAGTCTACAGTAAATCAATAATACAAGCTGTCATTTAGGTTCCTTTTTTTTCCTTTCAATACTAATTAGCATTTCATGCGGAGTGCTATACAACAATGAAATAATAAAAATCTATTTATATAAAAACTTTGATCTATAATAAATAAAATAAAGCAAAAGTTTCATTGAAATACTACTAATACCTAATTATCTTACATGAATTATAAAAGCCATAACCCATTAAAATATTATCATTATCATAATAATAACAATAACCTGCATTTATTTTGTACAACTCTAGGTGTTGTAGATAATACTCCCACTTTCTCTTTCATTACAAGTCTTTAAGGGGAGTTAGGCTGAAAGAATCCAGAAGTCACCCAGACTTCATACCTAAGGATGACTAGAATTCATGATTTCCCAGTTTTCTAGTTCAGCACCTTAGTCAGTATACTAAACTGGCTTTTTTATTTCCTGGAAATATCATTGTTTATCTAGATTTGGCTGACTTTAATATCAACTCATTTTACCTGATAGTTAATGAAAGTAGAGGTGAAGAAGGCCGATAGAAAAGTATAAAAATAGAGGGTCAGCGATGTTTTCAATTACTTAGTTGCAATTTCAGTTAATATTATTTTACACATTTTTAAATAATACAAATATTCCCTTTTAGTCATTATTTGATTTTGAATAGAAAAGGAATATTTTTAATGGACAGTGGTTGCATTGAAATTTCTAGTGACTCTGTTCAAAAATTACTTATTATGGCAATTAAATTCATATCAGTTGCACTGAATGAAAAAAATACCATTTTGAAGCAAACATGTGCTGTATCTTCTAACACAACCAATATGATTAAAAATAATTAAGAAAAGTAAGTTATAGGAAAAACCAACCCCCTTTTAAGTTATTGCATTTTAAAATTTCCACTGAAAATTACACCAATGGCTGGTTTAAATAAACATGTTTAAAAAGATCTTAGGATGCTAATGAAAGCTTGAATCCCTACTTTTTTGCTGAAATGGCCATACTGCAGCTATTAATTGCCATAAGTAGTAAAACTAGAGTCCTAACTTTCCACAATGCATCCACCGATGTACCTGATTTAGAAAGTAGAAGTGGTGATAATGCAAAGTTAATATCTGATGGACAAAGACACATTTATAAATCAGAATAAATGTAAACATGCAACACCACACAAGAAAACAGCTACAAAACACTGTCATGCAGTAGGAATTACCGTGACAGTTAAGGTGGTAATCCTCTGTTGGCAAAATATATTAGCAGAAAATAATGTTACCAGATGTTCAGTTTGAAACAGAATACTTTGCTTGTTTAAGAACAGATTTCACAGAATTTAGGAAAGTTTGAGACAAGCATCTAACTAGCTCCCCAAAAATAAAAAATTGTCTACGTACCATTTTACATCTTTACATCTAAGTATCTATATGTAACAATCCATCTACTTATTGAGTATTTACTATTAATTACTTCGTTTGCTTTCAAAAAGAAACAGTACTGTCAATTTCCTATTATAATTATTTTAAGATTAATTTTTGTAAACTCACAAATAATGGTCTTGAACGAATGTATATGCATCTGTGGAATTATAAATCATTAGGTGACTATAATTATTTATATTTAATGATGTGTGACTTAAACTTGATGAAATTAATTTATATGAATAAACTGTACAGTACTGAAATATATAAAATAATAATCATCTCAATAGAGCAAGATCAAATAAAATACAAATAAATAAAAGAATTATGAACAAAATTTAACTAAAAAGAAATATTTCTTTATATTTGACCACAACATATGTTTTTCGAATAAAAGAACTTGTGTGACTTCCAAAAGATGTGCAGAACTGGTTTTAGTATTTAGGAAAAAGTATTTTAAATTTACTTTAAATTTAAAGTGGATTAAATGCTTAGATTTAATAATTTATAACTTTGTCTAAACAATTAATATAAATAAAAAGTTATCTCCCTTATATAGATGGCGTACATGAATTCCCTATATTTTGGATGAAAATCCTATTTATAGTTATATATTTGATCACCAATAGAAGCATTTATTTTTAGGTTCTTTGAAAAAATCCTTGAAAAGGGATAAGGATGAATCTTATATTGGCAAAAAATAACTCAGTTTGCAAACATATGTCTCTATAATGAGACAGTTTTCTGAGTAGATAGATACATGACTAAATTGTAAGAATCATTGTTATTTCATATCCACAATCCCTCAAGTGATACCTAGATTAAAGAACTTAATTTCATGAAGAATCTTTGATTATTCTGAGGGACTAGAAACTGGACTGGACATTTATACAGTATATGGAGTATTCTAATCATTTCTCATATTTAGCATATGTGTTTTCTACAAATATTACACTTTAGCTAGTTCTTAAGTCTTCATATAACCTAAACAACAAGTGTTATGAGTTAAATTCCAGCAATATAGTGGCTATATGGCTATATCGTGATTTCAGTTACGTCAAATTGACTTTAAAAAAGAAGACAACTTTGGACATAATAATTAATAGCAATATCTTTTCAGAAAACATTTACAAGAAATCTAATTTACACAAGACAATCCTGTCCATTACCTAATTATGGGTAAAAGTAACAATAAGCAGCCAGAATAAAATTATTTACAACTAATTGTCCCAGGTAGCTCTTTGTCCTATATTAAAATAACTTCATTTGAAATATACATTTTTGTGAAATATTTTGGTTTATTTTTTCAACTTCCCAGTCTAGTTTATAACCCTAGAATTTCTTGGTTTTTTGCCATCTAAATACTAACCAAATCTGACCCAAACCTAGCTTCTCCCAAACGAATATATGGTTAATTAGCTACTGCTCCCTGTTACGGCATTTTGAATTAACTCAGTGCAAATATTTAATATTGAAATATATTCTAGCATCTTATTAACCATAAATTGCAAGCAAAGATCTGAAGATCAAAAGCAATCTTTTACCTAATGCTATTATGGAAGAATGCCAACTCTGATTATCTGTTATCTGTTAATTAAGATTCCAGACCAGGCTTCCCCAATTTGGTACCTTCCTAAAAACTGGAACTAGAACTCCCAGCCAATAGAACTAAAAGCAATGCTACCTAGAAAATGTAAATGTTGATGTACATTCCGAGGAACAACAAATTAGGGATAATTTGTTCCAGATAATCATTGCACATGGTATTTTCTAAAAATAAATGAAACTGTCTTTTACCCATTAAATCACACTATTTTACAATTAACTTATTTCCAAGTTCTGTTATGGTGGAATGAAAACAGGGATCATATACATGTAAAGTTTATGCTTTATTACTCAGTTATACTGATACTATATGAACAACAGCACCTTATATTTATTGTGTATTGATCACAAACCTGTAATGCTTCATGGATATTTCCATTGAAGTCAATGATTTCTGTGGCACCTTGGTCACCTTTTTCTCCAGGTGGACCCTATAAAAAAACACTGGAAATGTACCAACGTGTCATATTTGTCACAAGCCCCACATGACAAATTGTATCGATGAATGCAGTAAAAACAATTTCATTTTCCCAGGCTCATTTTGCAAGAATAACTAATTACAGTAACTTCGCTCCACTGGTATATGTCAACATTAATATATTCTTAATTCCACTATTTCTTAATTTAGAATTAAGGAGAGGCTCACAGAGATTGGGGAAAATTTTCTTTCTCCCAGCAGAGATTGGGTCTTTGCACAATGTGTTCAAACTGTTTTTTGACAACTGATTTCATTTTTGTCTATCCAAAAGAGTAGACATCAACTACTTCAATGTCTTTATTGCCAGCTTTAAATATGGTTGCTGTACTTGTTGTCATTAACTTAGTCTGATGTATATTTACAATGAGTTCCTTGTCATTGGTATAATATACTTTTAATGAATTCTTGAGAAATCTATAATGCTGGGAAAGATGAAAAGAGAGAAAAAGAGAATCACCAGCAACAAAGTGGATTGTTTCAACTGCTGTGTATTTTCACAGCTATAGTGTCATCAGCAAAACACAGAATATTGATATTTTTTGGACTATTAACACTTGTTAAACCTAATCCCATTCACGTCAATATTACCTTTTCCAAACTGTAGAATACAACTCAAGTTATATCTATTCACCATTTCTTTTTTCTTGTTTTTTGAGAGAAAAATCTCCAATCCATTTTATAGTCTGTGAGTATGCATATGCGACTTAGTTTCATATATCAGTTATTTAACGCACAAAGTTGTAGATGTGTAAATTGTAGTAGGTGCTATGTTTGAAAACATACACTAAATCATTTAGAGTCAGACATTCATTTAATAAATTATTAATAATAGTACACAACTTGTGAGAATCGGTATATCTATGTGCTATATGTTAATGAATGATTTATGTGTTGGTTGAAAAGCATTGTATAAAGCAAAGTATAATGACTGAGCAATTCTGGGAGTTGAAATCCACACATCTACTAACATTGAGATACACTGATATAGATTATATAATCAGACTTAAAAATATTGATTGAATCCCTTTGCCTCAGGAGAGCCATTTTGTATATTATCAATTAAATAACATATTTCAACTCACTTACCCTTGGTCCCATTGCTCCCAAATCACCATTATTTCCTGGATCACCCTAGCAGGGGGGGAAAGAATAAACATCAATATTTTAAGTTTGCTGTTCCAGTAGAAAACTAAAGTCACCAAAACCTTCCAATTCTTCCACAGAATTTTGAAGTGGATGCCAAAATTATCTTCATTCTTTACAAGATGAAAGCATTGAGAAAAGACCAGGAATGAGTCCATGCAACAGCCTAATCAATGAAGAATGCAAAGTAATAATGTAGTAAATGCTTTGCTCCAGGGAATAACCAAAAGGCCTCTCACTTCCTCACTCCTTCTAAACAAAACAGGGGAATAGCCTCTCCTGTTTTCAATAAATTTTGAACACATTTGATCACTATGCAATAATTACAAGAGATTGGTATGAGGAGATGGCATTTTTCTTACATATAAATTCTCAATAAAGCTCTGAAGATGGCATGGCTGTAATATTGTGGTAGCTGTTTTCCTCAAGAGCTCCAATGATGGCTGCAGAGCAGATATTTTATAACTGGGGATGAATGGGAGAGAAAGAAATAGCTTTTTTAGGCTAGGGCACATGGCAAGGAGGATGCTGCTTTTGTAATAGTAGGTAAAAATCAAACTTGTTTATCAAACGGGGACTATGAATTAATTATAATTATTCTAATCTTCCTATGGAGAAAAAGATAACATGGAATGAAAGAACTGGTTGAGAAAAATCTGCTGGAAAAATCAGCAACATGATCCTAACAGGGACAAATGTAAAGTTCTGCACTTGAATAGGAATAACCAAAGGCTTGACTAGATGGACTTGTTGTGCAGTAACTGCAATACTTGCAAGTATAGCAGTACTTGCCAAAAGGATCCAGGTGCCTTACAGTATCCAAGATGAACAGGAACCAACAATGTGGTAATGCAACAGAAGAGAAAGCAAATTCAATTATAGATGCATCAAGAACGAATTGTGTTTAAGATCTAGAAAATGGTGTATTCTATTCTTCTCAATTCTGCATTGGTCAAGCCATAACCATAATATTGCAAACTGCTCTGAGCAACACAGTTTGAGAATCAAGACAGAAGGAATATTCACTGGGAAGTTAGCTGGCAAGCACAGGGATAAGTAGGTGATTGTGTTCATTGGGACATACTAGAAATAATTTTATTCCCAGCAGCAGGTAAGGAAATCATTTTCCCCACCTTTGAGGTGAGGAGCAAATACATAAAGAGCTCTTCAAGCCAAATTATATGTTAATGTTTTAAACAAATAATAATACAACAAATTAATTAATAAAGTATAATAGCAAAAATATTTCAGTATTTTGCATTTGCACAGACACTCCTATCTGTAAAGGAACTGACTTCAATAGACATAAAAGATGAAGAAATAAATTACCCTGCTATAGGATGCAATGCAAATATATATATATGAAAGAGTACTGTAATGTGTCCAAAGCTTCTCATTTCTTAAGTTCTTGTCCAACACAAATGTTAATCAAAAATGATTGGGCTGGGCAGACCATAATCTTATACACTTTGGAATTTCTTCTTATACTTTACTTGGAATTTACAGCCAAAATGTTCACGTCAAGTTTCTTCAGTCAGAATAAAGCAAGAGTCAAGGCTCCATAAAAGGAAATCTAAACTACTTCCAAGAGAACAATGATGCTCATAATCATATGGGGAAAATTTTATTTCTGCTGAAAGTTTTTCTTAACTGTGTTATTAAACAATGGTTGTATTTCAGAATAAAAAAAATCCTGACTTGTATAGGTATAAATTACATTTAAAAGATTCTCAACTACATTGGAAAGAAGGGTCATATTAATTGTGAAAATCAGATTTAAGTCTCTCCTTCAATCAAAATAAATTACTTGATTTGTCTCAAGAAGAAAATTGGCATAGACAAAATAGTTCATACAATGTATGCTTAAAATACTGTAACACAAAGCAAGCAAGCAAGCAAGCAAGGAAGGAAAGGTATAGAGAAGAGCAACAAAGATGATAAGAGAGCTGGAGGCTAAACCATACAAGCTATAATTGTAGGAACTAGGTATGTCTAGTCTAATGAAGACAAAAGGTAAAGGTAAAGATTTGCCCTGTCCAGTTGTGTTCAACTCTAGGGGGTGGTACTCATCTCCCTTTCTTAGCCAGGGGAGCCAGTGTTGTCTGAAGACACATCCATGGTCATGTGGCCAGCATAATTATACGTGGAGGTGCACAGAATATTACCTTCCCACCAAAGTAGTATCTATTTATCTACTTGCATTTGTATGCTTTTGAATTACAGGAGGTTAGTAGGAGGTGGGGCAAATAACAGGCGCTCATTCCATCATTTGATTCGGAGTCTTTAATTCCTGAGCCATCACACATCCTTAAGAAAGACAAGAATGACATTATAGCTGTCTTCTAGTATTTGAGGGGCTCTTACAGAAAAGAGGAGACCAACCTATTCTCCAAAGCACTTGAGGGCAGGACAAGAAGCCACTGGTGGAAGATCATTAAAGAGAAACCCAACCTGAAACTGAGGAGAAATTTCCTGACAGAATAATTAATCAGTGGAATGGCTTGCCTCCAGAAGTTGTGTGTGTTTCATCATTGGAAGTTTTCAAGAAGAGATCGGACAACATTTGTACTTCTGTTTGATCAGGGAGTTGTAGAAAAAGACCTCTAAAGCCCTTCCAACCCTGTCATTTTATGTTAATCTATGTTCTAAAACTCTTTAACAATAAACATTGCTTATACTCATAACAATTAAAAGGTCAGAAGTGTTAAAAGTTAGGATTAGACTTAATGAATATCTCAAAGCATTTCCTCCAGTTTGGAGCTTCCCACATATCTACAATACTTAGAATTCACAACCAACTGTAGTCTGGACTGTTGTCTAAAAATTAAAATTCCACATATCCAGAAGACATCAGAAGGCAAATTGAAAAAAAAGAAGTTCTTTGTATACTTTCCTGTCAAGAAAGTTGCAACCATCAGTTTGAAAGTGCAAGGCCAATTCAGAAAATTGTTCATTATGTAACATATAATAACTCTATAGTCACCAGGTTCTGATGTGATATACAAATTTCCAGAAAAAAATTGAATTTCCATGTTTATGATGATAATTGACTTTTTCAATGCATTATCTATGGAGATAAATTCAAAGATTACCTCAAACTTTTACTAATTTACCAGATATATAATTGTTAAATAAGGATTTTGCATCTCTTTTAGAAAAATGCCAACAGCCAGTTATTTCCAAGCACAATGGAAACCTGGAGATTTCTTCCCAAGTTTGAAATTCAAATAATCAGAGAAAGCTGCCCTTTATCTAATGGTACCAGAAGCATCTTTTTTGGGGGGGAACAGAACCCTGGCTTCCTGAAAAAAATTGCCTTCAGAATTATCAGAAATTGCCTTGGGTCAAAAATGATTAAATTAAATTCCATACTTCTAAAATTTTCATTTTTCATTCAGAGCATGCTCTGCCTATAACTGCTAGTCTTAATGTCTAATGTCAAATAGTATGTAATGTCTTATTTAATTTTAGTGTGAACCTAAATACTGCACTAAAATGTGGTACTAATCAACGAATTGGGGAAAAAAGAGTGGACCTTATATAGCAAAGAACTCAGAAAGAACTGAAAGGGGGGTTAACTGGGGAATAAAAACTACATACACTTATATATACAGTTACTGAAAATAATTTTATTACTTTTTAAATTGATAGTCTTTGAACACTCTACCAAAATAAAAGATAATGACATGTACTTACCGTACATAACACCCCATCCACATATAGAATTCATACATGCAAAAATGGCAGTAAACAAATAACTGTGTTGGTTTAGTGTATTTAACCAATAAAACCAGATGTTGCTAATAACTGACCTTTGACCCTTTAGGGCCTCTAGTTCCAGATTCACCTGACCTCCCCTGTGTATTGGAATACATACAAAATGAAGTCGAGACAGAAAAAGTAAAAAGAGAAATATGAAGAATTAGTTTTGTCCATAGGAAGTAAATATGTAGTGGAAACTAAGCATATTAAAACAGTTGCTATTATAAAGTTATACTATAGACACAAATGTATATATAAGAAAGTTAAGTAATCATGCATGTTATGATGATTTAACACAAGAGGATTAGTAGAAGAAAATCTAGAAATGTTTTGTACATGTTCCAGGAAATATTATTTCCCCAATTCCCTGAAAAACATCCTATGACTTCTAAATGAAAATGTAAGATATACAATTTGTAAGCTGAAAATATTTGTTTGATTCAATCATTTTCTTTTCTATAGTGCCTTAGAAATGAGAATTCACCTCTGGCAAGAGTTAAGGGCTCTTTTCCATCACTAAATTATGTTCTTTTAAAAAGTGACCTTCTTCCAGATCATGCAAAAGATTAATAAAAATATCAATAGAATTTCTGAATGTACTGGAATCAAGAAGCTTATATACACAGTTGTGCACAATTATAGAAACAAATGTCACAAATAATAGAAATCAAATAAAAAGACAACGTGAAGTATTTCGTAAAATGTTTAGCTATGCTGTATGAAATCATATTTGTTAAGTCTCCATTTTCTGTTCCTATTCCTTTTAAAATTAAAATAGTCCCACAATCTGATTTTCTTGTTAAAACGCTGGGAAGAATTCATTGAAGCACACAGAATTTGACACCTAGTCAAAAGCTTTTGGCTTGATGAGGTCAAAGGGAACAAATGCTGAAAACAGCATTGTGTTGATACAATGCAAGCTCTGTTCCTTGTGTTCACAGGTTGTGACTTCATATTCATGTACAAAACGAGAGGAACTTGTATCATTCTGATGAAATGGGAAAATCCTGCTGAAAGCCTTGTACCTATTACATCCCCGCACCTTGCCTTTACTTTGGCTAATCTAATAATAATAATAATCTAAACAATAATAACAATAACAAAACACCTAGACAGGGTTGGGTCTGTTTACTAGTTAGATAGCAGATCACCATTAATTCCAAGTCTTATCAGATGAATGGGGAATTGGAAAATCATCCTGAAAGAAAGTAATGACAGACTACTTCCATATTGTTGCCCAGAAGGTTGCATGGAAATATCCATGCAGTCACTAGAAGATGAGCACAATTCAGCAGATTCTTTTTTCACTACAGTTTTGTCGTTAAGATAATGCCAAAGCATCTTATTTATTTATTTATTTATAAAATATTTATATAACCACCCATCTTAGGTCTTATCTATGATGTATGATCATTTCACATAAGCAGGACATTATTACGCACAGGTTTTAAATGAAATTCTAATGAAAATCTAGAAAATTCAATTGAGTTGCACTACAAAGTCTGATTTTAAAAGTCTTTCCTTCCTCCCTGCCTCCCTCCCTTCCTTCCTTCTCTGTCTGTCTTGGACACTAACCATACAGAATTTTGAAAATTCTACTTTAAATGATGAAATGCGTTTAAAGTTGCCTCTATGGCCATTCTACCCATATAGTTAGAAATCAGAATTTTGTTATACTTTTATTATATTTGTTATGCCTAAAGCACTTTAATTAAGTTTGAGTATATAAATAATATTTGCATAGTGGCAGTTTTTGATTATTAATATGAAACTTCTCCATTTGTTTAATTAAGTTTCACTGGACTATGCAGAAAAAGTGAATGGCATGCATTTAAATCACTTGGACTACATGTTCAATCACAATGAAATAGATTTTTCTAGTTCTGTTTAATATCCCAAAACAAAGGATGTCTTTAAAGAAAATACTAAACACAAGAGTTCTCAAAGGCACATTAAATATTTCAAAGTGAAACTGACCTTTGGCCCTGGAACTCCAGGCTCACCTCGTTCACCTTTCCCAGGAGGTCCTATTTCTCCTCTCTCACCCTGTTAAAAATCATAGCAGATACACAGAGAAGCATCATAGAACATCAGTAACTTTTGGTATTGATGAGAGTTTCTGTTGTAGCATCAGAGAAGTAATATCAAAGAGTATGTCAAATTGGCAATTGATCCATACATACATTAGTACCAGACCTGTTTAGGAGAGGGGAGTGTAAATAGATTAAAATACCATTGTATGTGCTTTTTCTCCCCTTTTGATTTGCCAGAAGTAAATAATCCCTGAACGCAATGGATAAAATAGGAATAATTTCAGGTGGGAAAAAGAGACAAAACAGATAATGTTTCCCATATTTAATTGTCCATTTATTGGTTTCAGTTTTTGGTGTTGAGGGCTCAAATTGGTTTCACAGAATGAAAGCAGCTTTAGGCAATGCTGACCCTCTTTATAAAAAGAAGAATGAGAGGAAGTCTCAGCTGTACAATTAAGAACATATCTAAAGCAATCACTGTTGCATCGTTTCCTATAAGGTTGATAGCAGTTTAATTTAATTAATTTATTTTACACACATTACACATTTTGTAATGGGTTGGATTGTGATCTCGGTCTGATAAACTTTCTCTTTAGTAAGACATTAATGGCAGTGGAGGGAAATGCCTATGTTCTAATGATTAGGCACCAACTGATCTGATGCAGAACAAATTGTGCGTCATAAGGAAAAAGTGTAAATCATACCTTTGTCCCTGGCAATCCTGGCAATCCAGGTTCTCCCTGGGGACCGAGGAAACCCGGTTCACCCTATTAATAAATGAGCATATTAAAACTTTGTTAATTTAATGGTGAATAATTACAGAAAACATGAGTTTCCTTGCAGTCATGTTTTCCCTAGTCACGTTTCTAGCTGTAACCCAATAGCTACAGACAGTTACAATTAATCACGTTTGATTTCCATCAGCAAGAATTTCTTTGAGAAAACCCCCACCTAAGTTAAGAAAAGCAAGTGAACCAGAAGCTTTTATAGCACAAGACTTCATGAAATGAAAACCTGATATACATTCACAAATTACACCCCTCAGTTTACAGTATTTGATAGAATTCCATTCATAAGACTATGGACAGGTAAAACAATCACATAACAACAACGTATTTGGACAAGGATTCCTAATATATCCGGGAATTTACTATATAGGACTTCACTGGTGTGAAGGAATAAAAATATGGCAGTAGTATGTGGTTACTTGTGCCAATATAGCTAAGTTAAGTTTGTGGACATTTAGATGTATAACTTTTTCTACCACTCTCTTTCCATTTAAAAGTGATAATCGATGTTAATTATAATGGTTTCCATTCTCTCTCAGGTTGTCAGGGGTAGATATCTTTCCAAAACTTTCCCTAAGTCCCTCTGGGCTGAGAAGACATTTTTTCACAATTTTACTGTCTCTTTTATCTTCTGTGGACTTCAGCCAGAAATACTACAGGAGTCTTATGTGAGCTTGCCTGTAACCAAAATGCCTTCAGTAGTTCAAGTTGCATAGAAACCATTGTGGTTTCTAATCCATCATTTATTCTTTTCCAAAACTTTCTCTTCAAGTACAGCCATCCTGATTGTTTCATGTAACAATATTTCTCCCTGTTAGAAATGTTTGTTTGTTATCTGCTTTCTTGCACAGATTTTATTCATGAACTTGCTTGTCTGAAGCAAACAGTGCTTAGTTGCTGTATACTGCTACACAGACCACATGTCCTCAAAGCTTTCTGATCCAACTGGGTTTCTTACTAGTACATCATTCAAAGCTTCAGAGTAGCCAACTAGTCCCTGTAATTTCTTTTCTTAATTCCAATTGCTCTTCTCTCATTTTTCTCAATTGTTTTGATTAAGTTCATTCAAGAATTCCCACTTAGAGAGAAGACTAAACCAAAGTAGAAGTTTAGGAGCCCCAGCTGTCTTCCCATCCCTCAACTCACTTAGCATTTTATCTTCCCAGGAGGTCTGTCCTTTATCTTATTTTTACTATTGTCATAATCCCAATCCATTTTTTGTAGCTTTTAGGTTTTCTTGCACCTCTAAGATCTTTTCTGCTTATCCTGATTTTCTTCTGCAGGTATTAGTGCTGTCTGGTGCAGACCTGTTTAATTAATTAGTGCCCTACTTTTATTTTCTTAATGTAAATACCAAGCAATTAGGAATTTCATTTGTCTATAGTATATATGATAAATTAAAATAAACAATCATCACTACATATGCTTTAAGAAGAGATCCCTTTTAATTAAAATAAATGTTAGGTGCATGTAATCATTGGCATTACTAAGAAAAGAGATTTCATCATTTATATTAAACTACATAATGAAAATATAAACCTGACCTATTGCTGTTCACAGCATTGCATAAATAAAATTAGTATGAAAAGCATTTCCTCTACATGAGTACAATGGACGTTTTTCAACAGCTAGAAATAGAAAAATATATTCAGACATGGTATATAGGTATATCCCTGAAAAAAATAAACTGCAAAAAAAAAGACCAAAAGAGGTAAGCTAAGAAATAATTATGGTATGCATTGCAAATTATGTATAAAACAATGATTTTCAAATGTATTCTTGTAATGTTTTTTTAATCATTAATGGAAACAGTAATCATTCTTATGGAAGGAATAATGAAACCTTCAGCAATTTATTTGATAGGTTCAAACTTCTTCAGTACTCACAGACTTAATATACCATAAAGTCAACTCAGTGGTTACTTTGTTCTCTAATCTGTTTAATCATGATTTCAAGGATCAGAAATAAAAATGGATTGTGTGTTCAAAACTACTCTGTAATGTGAGCCTTTGAAAACATCTTCAGTTTCAGAATACCATGAGCCAGTTGATACCTTAGAAATGTAATATGCACACTCAAAATACCAGTACATCAAAAATCACATCCATGTTCCATTTTCATTCATCCTCCATATCTCAAACTCTGCTGCGGTCCATACTCATTGATGCCAACTTTCCATAAAATACTATTTATGATTATGTAAATCTATAAATACATCCAAATAAACATCTCTCATCATTCCTTATTCTATTGGAAACTGTTTTTTTAATGAAAAGTACAACCTAAGCTATCAATATCCTGCCCCAGGTTATATTTAAAAAATCTTCAACTTCTTATCAAATGGGCAAGGGTAATATGATTATATATCTTAATCTAGAAATGATCCCTAAGACAGTTAACCATCCACTGTCACACAAAAAGAACTGCATCAGAACACTATATGGAAGATTAAGAATCCAGTGTGGTACCCAAAAAGCTAAACAATTGGAGAAAAGGTACCTACATGAACAATTCAAGCATATTGGTACCAACAAGCATTTATTATAAGATGCCTGTGCAAAAAGTAAAAGAGAGAAAAGAAAAAAAAGGTAAAAGACCAACTATATGACACACCCTGCCATACATCAAAAAAAAAATTCAGAAGCAGTAGAACGTAGCTTTCGAGATCTGCAAGTGAGCATCACACACTGCCCAGAGTCTACCATATGAGGACAAATTATGCATTGTAAAGATGCAATGCATTTTAGGTGATAAGCAGCACTGGAATTGTACCCAGAACCCAAATGGCAACCAGTGCAGCTGGAAAAGAAGTAGAGGAACATGCTCATATCACAACATACCCATCACTGCCTGTGCTGCTGCATTCAAGATCAGCTGTAAGTTACTAATGATTTTCAAGAGAAACCCCACTTAAAGCACATTTCCATAATCCAATTGACAGGTAACTATGACATGAGTGACTCTCAGAAGATCTTTCAAGTCCAGGAATTTGTGCAAAGGGCCTCATTGCCACAACTGCTGTTGGTTCTTCAAATATGAGTTGTGATTCCAAGAAGACTCCCAACTATATACTAGCTTTGCATAGGAAAGTACAACCCCCATAAACACTACACTAAAGATAGAAGGGCCCTACAACCAGAGGGGGTGAAACAAAGAAAGGAATTTTTGATGCAGGTTTTGCATTTATGTATTGGCAGCTCTAGGTACAAGCTAGTAGTAAGCTAGACAAACCAGGTGATTTTTTTTCCAGTAAAGAACAGATTTCTACCTTTTTACTTCCTTACTTCAGCTGAATCTTGCTACATTATGGATTTAACCATCAGGTTGACTTGTTCTGTAATATTAATCAAATACAGCACTATTTGACAGAGCTATTGTGAGTCAGAAAGTGAAGGTCTCCACTCTTTTTCCAACTATTGCATCCAAATTATAATGTAATTATACAAGATGACAGTGGATAAGTATAGTTTCAAAATGTATTGATATTTTACTAAAGCAGCTATGCAAAAGATTTTGAAGAACTTCAACATGTAACATTGAGTTGGCCATTCTGTCTACTGACTTTTTTGTTGTTGTCTGAAAATAAACAGCACAAGCTTGTTACATTCTTTTGCACACCATAAAAAGCATATTGTAAAGTAATGGTTGTTTTTGAGTTGTGTGCTGTCATCAGGTACTTCACTGAGAAAACAGAAAGCAAATTAGATCCTATCCAGATTGGTGTTCTTAATGGCGTGTGAAGGCAAGTAAACAAGTAATTCCATTTCAATAAGGCATTCCACTGCAATGCAGCAGCAAAGAGAAAACAAAGAGATATCCAGTTTGATTTGATCGGTGCTCTTTATGGATTCAGATGCCTCGGTGCCTTAATCTTCAAAAGCCAAGAATGCAGACAGGTGTACCTTAATATTTATTTAATGGGTAATTATATGAATATTTTCAAAGCGGATGGGAAGTCATCCTCTTCTCAGGAAAATACAGTGAAAATATTTTTCAAGTGTCCTACTGATTCAGTTTTTAATACAGAATGTCTATAAAGCTCATACTAATCACAAAATAATCACAAATTAAGCTTTATTTCTGTTTTCTTTCTCATAGAAACCAATGATTCTCTCACCATTCAGATTAGCAAAAGCCAAATGGATCAACTTTCAATTTTTATTCAACTTTATGATGAAATAGATACTTCCAACTGAACTGGTTTGGTCTATTGATTAAAACACTGGACCAGAAGCACATAAACTTGATTTCTATTCCTATTTTAGGCATGGAAGTCAACTGGGCCAATTGCTTCCCTTAGTCTTAGGAAAAAGGCAAATACAAATTATTTATAAAAAATATTGCCTAGAAATTTACAGGGACATGTCCATGTTCTTGCTAGGTGTCATGCCTATCTCAAAAACAAACATAAACAACTCAAGACAGAATATGGGAGCAGAATAAGTTGCATGGCATATTTACCAGGATAAATATTTTAATGAACTGAGGGATCATGTCAAATTAGTTGATAAGAATAGAAAAAAAAAGAAGGAATGTCCTCGAAATGGAAAAGACTGTAGACCTTTCAGCTGAAAGAAGATGCCTTGAAAATGAGCTGCTACTTGGAAGGAACTTCTTTACTACTAAATTTAATCATTTTTATAATGTCTAAGCATGGTTTCTTTCTTCCTTACTCTTTTGCAGAACTCTATAGGTTATAAAAAAGAAAGTGGGGAGGGCTGTGTGTAGCTTAATGGCTATAGATTGCACAAAATAAGAAACTTAGCTACCCTTCACTTCTCCAACTATGGCTGATACCAAGTGATGATCTTAATTTACAGAAGAAAAAGTTTCAGGTATGTTAACAGTGGTCCAAACTGCATGTTAATTATACATGTCCCATATTTATAATAAAACTGTATGGATCAATGTTTTTCAAGCTTAGAAACTTCTAAGATGCAACTCCTAGAATCCCCTGGCCAGGACAAGCATAGATAATATATGTATATTAATTACCTTAATTCCAGGTAACCCAGGAAGTCCAGGAAGTCCAGGTTCACCCTGCAATTATATTGCATTGCAATAGAATATTACATTGTTTTAATAGCAGGAAAATGTTGCACAAATCAAAATATGTACAGTATTTTGAAGCTACTTCTTACTTTATCTCTGCTACTTAAAATACCTTTCCATTTAATATAGTGGAACAAAATTTCAGTTCATTGGAAAGGACAGTGTCACTTTTCACTTCTGAGAATCAAAGTTCAAATACATCTAGGAAGCCAAAATTATATATTACCTTTTGCCCTGGTCTACCCGATTGTCCAGGTTCTCCCTAAAACAAAGAAACAAATTATAAAGCAGAAGATTAAAATTAAAGGATGGCATCAATTTCAAGATAAGAAAGAAAATTTAATTTTGGCATACATGTGAAAAAGTTCTTGTTACTCACATTACCTTAATTCCAGCAGCAGAAGATCCAGGATCACCCTGGATAATAGTAATAATAATAATAATAGTAATAGTAATAGTAATAGTAATAGTAATAATACAGAAGTAGAGGTTTACTTCAATTAAAAAACCTACTGAAGAAGAAAAGCATGTATTGGCTGATTACATAAAAGGCAGCCAAGAACAAGCACTGATTGATATTAAAAATGGGAACTTACTGGATGTGCAAGAAACAAAGCATGAATATTGAACTAAGGGAATAAAAACCAGAACAGAATGCTGGCAAGGAAAAGTATTACATGGTCAATTTCTATAAAAGATTGAGGGAAAGTGGATAAAGATAAAACCTGGCAATGACTTATACACTGGAAACTAAAGGCTTGATTTTGGCTGCTCAAGAGTAAACTAATGCAATCAAGGCTAGAATTGAAAAAAAATCATCCAATGATTCAAAGTGCAAATTGTACAAAGCAGAAGGAGCAGCAATAGATCATATACCCAAAAGTTTAAACAGCGACATAACAGTCACCAGAATAATATCTGTAAAAATTAAGATGTGCCAGTAATTAAAAAAATGGTGGGAACATACTGTACAGTTGAAAAAGTACTCAAAAATAAGCATGTTAAAATATTGTTGGATTTCCAAATACAAATACAAACTGATATAGTCTTGGCCCCTAAGACACCAAGAAAGTACTTTAAATTGGTTTATTATTTTATAAATGTTTGTGGCTATGAAGTCAAGGAGGAATAGAGATAATGTATGCTTACTTTAGCTGTTTCTAGTTGAGAAAGAACAGCTTACTGAACCATCTACTATTTACAAATTTTACCAACTCACATGATGGAATATGTCCTATGTAGTAGGAATGTGAGAATTGGCAATGTATTCTTACTAAGTTTCACTTTTGAATCTCTGGTGTATTTGGTTAAAACCGAGTATTTCAAGTGTGGGAAGGAAAGCTCTACAAATGCAAGCCAAAGATATATGAAGTCCAACTAGAATTCATGAGTAATATGAGGTGTCTGTCTACATATATGTCTTCTGAAACAGAACAAGAAAACCAGGAAAGCCAAAGCAGAAAATTCTGGACTCTACAGTTACACAAAACAGGCTTCAGCCATCCTATATGATCTAAGGGATTTCTTCCCTCAATTTTTTATACTGTTGACTGAAGGAGAAAGGAAAAAGAAACGTGCTAAACGTATTGTGTTCAACCTGTTTTGAGCTCATTATGTCCCATTTCAGTTTAAAACAGTTGCCTGAAGCTCAGCACAGATTTACCAATTTTACAAGAAATATTTAGATATTATAACAAGAAATACAAAAAAATCTGGGGAGGAGATTCCACAAGCTAGGAGATTCATGGTAATTACTGACATTTTGCAGAAGAAATATTACAATGAAAAATGTCCCAATAAATTGTCCCTTTTAGCAACATTATAATGGAAGTTTATATGGATGACATCAGTTTAATTAGTTATCACAAATAATATGATGATACTAAGATTACAGTTACTAAAAACAAAATCAAATGATTCATATTGTTAAAAACAAATGTTCTTGACTATGCCTTGCAAACACTATAAAATAAACATTTATGAATGTATATTGAACTACAATTTTGAATATATTACATTTTATTAAATTTTAGCATTAAAATTATAATTAATTTTTAAAAAATTTATCTCTATTGTTTTTAACCTGAAGTTAAATGTACTCATTGACTTTCTCTATGAATTGTACCTTTTCTCCAGGGTGACCTTTCGGACCAGTTTCTCCAGCATCACCCTAAATATCAGAATAAGTTCTTTTAAATTTTTTTCATTTACCAGTTGCTTCCTATTAAAAGCATCCTACATTTATTACTACTGACAGTTTTGAAGAAAGCTATAAAACTAGGCGAAGGAAATAAACAAAAAGAGTGACAGAGTAATGGAAGAAAGAAATGATATAGTAGAAAAATCGAACAATCTACTTCTGTACCGGCGGTAGTCTGTCTTCCTGTCATATCAAACTTGGTTTTTGCTTAAGATTTTTTTTTTACAATAATATTTAAATTTAAAATTACAAAGATTAAAAACTAATACAAACCAAGACTAATATAAACAAGAAAAAAAATAGAAAATGAAAAAGGAGAAAGAATGGGAAGGGAATGAATGAATGAATAAATGAATGAATGAACAAACAAATGAATATTCTCTAATATTCCAAGAAATATATATTTTCATCCCATATCTCATCATTTTTCTATTGACAAATATTAAAACCTTTTTTTATTAGAAAAAAGTCTAATAACACTGGTTTAAAATAACTATGTAGTTATTTTCAACATTGTTTTTCTTTACAGAATTTCATAAATTCCCAAGAATGTAGAATCTGAGCTGGGAATTTCCTCAAACTTTAGGCCTCAGTAGCATCACCTAGAGTCCTAGACCATTACAATTAAATGCTTAAGTTCCTTTTTTTTTGTTCCCTTCTCTTCCCAAATTGGTTGCCTTATTTCAATTCTTCCAGTTACAATGTGACCTACAACCTTTCAAAATGAAAAATCTGATTTTCTATAGTTTTTACAGCACCTTATGAATACATAACATTGAACTGGGTGCTGATTTTCTAAGTTCTTGAATAAAATGAAATGTAAAAAAAAGTTGTTGAACACTTCACAACTCAATTTTGAAATTATTTGTTTGTATTCATACATAAGTATTTACATTACCTTTTCTCCCCGTTGTCCAGGATCGCCCTAATTGAAACAGAAGACAGAAATAATGCATTTATTGTTCTCAAAGGACATTCATGCAGATCTATCAAACCTTTATCTCTGACCATTGCATCTATTTAATAAATATACATGCAAGAATAAAAATAGTAATTTTGACATTGATTCAATAGAAATATGATACACTGTCTTATATTTGGATTTCTTGTGACTATGTAAAGCAGGGGGCTCCCAATCCATAAGCACAATCTGTTCGGAACCTTGCAAGCTGAGGGCATGCGTGTGAAGCTTTCCTTGTTGAGCAGCGGCCACCAGCCCCTGCATACAAAGTGTGTGAGCAGCAGGCACCCTCGCACACCACTCACACAAATAGAGCTGTGCACGCCCACCTCCCACTTTCATGGAACCATCCCCTCCCCCCCACTGGGTCATCAAGCCTGAAAAGTTGGGAATTGTTGACATAGAGAGTCTAGACTGATTGCTTTTTAAATTTCTTCTCCTTGTTCTGCCATTCCTTCTCCTACCCGATGAGAAACTATAATCTCAAATAACTAATGGTTTTGTTTTGGCTTGTTATTATCTTACAGTTGTATTCTCAGACTCCATATTTCATATTAATGACTGCTTACAGATTGGAAAGCATCTTTAAAGGCTCTGATTATGTTTGAACTTTGCCTCTATATAGTTCATTCAAACATTTTTGATTATTGATTTCTTGCATTTCTAAAATATAACATTAGGGAAACTAATTAGCTATTAACTGTTATCAGTGAAACTCTAAAGTGAGAAATATGTGTACCAAGACGATCATTTTCAGATCTTGTCTCATTCCTATGAGATCCAAATTCTGTTGCAACTAGTGGTAGGATTCACTTTTTTTTGAATCTGTGGGC
The DNA here is from genome assembly GCF_049901715.1 of Pseudonaja textilis. NCBI lineage: Eukaryota > Metazoa > Chordata > Lepidosauria > Squamata > Elapidae > Pseudonaja > Pseudonaja textilis. The sequence goes on from NC_141995.1 coordinate 19,471,742, forward strand.
ATAGCTTGGTGGGCGGGGCAGGGGAAGGCTACTGTAAAATCTCCAGTCAGAGGAGGTATTTGCCGGTTCTCCGAACTACTCAAAATTTCCGCTAGTGGTTTTCCAGAACTAGTCAGAATCTGCTGAATAACACCTCTGGTTGTGACCTAGGACTGCATGCTAAAAATACATTAGCATGACCAATGAAATCAAAGAATGTAGACTATTAAACTTAAGAGCATTTATATACTAGTTATAGGACTGTTGTTTTTTTCTTTTGAGATATTTAGAGTCATTTTTTCTTGATCAGACTGTATTGATTCACCACCAGACTTAAGAACTGCATGATGCTTTGTAAACTTTGATCCCATATGTTTAATGAATAAGACAAAAGCTTCATTAAAGCAGATTTATCACTGATGTGACAAATTACAATAGTAATATGATTTATTAATCATATTTTCTTAAACATTATTATATACAAAACTACAAATTACTAATTATTACTGCAACTTAAACATCACTATCGTAGGCAAGTTTGCAACCATTACTGTGTATTCTGTATGACTAATCTAATTGCCAGGTACAAATTTAAGGAAACTTCAAGGCTCTTCTTTTTCTTCTTTATCTTTATAATGGGATTGGGACAATGGTTCAAATACATACTTCTTCAGTTAGAAGAATATCTTCTAATAGCTTTAAAAACTAATCACTGTATGTAAAATAGGACATTTGACAATTAACAAGGCTAGGACATATAGATCTGCTTTGCACCAAGGCAGAGTTTCTGTCCATGTAGGTTAGTATTTTGACTATAAGCAGCTCTTCAGCGTTAAGATATGTGCATAATTTTCAGTCCTGGTCCCTGAAACTTTCTCTGACTGAAAACTGAAAGGGAGAATTGTACTGCTAATCAACCAAATTTGGTTTATCAGAAAATCTCATTCAGCGATATTTCACTCAATAATCATAAAATCAGTGTATATGTAAACCAGTATATGTAAACACTTAAATTTTGCAAAGGACATCTTTGGGTAGGGAGCTGGGAAAATGAAGATCCTTTTCATCAAAGGATCATCATGTGTGAACCATCTACAGAAAAGGCTCATTATTTAAATCATATATGACTACAGAAGAAACTACGGAGTCCGGTGGTTCACAAGTATAGGATGCTGGGTTGATGATCAGCACGCTCATAATCAAGACCTGGTTGCTACTGTGAGCTCTCATCACATGCTACAACTCCTGCTGAACCAGCAGTTTGAAAGCAAGCAACTGCAAGTAGATAAATGGGTACCACTTCAGTGGACAACTTAACAGGGACATGAAAGAGCTGCCAACTGGGTGTTCCTGGATAATGGTAATGTTACCATCCAATCCTTTCAACCCAGAATGCTGTGGAGCTCCCACTATGACTATAGTAGCACAGAAGAATCTTATGGGAATATTGTAATATAACCCATTTATTCTTTTGATATAAGTAAAATATATTTTATAACAATTATCTGAGTGTGTGTATTGGAGATTATTGTTCTACTCTCTATGAGCTCCACTGATAATGTAATGTCACAAACTATTCTGCTACAAAAAATGACTTTCAAAAGAATTGCAAAAAAAAATATCATGTATAAAAAGAGAGTGTAAAAAATTACTAGACAGTATTTTATCTACTAACCTTAAGCCCAGAGTCTCCTCTTTCTCCCATTACACCAGGTTCTCCCTGAAATAATGCCATAAAAAATAAATTGAATGGAACTGGATCAGCAAATTTCATGCCTAAGTGATCAATTCAAAAGTATTGTGTCGCAATAAAAACAGAAATGAAAATTTATGTTTCATTTATAATTCTCTTTTATTATTATCAAAGAATGGTTGATTAATACAAAGAATTAAACTAATACATAGGATAATTACTATTTTTGGTATGTCATAAATTTATTAACATTTGTTTCATCTCTGTCATGAACTCCTTTTAAATGGAAAGAGGATAAAGGCATTTCTAAGAGCATTAAATATGCAAATATATAAATCTCAAAAAATTGTTTTACATTAAGAATAGAGTGGAGATAAGCATGGACAATAATTGCATTAAGCAAGATTTTTTTTAAAAAAAAACTTACTTTAATATGGTTTATTAAATGCCATAGCCTGGGATGTATCCGAGCTGATGCCTCAGAAATAACCCATTTTAAAATACAAAATCCACAGTTGGAAAATATATTTATAGGATTATCAAAATGTCTTGCAACAGCATGTAAATTGTTTATTCTTTTAGATATTTTTGATAGCCTCAAGTAAATAGGATATTTTCCAGATAATTGAAATTCAACTTGCAGAATTCCCAAATAGTTGTCATATTGCCACAATGGTAAGGATTCAAAATATGATGAACTAGTTTAGCCTGACTGAAGCAAGTCCTCAATATGATTTGCCCTATGAAAATGTAGTGCTGTCATCGTTGCAGATTCAACCAAGTTTAGAGCTTCCTGTGTGGAGCTTTCCAAGGTTCTGAAAATACTTATTTTTGCCAAAGCATAGACCTTTTTTAAACTGGCTCCCTTGAAGTCCTCATATTGGGCAAGATAGGTTTTTTCCAAGCCTGTAAAACTGAATGAAGGTACTGATGTCCGAAAACTACACTTCTGAAAAACAGACACTGTGAATTCTTGTGGCAGTCTTCTTGTCACAATATATTGCTTCAAAGTGGATTATAGATATCACAATGAACAGCAGGACAACTTATCCCATATGACTTAGTGGAAAATACTTCTCCTACCAGAATTGATGACAATCCTGCTGTATAACAAAATCTATTGGCTCAGAGTCAGAAGAATCACCCAAAGGCTAACAGGCCAAAGCTTGTTATATGCTTTTATCAGTCTTGTTAAAAAATACTCTGTAATGGACATATGTGATGGAAAATGCCTAGGGAAAGAAGCTAAGCAAGGATGGGACTAATCACTAATTTTGTGAGAGAACTTCTACCACCCCATCCCAACTCCAGAGAATAAGTAAACTATAGACCTTGAAAACATCATGGAAAAAAGCAGCGGCAACCCCACTTCTGTACTGTTGCCACAAACAAGCAAATACAGTACAGTGGATGTGTCCATAGCTTTCAAACTCAATTTGAAGCACATTTCCCCTTCTTCACTTGATAAAACAGGATTTTACCATGTCTCCAAATGCAGTTGGAGGATATTTCTTAGTTCAATTTTATAGGAAAGCAGAAGGATTTCTTGATGACAAAAAAAGAAAATTTATAGAATTCCACTAATTTATGCCAATTTATTTGTAAATTATATTACAATTTTTAAAAAGAAACCAGATTTCTCCTAGGTTCTGTGAGCCAAAGGCAGGGATAATGAAAAGTGGTATTTTGGATATGTTCCTAACATTCTGAGCTAGAGCTGAACAAGAATTTTTCAATATACTTTTCCTCTTTCTTATTACCTCCCTGATATCTTAAATTATTTTTTCTATGGCTTTTCTGCCCATCTGTCAAGTTAAATAAATAATACATATTTTTAGCAATGTTCTGAATGCTCACAAAACCTGCCTGGGAACTTTCTGTACAAACTAAAGGAAGTGATGTTTGGTACCTTGGTTACGTGGTGCTAGGGATTCAAACCACCAACCTTTCTGATCGACAAGCTTAGCATCTTAGTCACTGAGCAACCATGTCCCTCAGATCGGAGGTAGGTTTAGTTAATTAAGATGTCTAAATGACTAAAATGACTAAATATTTTCTAGTTATGATATTTTTTCTCTCTCTTTCATTTCAGTGTGACTTAATAGGATTCAGTTCCATGACTGTCGGGCAAAACAAGACTGCAGAAAGTCTTTTCCTGGGCAATTGTCAAATAGAAGTGAGCATAGAATGAGCACAGTTACTATGGTTATAGATGGAACCCAGCAGCAACTATATATTTCATATGTATGAGTTTATTTATGACTAATTGATGCACTTGCTCGTCTTTCTCTCACAACAGTTTTATGAGATAATCAAAACAAAGAGAAAAAGACTAGTCCAATTTCATTTGAATAATGCATATTAATCCAACATGCTATATTAACCAGCATAATTATATATTATTATTATTGTGAAGTCAATTTTAGAATTTGCCTTGCCAATGTGCATTATTTTAATAGTAAGTCAAAATTTATGTTATATACAGAACAAGCTAAGGTTGTATTTATGAAGTGTAAAACAGTGCAAATATTTTTTATATTAGGCAATGTAATTTTTGTTTTTATGTATGCATCTTTTCTCTACTAAAATATTTTAATGTACATATTCTGAAATATTCAGTTAATTGACATTAAGTTATCATTTCAATTATGTTATAAATTCAGTAATTGTTCATTAGGGATCAATTTGTTATACCTCACAAGAATGCCCCAGAAACTGGAAATATACTGAGCTTTCCTCATCACTCTGCTAAACAAACAATTCCCTCAAGACTGTCAAACTATTTACTAAATCTGCATTACTATTACTATTAATCTTCCCATCCTTCCTTTCACCCATCTCCTCCCACTTATGACTGTATAATTGTAACTTTGTTGCTTGTATCCTTACAATTTTATTGACTGTTTCCTAGTATGATTTGATTGCTTATTGTATCCTATGACTATATTTACATATTATATACTCTATGACTATACAACCCTATGGCTGTTATTAAGTGTTGTACCTTATAATTCTTGATGAATGTATCTTTTCTTTTATGTGCACCAAGACAAATTCCTTGTGTGTCCAATCACCCTTGGCCAATAAAGAATTCTATTCTATTCTATTCTATTCTATTCTATTCTATTCTATTCTATTCTATTCTATTCTATTCTATTCTATTCTAATCTATTCTATTCTATTCTATTCTATTTAATCTTCTAAGTGCTATTTCTGTGTATTCTAGTCTATGATGAATATTATCAACTATACTTGGAGATGTTTAGAAATACAGAACCAAGCTTTCTGAGCTTTGTTCTGTTTTGGTTTACAGAACCTTATTTTGAAAGAACTACTGATTCTTCAAAAGGCCTTAGCTCTAATGTGAGAATGCACAACAGCAGCATCCATAATGCACAATGGAACTAAATTTATTCCAGCTTCATCTGGCATTGCATCTTTCATAATAATATGACATATGTCATGAAATTGGCAGAACTTTAACTTTCCCTCCTATCTGAAAGATTAAATAATTAAATAACAGCAAAGTACTGTCTTAAAAAATGACAGAGCTGCTTTGAAACACAGAAGTCTAACATTTGAAAAGAGCTTCTGTGTGAATGCATTACTATTTCTTTTTGTAATATAAGCTCTTCCTTAGTTTAACCAACGTTAAACTAAGGAAGAACTTACTTGGCAAACAAAAACCACCCAAGCCAAACCAAACCAAAACCCAAAGGACTTTAATATATGCTGCTATGCCTCTGAACATCTAATTAATATGAAAACATAATCTCATAAGGATAATAGATTTGAATTGAGAAAGGTTAAAGTTTCAGATTGTCCATGGCAATCCAGTCATAAATTACAGAAAGTAGAATTAACACTGAAAACAAATCATTGAATCACTGGTGCTCTCTGAACTTGGCTGTTTGCTTGTAGCTATTTTGTTACCCAGATATCAACAGTGCTGATGAGTATGGGGCTCCTGCACACTATACAGTACCTTATGTTACCAATGTTGGTTGGGGTTTGATTTTCTTCTTGGCAGCTCCTTGATTAGGGTCTTATTTTATTTCTGATTGTTTGCCTAGTGTTAATCCCTTCTTATGTGGATTTTGTCTGCTAGGAGGGATGTGTTATAGTCTTTTTGTTTCCTCTTTAGTCTTTTGTTATCTCTTTTGAATGGTTTGTAAATATGTTATATTTCTATGTATCTCTTGATGGTTAATTTGCCTGAATAGCAAGATTCTGGAAATTCCCTAGCATTTTTTGGATTAGTTTTCTCTAGCATTTTTGGATTTGGAGTTTGCCAGTTGAAAGTGTGTCTGTGTCTGTTCAAATTGGAATGCATCCCCTCCAGCAGCCAATGCCCAGAATAAGTAAAGAAAATAACAGAATCTTTATCTGTAGGCATTCATTATGGGAGACATGCACATTGTGACATTGTGTTACAATATTGCAAAGTAAGTATGCAAAATAGCACTTAAATCATGGCACCACAATGCGCATTTCATTATTTTGGCATCATTCATCATGTTTAAGAACAGTTGAATAAATTCTCATTTCCGAAATATACCTCTTAGGCAATATGTCCGACATCAGAACAGAGCTTTGTAGAAACACCCATGGTTAATTTATTATAAGGCTAAATCAGTGAAAAGTTTTTCCATGGCAAGAATAAGTAGAAGAAACAAAATTTAGGCTGCTTTATGTATTTTAATGTAAACTGATGAATATTTTAAAAAAGAAAAGGTAGCATCTATGAAAATAACAGTTTGTGCATTCATTATATAAATTCTACTGTGCCAAATGTTTTTCTTCACGCTAAGGTAATCTTTAATAATGCAGTTTTATGAGGCCCATGATTTAAAAATCATTTTACCTAAGATGCAATTTATTAAAATATCAACCTGATCAGCCAAGAATGACACACCAGTTGCTGTAAATTCTAATACACGTTTTAAGGAATTTAACTATTGTTCTTGGGCATAAATTGTCCTTGTGGAAGTTATAATGACTTAATTTTATTATGGAAATTTAAAGAAATATTAAATTACTAGAAATACTGGAGGAACATTTTTTCTAGTCATATATAATGTTGGGTTGAAATATTTATCTTGGTTTAGTTAAAGGTTTAATGCAGGTTGCCAGTCAAAGAGCTGTGAGACAACAAAATTTAAAGTGAACTGGTACGTTAAAGAATTGTCACTAAGCCTACATCACTTATTTTCTTGATAAAGGAGAAATACCAGTCACCAAGAAGCCTTCACTTATTTTCTCATGGAGTTATATTTTAACTGATCTCTAGTTTTGCTTTCTGCCAAATGCATCGATTTCTGTTCTCTCCTCATTGCAATCCCCACAGGAGGGATTTAATTTTCTTCATCTTTCTTTACTTTGCTCTCTAACCTTACAGTCATCAATAAAAGTTTAAGCTAAAGAGCAACACTGTATTTTCTAGGCTCCATTAATTTCATTTGTTTTTATGCACATGGAACATTGTGTTGGGTTGCAGTCATTCTAGTTGTACATTGTTTATTGTCTCTCATGTCACAGTGTTTACAATTTATATAAACTTTTCTGACCAAGACAAACCATGTGGCCCACTTTTTGCTTTTATATTAGAGAAAATGTCTTAATTTCATGGATTTGCAAAAATAGTATTTCAAAATAGCAATGCTATCCTGGGAATAAGAGCCATTGAATTAAGTTAGAGTAATTTCTAAACAGATTACAGTAGTAAATTACCTGTTGTCCATCCGTTCCTGGAATACCAGGTGCACCAAATGAACCCTGAATAGAATCATATGTTTGAATTTAGCAAAATTATCAAACAGATCATGCAATTTTTCACTGTACATATTTATCTTTTATAAATTATGGAACTTGATTCATACATTCAGCTTTCAGTGGCATTATTCTTTACATTAAATATAAAGATTTATTCTTTTTATGTTATTGTTGTGTATTCTGTTTCAGAATTATGAAGCAAACTTTGTGTGCTAAAAATGAATTCAATGTTTAAAAGTTGCTCATAGTTTTAGAATATATTCCATATTTTATTTTTAAAGAATTACCTAAATGCTCCTAATTTTGAATATGGTAATCATCAGTGGTGGGGTTGAACCATTAGCTCCAAGGGTGGGATTCTACAGGTTCACACCTATTCGCTAGAACCAGTTGTTAACATTCTAAGCAGTTTGGAGAACCAGTTGTTAGAAGAAATTACTGGCCTCATCCTGTAAGGAAGGCAGGAAGAAAACATTCTGGTGTTGCTTACAGAAACTGCCTCTCCATTGAACCTTATTACATTCTTGGCAGGACTAGACTTCCTACCTCTGGAACTTCTCTGGAGTTTCTTTCCCCTCCTTTGCTGGTACTTTGCTTGTGTGGAGTGACTATTCAAAGTTACAATGGTACTGAAAAAAGTGACATGACCATTTTTCACTTATGACTGTTGCAGCATCCCCAGTTATGAGAAGCCAGGTGAGGAGATGTGTGCCTCGATGTGAGTGATATTGAGTTGGCCATGCCCAGCCAGTCACATGACCACCAAACCATGCCCAACAACTAAGACACGTTGTTGTTAAAAAAATTGAATCCCACAACTGGTTAGCTCCGAAGATCAGCTGAGAGGGAATCAGTTCATTTCGACGATCTTCTGTTTTTCTGTTTGGCCCACCCGCCAGCCTGGGCTCTAGGCTGTTCTTTATGTCCTGCTTTTTCAACCTCAGCTGCTTGGCGTGGCACAGCTGATTGCTGTGCGTGCTCTGTTACACACAGGGCTTGCAGGAAAAGATGATTTTCAAATGCTGCGCGTGTTCACCGAACTGGCTATTACACTGGATGAATCCCACCCCTGGTTATCATCCATGTGTTATCAATATACTCCTTTCCTTTTTTATAAAATACTGAACTGAAACATATATGCCCATTTTAAACAGTAATATGAAAGAAAATAAACCACGTTTATTTGATCCATCCAGTGTGCTGCTACTTGTTGAAAGGTTTTGAGAACTAATCTTAAACAAAACAAAAACAAATCACCTATGAATGAAAATCACCTGTGAAAATTGTTTGCTTAATTGCCACAGCATTTACTTAATGCCCACAGGGTTTACTTAAAAAGACCATTGCATATTGAAAAATTGGGTCAAATCACCTCAATTTACAATCACAATGACTTATGACCATAATTCCAGGCTTAATTACAATTGTCAATTGAACAGCTATAGAGCTTGCACTTCAAAAGTGGGCATATTACTGCATAATTGTTATTAATAATTTTATATGATTACAATTAGTATGTTAAAATTATTTAATATTTTATTATAAACAGAATATAATACAAACTAAACTTAAAGAAAAGAGAATAAAAAGAAACAAACCACATTGATTACATTATGCTATTGTGATAGTAGCTGATGACTTTATTTTGTAAATACCACTTTCCAGTTATAAACAGAAGTTTTGCCCAATTTACAAGTAACAATTATTTTAGTGTCCTTTAATTCCTTCTTGAACCCCTACAGTTTATGAAATGTTAATATAACATTTTCTTTTAAAGAAACAGTGGTCCAAACAATTTGTCTTGAGTTGAGGATGGAGAGAGATGGGGCAGCTGCCTCAGAAAATTCATTTGAAATATTTTTTATTCCTGCCGTATTTGGTACTGGTACAATGCTACAGTCCATAAATTGTGAATTCATTCTGTCACTGTCAATCCTGATGAATGTAAATAATATTGAAAACATTCACAGGAAGTCAGTTCTCTGGTTACTATAGAAATCAAATTATACTGGCCAGCAATCAAAAATCCATATTTCAACAACACCTAGAATATTTTTTTCTTAAATCATATGGCAGCAATTCAAAGGCCAAATGAAATTCAAGATGCATTTTCCACTATGTTTAGAGTTTGGTTTCATTATTTTACCAGTTCAAGTCAGAACATTATAACTCTTTAACTGGTAAATTTTAGCTAACAGGGTGAAAGGAAACATTGCCTTCATTTCTATAACTAAGCTGTGTTGGTGAGGAGTTGAGATTTTTTTTCTTCCTTTAGTGGTGTATTTTGAGAAAATAGAGCTCACAAACTAAACAGCTGCTATAGAATGCCAGTAGATTGTACCTTGGCACTAGGCAGAAAAAAAAACACCTTTCTTATCACTGAGTATACTATACCTTTTGTCCTGGAGGCCCCTGAGGTCCCTAAAAGGGAGAACAATGGAATTAACATAATAATATAGACAGTTTAAGTTTAAATAACTAATTAAAAGCATGCTCCATTGTGCAACTACCTATCTTGAATCAAAGTAATTGATGTTTTGTACGTTAGGGAAAATCTAAGTATTCTGTAAAAACACAACAGGTATTTTTCTCTTTCTGTATATTAATTATGACCTGCTAGATTCCTTCCTTCCTTCCAGAACCCCACTGCACATGCAGCCCAACACCTGATTGTTGGATATCTGGCACGCATGTGCGGAGTTCAGGGGGGGCGTGGGAGACTCACGGGACACACGGGTGGAGTTGCACATGCATACACAGGGGCATGGGTGCATGCATTGCCTTCTGGGTGCTGGCACATTAGCGTGTGTGTGTGAACGCAATTTTTGGCACAGAAAAAGGTTAGCCACCACTGTTCTACATTACACTCATTCTCTGTGCTACTGTATATAGAATCACTGTTCAACAAAAATCAATGTATAAACTTGATTGGCGCAGATATTTCAACCATAAATGTGAGTAATTAAAGTAAGGGTGGAAATTTTATCTCTTGTTAATCAAATTATAATGAAGGTTACAGAGGTGAAGAAAACAGAACTTTTATCAGTTAAATACAGAATTATGACACCATTTACCTTAATATTGTATGTAGAATTTAAGAGGGGAAATTTGCAGTGTTAACCATTCCTATCACCTATTCCAATTCTCTAGCTGTGAAAAACTGCAAATCAGGATTGTCTCTTAAAATGGGATTTATTTAGGCTGTTGTGATTGCTTTTCTAGCTAAGGAGTCAGATAAAAAATGTGTTAATTAAATATAAAAATAAATCATGCATTGTGATGTATGAGTTTGGAATATAGTAGGCTCTCAAAAAATAACCTTTTCTCTTATTACAATATTATAACATAATATTGACATATTTTTCTTTCTTTCTGTTCCCAGAGGAAAATGAATCATATACACTGAAAAAAGTCTTTCTTCAGAAAAAAGGATGCCTGCAGCAGTTGTGACTGGATATGCCAACTGTAATTAAAACCACCCTCAGAATGCATTTCACCATTTATTCATACTGACATATGTTCCTTGCCCTGTGAACTTGAAGCTCACTGAGTTGAGTCAAGCACCAGCTATATTCTGGAAACTCTCTAGAATGGCCACAGAAGAGGTTTGGCACTTCAGGTCACGAAGACTTTGCTTTTTATGGCCACAGAAGAGGTTTGGCATTTCAGGTCATGAAGACTTTGCTTTTTATTTACTTATGATCTATTTATAACTTTCTCTCCTTCCTATTTTTCCATACACTCTTAGAGAGAACAAAGGAATGCAAGTTATTAATATATGTACAAACTGACTTAACTGACTACCTGAATAGCATAGGGTACAATGCTGGTTTTAGGAAGCATGCTACATGGATATCTTGCAGCTTTTGCGGAAGCAACATTTTTTAAAAAATGCTTAAAATGTTTCAGAATGTATGTTAGCATTTTACATAGTTTGTTCTTACATTTTTGTCTTGCTATTGGTTTGGGGAGAAGGTTTTTGGCAATATTTTATAATAGTTCTAACAATTTAACATGCTGTTAAGAAATGGTACCCAAAGTTACATGAGCAGTTGTACTCTGTTTTATAAGTAAGTGCTCTGGGCCTCCTGAAGGTATCAAATTCAGCACTGTGAGAAGTGAGATCTTAAACTTGTTGGATAACACAATCAAACAAAACTCTTTGTTATCAAATTTCTAATGCCTGTTATTTAAATATCCCTTTATAAACATATCTGAAAATTCTGCTTTTATGTTGGGAATCAGCAGTTTTTCTCCATTTTTATCAAGTAGCAGAAGAGATACCTCTTTCATAGAAAAAGGTTAAAAACACTAAAACGGAAGCAGTTCTTTCATGCCTTCCACAATTTAACACCCTCTTGATATGTGTAAGAGATGAGTAGGCTGAGCCCAAGGGTGGGATCAAATGTGTTATCAGTTTGGAATAGCTACACTCCCAGAAGAAATCCAAGTCCAAGCTCCCCCACCCCCCCACCCCGGGAATTGCGTTGCTCTTACTTAGAGACAATTTAACTTGATCATTAGTAGATGAGATTCTTGTATATAGGTTGCATTTAATAAACTTTTAGTGCTTTGACTCAATTCCTATGCCTGATTCTTGTGCCTAACAACATGTTAGGCAATAACTCTCAGATTCCAGGCAGCATATGAATTCTGGGAATTGTATTCTAAGATTTCTAAAGGACCATGATTATGTTTTTAGTCATGAGTAAAAATCTGATAACATATGGAGTTTGTGCAGAATTCAAAACTATAAATCTCATATAATTAATAAACACATTTGGATTCATGTTTTGATCCAAAGTGTTAATAAATTATTAATTCTGCTAAATAAAAGTAATATTTTTTCAAAAATGAGAAAGAATCTATAACCTCATTATTCTTCACTACATAGTTTCACATTTCATGTATAACAGAAAGGTTACTCACAGACTGAGAATGAGATGGGGGGGTACCTAAATTTGATAGATTGTTCAGTACTGCATTTTAGATCAAGGGTTGCCAACCTTTTGGACCTCAGGGACCACCAAACACATAATTTTAAATCCCACAGACCACTAATATGAATTTTGACTGGCTTGCTGATGTTGGTGGGAAAGTCAGTCCCATATTCCAGAGCTGCAGTAGTCACAGGACTGGCCCTTTGGTCATCCCGGAGCAGCTGCTCTTTTACCCGGGTGCACCGGCTTGTCATGGACTGGAGGAGCTGCTCCAGGATGACCAAAGGGCCAGTTTTGTGACTACTGCAGCTCTGGAATATGGGACTGACTTTCCCACCAATGCCAGCAAGCCACCCTGGGGGAGATTTCTCTCCCCCACTGTTGGTCTTATCTTCCAGTTTCAGCTCACGAGGCTCTATTCAAGGTAAGGTTTGCACTTGGCTGAAGAGTGGGGGCCAGTGGGTGGGTGGGACATGTGGGTGGCACAGCCTTGTGTTCCTGTGCAGCTTGGATTAATTGCTTTGGGGGAGTGCTTTGGGGGGGACATTTCTCTGTGGACCACCAACATTTTCTCGCGGACTACCAGTGGTCCCCAGTCCACTGGTTGGCGACCACTGTTTCAGATTATACTCTCCAGTACTTCAATTTTGATTTGCTATGAATTTGTATTGTATCATTAGATTAATGAGGATGGACATATGTTATTATTATTACTGTTATTAATGGTTGTCATTCCATGTTGTTGTATGCTATTGTGAAACTACATGATTTGAAAGCAAATATACTTAATGAACAATGACCATAGTAATAAGAATATACCTTATACCAAACAGAAAAATGAAAATATAAACCTACTTACCACCAAACCTTGTTCACCTGGTTTTCCAGGTTCTCCCTTAAACACAAAATAATGATAAATACAATTAAAAAGAAGATGAATAGACAAAAATAATACTCAGCGTGTCCATTAATTGTGAGGACCATGTGGTGTTCATGGATCTTACATGGCAGAAGGGGGAGGTTACTGCACTCATGCCTTCTTTGTATATGTCCTAAACATATACACAAAAATATTATAGAATATTGGACTAAATGAATAATCTAATCCAGGATGTACTGGACATCAACTTCATCTTCATTATATAGGAAAAATGATAATTCATACGACTTTTGGAATATTAGATATAATATCTTACTTGAATTTCCTAGAAATTTCGTAGAAATTCAAGTGCACCTAGAAATGACACAAATCCCCAATGTTGCAGATTTTATTGAAAAGGGCACCAACTAACCTAGGCTGGGGCCTGGGAGAACAATCAAGTCTTTATGGCTCTTTGGAATGGCACACTTCCAGGGTACTGATAGATGAGATTGTTTAATCAAATTTTTATACTGTTTAATTGGATTTTGCTGTGTTCTAATTGCATCCACATTTTTAATGAGGTGTTAAATAATAAAGTAAAATCATCCTGATTGTCTGACATCTGTTTTGCTAAACAGCCAGTTTTTCATTCAAATGGGACATTCTACAGTACATCCTCTAGTTTAGGGGTCTCCAACCTTGGCAACTTTAAGCTGTCTATTTCGTAAATTTGAAGATCCAGGGCTACTTCAAATTTCGTCTGTTGTTGCTGCTGAATACTTGCCAGCTAAGCAACCAATTAATGCCCTGCCACTTAACAACGGGTGTATCTTTTCGGATCCGAAGGGTGAAAAATGGGAAAAATTAATCACACAGAATGACTATTAAATCTAGCAACCCCCCCCCCCACACACACACTTAAGTACCTTTCGTGGAACATAGCAGGCTGGGGGAGAAGGTGTGGTACCACAGAATTCACCAACTATATTCACTCATTTGATGTGGTCCTTCAGGAGACCTGGGCATGTGATAAGATATCCCTTACAGGGTTTACAGTCATTTCCTTGGCCGCCACCAGACAATCTACAACAGGAAGGCCTAAGGGTGGTCTAGCTTGCTTGGTCTCTACTTCTTTGAAAGTGGAGACAGTGGAGCTGTCCCCCTGTGGCTCTTTAGCTATGGCGCTCCTAATTAAGAGAGGATGCAGCAAACTGTTAGTGTTCAATGTTTATCTTCCCCTGACGATGAGGCAAGCTGATACTAAGGCTCGATGGGGCGTGCTGGAGAATTACATTACTTGTATGGAAATTAAATTTCCAGCGCTGTACATCCTTATAGGGGGCGGCTTTAATGCCCGATTGGGAGTCCAAGTTCCTCATCAATTGAGGCACTCTACTCCCAAGAAACCCTCCAGGCCATAGGACATCTGATTTCAGCCAGACATTCTAAGGATGAATTAACAAATTTTGCTGGCATTCAGTTAGCCCTTTTAGAAACCCAACACAATAAGATGGGAGTACCCTAGGTGATCTAGCTGGTGAGTTTACTTTTAGTTCCTCATGTGGGAGTAGTGTTATTGATTTTATGCTGGTATCCCAGCTTCTTAGAAAGGTAGTCCATGCTTTCTATGTGGATTGCCTTACCGAGAGTGACAACTACCCCCTGGTTACAATCATTGGGCTTTCCTCAAATATACATCTCCCTAGGGGTCCCCAGATATTAGATCCCTATGTGGCCTTGTATACAAGGAGGATCAAATGCTCTTCTAATACTGCAAGAAAGTTCCACTCCTTTTTATCATCTCCGGAGTGTCTCGGCCTATACAATCAGGCCTAAGAAGTAGTGACCCTGGGACAATCTCAGCCTTTGAATCACTAATTAATAGTGTTCAAAGGGAGCTAGGAGCCGTCCATAGGCTGAGAGGTCCATATCATTCAAGAAGTAATTCTTGGTTTGACAAAGAGTGTCTGATGTTCAGGAACCAGATTAATTGGGATTACCGGCTCTGCCGTAATCGAGGGGATAAATGCCCACCAGAGGACTACTATTGCTTGAAGCGGGAGTATAAAGGACTAATTGCTAAGAAAAAGAAAGCTAAAGAGACAGAGAAGTGGGATCTACTTCTCCTCTCCATTCAGCAGAAGAACACTCAATTATTTTGGCAAATTGTTGCCAGCTCCTTGCCAGGTCATCAAGAATTCCCCTCTGCTGTATTTCCAAAAGAGATTGGGAAAACCATTTCTTGGCAATTTTCCAGGTGTCAACAAGTTCAACCGTGCTTGGGCCACAGCTACCTCCTGCAGTTCCTGACAGGCAACCCATGACTCATGCTGAGATTACCGAGTTTATCTTCGAACTCAAGTCAGGAAAAGCCCCTGGCCCTGATGCTATACCCCAATTTGCTAAAATCCAATCCCGAGTGGTGGATTCCTCTCTTAGCAAGACTGTTTACACATATCAATACCTCTGGCAGGATCCCTACCTCCTGGAGCTTAGCAATTATTGTTCCAGTTTTTAAATGAGGAAATAGGAACAACCAGCCGACTATTGCCCCATAAGCTTGCTCTCCATCATTGGAAAACTGTATGCTAAATATCTCCAACATAGACTCCTCACTTGGGCTGAGGAGTCTAATATTATTGGTGCTGAACAGATTGGGTTTAAAGCAGGTTGTGCCACACTGGACCACTGCTTTGTCTTAGCGCACCTGGTCGATAAATACACTACCATACCAGGTGGCAAACTTTTTACTGCTTTTATCAACCTCAGGTCAGCATTTGACTCAGTCCCTAGGGGACTGTTATGGTCAAAACTGCTCAAAAGTTCTATCGATAGATGTATTCTGTTCATAATTAGATCTTTGTACAACCAGATCTCTTGTCAGGTCAAGTGTGGTTTGCAGGGAGAACTTTCAAATCCTATCCCGATTAAGAATGGAGTAAGGCAGGGTTGTGTTCTGACTCCTCTTTTGTTTAATTTATTCTTATCTGACTTGGCCTTTCACATTGGACGTATTGAGTGCCACGCCCCAAAGCTGTCAACTACGAATATCCTGCTTCTTCTTTATGCTGACGATGCGGCCCTCCTTTCATTGTCAAGGCCAGGTCTGAAAAGATTACTTTTTGCATTTGGGTCTTACTGTGCTGAGAACCACTTGTCCATTAATTATGACAAATCCAAAGTATTGGTGTTCTCTAGAGCCCGGAAATTGTATAACTGGGCTATCAATGGTAATGTTGTTAAGCAGGTTTTCCATTTTAAGTATTTAGGTATTCAATTTCAGAACACCAGTGCTTGGACTAGACATCGAACCCAGATGCTAAATTCTGCCTCCTGTAGTCAACAGCAGATTTTAAGATTTTTTTTTTATACCCAAGGAGGCCAGTTTATTCCTTCTGCTCTGAGTATTTACAAAGCCAAAACTTTGGCTCAAACTCTTTACGGAATTCCCATATGGATACAGGGTTTCAAGGATTGTATTGAAAGAACCCAGGCTGTTTTTCTTAGAAAACTTCTGGGCCTTCCTCCCTGTGTTGGTTTTGCTCTGATGTACCTGGAACTGGGCACTCGATCAGTCGAATGTATGGCATGGATTAACACCTTTAAATGGTGGTTTCAGGTGCTCTTTCTGGCAGACCCTGGTAGCTACCTCTCCCTGGCATTGGCTGACTCTCATATTTCTTGTTGGGAGAGGAAGCTGATGAAGAAATTACACCTGCTAGGTTTTATGTGGGATGCCCTGGGAGATTATGGCCTTAAGGACGCCCAATTTAGTGTAGTCCAACGGCTTGTGGACATTGACTTGCAATATCTACGAGCCAGAGCTAAAAAAACTTGCTCCCCTTTGATCAGCCAATTTAATAATTATGGACTGAGGATGGCTTCCTATTTTTACACTCTAACCATTCCCAAGTATAGAAGAGCTTTCTCCCTAGCTCACTTTAATGTCTTGCCCTCAGCACTACAGGATGGGCGATTTAAGTGGCTCCTGATTTAACGAGCAGCTATGCCCCTGTGACAGAGCTGAGGTTGAAACTGTGGAGCATGTCCTTTTATATTGCCCTATGTATAATGCAGGTAGATCTAAATTACTGTCTCACCTTGAAACAGACCTTTCTAGACGCAATGTTAGTAATTTGTTCTTATATTGTCTAGGGGATGGCTCCTCATACATCACTTCTCAGGTTTCCAATTTTTTTTTAAGAGCTATAACCATCAGAGGAGAACACTGTAATTCCCCTTTGTCAAGTTTTTGGTGACCAATTGTTCATGACTAATTTTCCCATGTTCTTCTTTTGTTGCACTTGTGTTTTGTCTGTGACCACAAATAAAGTATTGTTATAGCTTGCTGGCTGGGGAATTCTGGGATTTGAAGTCTTCCAGGCTTAAAGTTGCCAAGGTTGGAGACCCCTGCTCTATTTCACTTTACTTTATTTTTATCTTAATTTATTTTATCTTGTCATACTCTATTTTATCTTATTTTATTTCATTTCATTTTGTCTTATCAAATTCTATTTTATTATATTGTGGTTGACATTCATTATTTCTTGATATAGTCAATTAATCATAAAATTACTTATAATATAAAATTATAATAAAAACATGGTAGGAATAGTTTCCTAGAAGTTCTTTCTCCTAACCAGAGATGGTATTCAGCAGGTTCTGACCAGTTCTAGAGAACCAGTAGTGGAAATTTTCAGTAGTTCAGGGAACCAGCAAATACCACCTCTGACTGGAGATTTTACAGTATCCTTCCCCCGCCATGCCGCCTAAGCCACACCCACAGAACCAGTAGTAAAAACATTTGAATCCCACCATTGCTCCTAACATAGTTCTAGTTAAGTTCATGTATTTCCTTAGAATATTATTCTTACAAAACAGGAGAACAGAAGACTATTTACTTTAACACTAATGTACTGCACTGCTAACTGGTAAAACATATTAAAATTCTCAATGTAATTTTTCACAGAAAAACATTTCCCAGACATATCTTAAATATATGAATTTAATATGGAAATTAATTATAATTATATCAATTTAATATGAATTTATGAGGTTGCTTTTGGCATACAAGGCTCTGAGGATTTTAATTAACTATTACAATCTGTACAAAATGTTACCAGAATAGTTTTTTTTAATTATTATTCAACGTGTGTATGCATCCATAGATCACTTATTCATTAGCAAAAAAATCCATTAACCAAGATAAAAAAGGAAAAAATAAAAAGTACAGATGTTAACATAATAACTTGCCATTATTTAACATAAGTTTTTATTAATGTGTCACTGTGCTATAATAATTTTTGTTGGAGAAATAAAAATAATATCAAAGTGCCATTTCTTTCTCTTTCAACAAAAGGTATCAATACTAAAGGGTTTGTAAAAAAAAGTTCTCATCATCTCTGCTAAGTCCAATACTAGCTTTTCAGATAAATATTCTGAAAGAAGTCAGTTAATTCCCTGTCTATCTACATCTGTGAGCTTAATTTAGGATGCATATGCTGTGTTGTACTTATACTGACTGACTCACCGGCACCCCAGGCACTCCTCGTGGGCCATCTTTGCCAGTATCTCCAGGAGGCCCTCTTGGTCCTGGGGGTCCAGGGGGTCCAGGAGGTCCAGCTTGCCCTTGATCACCCTGAACACCCATCAATAAGACCAATGTTAATATATTCAAACAATCCAGTGTAACAAAAAAAGAATGTTCAAGAAATCATGCATACAAAGAAAGTCAAAAGTCTATGTGCATAACTAACTGCTCATATTTATCACATACTGGACAACCTGTGACATGCTGCGTTATCATTTGAAGGATATTACCTTACCTAAACAGAGAAACCGAGGTATCATCAGTCGATACAGGAGCAGGGATGACTTTTGATTTCCCGTTGGCTTCTCCATTGACTTTCCTTGTGGGAAGCTGGCAGGGAGCATTGAACCCTTCCTTCCTTCCCCTTTTTCCATCCCTCCCTCCCATATTTTTTTAACAGCAAAGAACTGATTACTTCTCAGAGAAGACAAGGAATTGAATTTAGGCCTGCAATTCCTAAACAATTTATTGGCATTAATTGAGCATTGATGCTGATGGCTATTCTTTTTAGGCAAGAACATGGCTTCAGTTATCCTTTTTAAAATTTATGTTGGATTATGGCTGTCTGTTCTTTGTGGCCTCTGAAGCTTTTTTACAAACTGCATCAGTTGTCTTGATTGGAAAGTGACAAAATGCACACGCGTAAAAAGGCAGCGTACTCTTAAACCACAAGTAAGCACACTTTTAACATGCAAGTAATAATCCAACAGAGAATGTTATTGAAAAAATATTCTCCATTTGTACATGACACAAACTAGAATGATCTTGTGAAAGTTCTGCATTTTAAGAATACACAGAGATTATCTCAGATTTACTGCTCCTAAATTTCACATATACTTTTCTTCAGGGGGAAAAACATGTCTTTGGATGTTGTATTAAATGTTTAGCCATTAGAGTTAGATGGAGGCTTTCATGACAGGTTACAAAATCAGTTCATGAGATTTGGCAAGTGAGCACTGATTGACATCTATGGGGCCAATGGAATATGACTTCTTGATGAAATCTGTATAACTTTTTTCAAGCTTTAAACCAAACAGTTCAATATTTATTTAATTTCTTTTTTAAGCAGCCTTTTCATAAGTACAATTCAGAACAACTTGATGAACATCAGTCTATCCACTTCACAATGCTTCATGTTGAGTAATTAACTGTTAAATTAACAATTACTCTTCCTTCAACAATATTGTTTTATTCAATTACCAATCAAAATTTTAAAAACCCTCAAGACAATTGA
This sequence comes from Pseudonaja textilis, assembly GCF_049901715.1. NCBI lineage: Eukaryota > Metazoa > Chordata > Lepidosauria > Squamata > Elapidae > Pseudonaja > Pseudonaja textilis. The sequence goes on from NC_141995.1 coordinate 19,491,812, forward strand.
TAAAATTAATTAGCACTATATAGTGAAACCCCATGAGTTTTATTTGACTGGGATTTTTTTTTAAAGCATCCATTTCATTAATAGTAATATAGTTCAAAAAAAGCTTTATCAATATTTATAGCAATCAGCTGCAAGCAAGAGAATGGGAAAAGTTCAGAGACAGATGAAGCACTACCTTAATGAGGCGGCGTTTAATGAGCTGCTGATCAGCAGAAAGAAACCCATGATTGATTTTAGGAAACACCATCTGATCAGGCAGGTGAGGCCAAAGGTTGAAGTGCAGAGATGAAAGAGTTGAAGAACAGACATCAGAAGGCACCAAAGAAGAAATAGAAAGGTATACATTAGACTTGTAACTGCAAATATAACTTCCAACTGGTGCTTCTGTCTTCAGGAGAATCTATGCTTTGTTTTATAATTATTGCAAAGATGCACAAGGAGGTAGAATCTGCGTGGGGTTGTCCTTTGATGAAGTAAGTGGCAACACAAACTTGCTCTGAAAACACCTAATTGGACTTTAATTTTAAAATATTTCTTCAGTATCTGGAAGATCAAAATGGAATGCTTTTTTTAATTATTATTTCATTTCATGAGCAAAGATTCCAGGAGACAAAGCACTAGTTCAGACTCAGTCAGACTTTCCAAAGAGCATAGGATGCCTGGAGCAACAGGACCTTTAAAATACTGGAGGCGTAATTGCCTTCTGGTCCCTAGGTAGTTAAAATAAGGATTAATTTTTAAAGAATGCAAGGATGTAACACCACCAAGACAAAAAAATAAGTGGTAGTATTTCTAGAGTTTTTATACATTTTTAAAAATCTTTGTGATTCCTTTATAAGTACTCTGTTTTGACCATTAAAGTTAGTTATTTACTTATAAGTTTGGGTTTTATCTAATGCAGTTCATTGCTGAATCCTCTGCAATGCAACAACATTGAAGATATAAGGATCCATAAGGGATGATCAGGTTCTGAAAGCAAATTCATTATCCAGGACATCTCCATGCTGATATGGAAAGACTGGCTGGCTGGTGTGTATTGGCCACAAACCTTGACGGTGAGAATCTGATTACTGTGAAGGCCGGCAACTGTGGGGAAGCCTGGCAGACCCTAGGAACATACACACACAGAGTACCAAAATAACACGACACAAAACGTCACACACAGAATGGCAATTTGACAACAGACACAAAATTAGCTTTATAGCTCAATCTTCAGATTTGTTATAGATGGTGGCATCTTATATATGTCATTTTTTTTTTTGGAACAAATATGGACATGGGTCGCCAGGATTAAACAAGTCACCTAGAAATATAAACTATTAAAGGTAACTATTTGAATACCAGCATCTTATTTATTATCCACAATGGAAACAGGCCACCTTTTTAAAAATAATGTTATTGTGGATTTAGTAAGGTTAAATTATATACACAAGTGAACAACAACTAGGAAATGATGTATCTTTTAAAGTTTAATAGGGTTTTTTTTGTCACCATGCAACATAAAGTACATAACGTATCAGTGACACAGAAACATAGACGTACTGAACATTAAATTGAATATTTTACTACGTTGGAACTAAAGAGTTAAAGTATATCTTTCACATTAATCAAAATTAAATTTTTTAATATCCTTACAAACTAAGAGAAGATTATCAGATGCAAGAGAAGATATGTACATCTGATTTCTTCCAACTTTCCAGTACTGTTTTTGAAGATAGTGGGGAAGAATAAATAGATTTTAAAAAGGGATAAATTTCACACTTATTTGTTGGGTATACTTTTTTAAAATAACCATCCATCTAACTATTCAGGAGAAAAACAAACAAATGTACATACAGTACATTTATAGACAAATCCCATACATATTAGTGTGCAAATAATTCCTAGAAAATGTACGGACTTAACACAGAGATAAATAGTTATAGGAGTTTTAAAAATTATTAGTCCTTCCAAATACATTGTGGTACTTTCAAATGATTAGGAATTTGTTTTCAGTTTGGATGGCTTCCACTATGCCTTCTATCTATCTGTATATTATGGAATAGAAATTTAAGCAGAACCTTGTAGAATCATAGAACACAACAAATTTTGTAGAACTATTTCAAATATTTGCCAAATGCAGGACTCCACTATTACAGAATCTCTGACAGATGGCAATCCTGCCTCTGTTGAAATACAACTAGCAAAGGAAAATTAACCACTTTCTGAAGCAGACTATAGCAACATTGAACAGCATTTAGTATTAGGATTTTTATTTTCTAATATCCAAATAAAATCTGTTTCCTTAAAAAATAAACCCATTCTTATTTTTCTGTGTTCTAGAACAATTATGAAAAGCTCTGCTTTATGTTCTACATGGAAGTCCTTCAGATCCTTGATACCAACAATCAGGTCTTCCTACAACCTTCTCTTTTCCAGACTAGACATACCGAATATGTCTGAATATCTCTCACAGATTTTTTCTTCCAAGTCTTTTATCATTTTGATTGGTCCCTGCTGAACACATTCCAATTTTTTAGTGTTTGTCCTAAAATGCAGTGTTCACAGCTTAATTCAGTATTTAAGTACAATTTTATTAATGTAAAATAGAAAGGAACTATGACAGTTTCTTTATGTCAGTATAATATTTCTATTAAAGCAGCCTAGGATTGCATTTGCTTACCACTGATTTTTACTCACATTTACTTATCCAGCTCTGCATTCATCTTTTAGCCATCTTTTGGTCTTTTCTCTAAGAATCTCATAGTTTTATGAAATGCATTGCAGAGGCCATTCTATCCTTGCACTCAGTTAAATTGGGCACTTTATCCCTCCACCCATGACATGAACAGAGGGGAACATCTTTGATTAAAGTTTTCAGTAACTAGGCGGTTCTTTGATTAATATTTCTAGTAGATTAAGATGTCTTTTAAGTAACAAAGCAAGTTCTCCATGAGGAATGTAGAATCTGATAACAACTGGCCAAACCTGCCAAGGACACTGACTTGAAGTTTAGTAAATTGCAAACTCATTATGTGAGAAACACATGCCCTAGACTAATATTAAAGATCATACTAAGTAAATACGAAATGTTACATGCTACATGCTAGAATAAGTTACATTCTTCAGTCCTATCATTCTATTCATGTGTTTTCTGAATATCCCAACTTTATCAAGCAGATAGTAAACTTCACTTTCATGTTTATGAATTGCCAGGAATCTCTAGTTAATTTTTATTGGAAACAGAATAATGGACTACATGGCCAATCTATAACTCACTCTTTCAGTCAAAAAAGACTCTCACAACTGATCTAACGTATATATGCTGAACTGCTAGATTTCAACTGCATGGGAAAATAACTTATAAACACCATCTCTATTTAAGTAACATAATAAATAGACTTGAATATCATGCTGATAAACAACTAAAGAGTATTGAATGCTTCATTTTAAATGTTAAATCAACAATTGTTTCTCCTTTACATTTCCTGATAGTTGAGAAATCCACATGAGAAGACTTAAAGATGTACATTTTCTTTCTATTTTTCTTTTGTAATACAGCTACTTTGCTTGTCCTTCCTCTGCTCCACCCCTTCCTGGTCTATTGAGCAACTGAAGCTAATACAGAAGACTGTCAGTTCTGTTGCCGCTTTCCTATATTATTGTGAACAATTGCAGCTGCAGAATGAAACTCTTGGCAGTGAAGACTAATCATTGGACTTTCACGGATAGGAAAGGTTGTTTACATTACTAGTGAGGGCAAAACATTCAGGTTCGGGAGTAATTTTTTTTTATTCCCTAGCTTATGCTGTGAGCTGCCATGGAGAGCACTGAAAGTGAAGCCAATTTTTGCCTGAAATCCAGCCTGGAGATTGATGGTTGGAGAAGATGCATGTCTATAAGATGCTACAGTTCTAGTGTCTGATCCTGATCCAATTCCATACCCTTTAAGCTCTAGAGAAAGCTATTATCTCCATACTGAGGATCAAAGAGTTTAATCTTGTAGCAATACAAGATCTATGGCCAAGCTTTCTGGAAGTAATTTGTGCACTGTAGCTCAAGATGTAGAGACATTAATGAGTCTGGAAGAGGCCTTGCAAGGCTGCTTCAGAAACCAAATAATTACTGGAGACAACTTTGGTAATATTTCTTCTTACATTCTGTGGCTGGAACCAATAATTTTGCTTTGCTTACTTGAGTCTTGATGCTCACCTATATCTTCATCATGCTTTTTTATTTGATACAGGGTTCTATTTCTTATTCTTGGCCTAAAGATTAAGTATAGATCACTATACTGCCTAGTGAGTTTGTGGGAAGTGAGTTTGTAGAAAATATTTATGATTCCATTTTTTTCTATTTTGTGATTGAGCATTGGCATCAGGAAATGAACTTCATAGTTCCATCCATCCACCAAAGCACCAAGTGAAAAAAGCATCTATCCCCATAATCTGGTTATAATACACACAATCACTGTTCAATTCAATATCCAACTTTATTATCATTGCTGATTAAAGGTCAGAGAAATGTTATTTTTATTCACTTGTTTGTATATTGCCTACTTAAATGACCCTAGTACATAGCTGCTTGTGCAAATATTGCAGAATCTTGTTGGTTCCCTGTAGCAATGAAGTTTTTGTTTATCCTTGATTTAGCTATACAAACATACATAATTCTGCAAAGATTCATGAAACAAAACTTAGAATTGCCACCTGCTGTCCATTTGCACTTCATATATTCACAGCCAGCTGCTACTATTTCACATCAAATCATTCTAACTGTTAACTAAATGATCCTGACAGTTTATATGTTGGCCTCCCCTTCCTATACTTCAAGCTCCAATTAATCTCTCAGACTGGGCTTATTATTCTACCTGATTCAAGATTGTTTTGCATCATTCTTTATACAGCCTCAAAGATTCACAACAGGAACTTCTTTCCTTCAAATATTTTTATTGCAATTTCTGCTTCCTCAATCAGCAGCTAAATTTAAACAATGACACAACTCAGAAGCTAACAAAACAAAAGGGTATTCTTGATAACATTTTCATTCATTCAAATCATAGTTTTGATTTTAATAGAGAAACTTTGCAAGCATATGAGTTTGTTAATAAATATTGAGTAGTAATATTCCCCCCGTAAAAGCTTTCCAGATACATTTCTCTCTCAAATTTATCCTTAAACACATTTGCATCCATTGACCCTGATAATCTCTATGTCACAAACACACATTTATCATCTGATCATTATTAATTTTGGACCAGTATTAAATTGAAGCAGACATGGCATTTAGGTCTTCTAAGATATGTTTATAAAGAATGCTTTCTGAATGCTTCTAACAGGTTTTTTTATATTTTCCATTATTGCATATAGCACATTTTAATAATTATATTACTGTTATAATTTTTGTACTTCACATCAGCTACTAACTGATTTACCAAAGAATTAAAAAAGTAACCTATTTTGGAATAAGGTGCACCCAAACATTCACATTTTTGTGAATTCACATACATTAGTGGTTACCTCCTGATGTTTTGCCATTCAGATGTTTTTTTCTCTTGTTTCATTGAGTAACTATATGTTACAATTTTTGTTTAAAAATAGTGCATTTATGTACAATTATTCCTAACAGGCTTGCTTTTATTCAACTACTCTGCCTGCAGGAACATTTATATTACTGAAGAAAATAATTTTAATTCAGAGTGAAGGCAGTGCCATTTAGTAAATAATGCACTACACTTCATTTGTCCTCAGTTATGACAATATGATTATATTATTAAAATATATTTGCAATCTGCTTATACATTGTTATAAAAAATAATCTTTCAAATTTTCAGTGCAACAGTCATGCTATAGATTAGTGACAGATGTGAATCTTATGTCAGCTATCTAAATGAAAAGGGACTTAAAATTTTAATAGTGAACTTCTGTCTCAAGTTCTCTGAATTCTGGGGTTTGTTCAGTTTTTGTTTAAATTTCTTCTAAGCATTTCCTGAATATCAGAGGATGCCTCTACTGCATTACTGAGGGATAACCTAACCTGATATTTTAAGTAGTTTCCACTGGAACTAGATCTGAAATAGCCAGCTGACTCTAAGATCTGCAGAATTCTTTAGCACAGAAATATAATGGAGAAGAGGTGTGTTTGAAAAGATAAACCTGATCAGTTTGTGTAAATAAAGTTTAAATTCCACAAACTTTGTCAGTTTATAGTGGAATTCTTTTAGAGAGTGAATTTTGGAAAGATATTGGTACTTCACCATTAGAAATTGGGAACATACACATTTGGCATCACCTGAAAGGTCTTTCTTACACACACACACACACACACACATTTTTAATGACGTCAAAGCCCTGTTTGTGTTGTGCTGTTAACCACTGCTCAACTTCATCTATCTCAACCATTAACAGAATTGTTTGATTTACTATGCTTTTTGACAATAAATTTAGACCCTGTGGCAGATAATTCACAGTAATTTTAATTCAATTTTTTTGAGTGCCTCATCTTTCCAGTCAAATCCAGTGACATTATTCTCTGAAATGATGTTGTGTTATAGAAGAAATGGCATAGCACATAAATAATCTGTGTGGTGCAAAGCATATTCTCAGAGTTCAGCTCTCATCAGATATGTTGTTTAATAGTCTAATCCAATATAAGATTATTAGCATTGCAACTTCAGTCTATCCACAAAGAAAGACCCAGGTCTATAATGAAAATGAATGTGACATTAATCCCAACCTATTATTAAAAAGTCTATAGTATTGTTTACTTTTTTTTTTACAACCGCACAATTTATGTATTAGAGTTAACATAAAAGACAAACAAAATGTAATAATATAAGAATATTAATCTGAATTTTAACAGGTAAAGATAATAAAGGAAAATTCTGAATGCTTTCACTTTCTTAAACTTAATAATGCCAGCTGAAGACATTTGAAAGACGCTTTTAGTTGCATGCAGGTCCAACTATTAAAACATTATTTAGAAAATACCATGTGAAGAAAATAATTTTATGAACTTTATGTAGATTGCAAAACTAATAATAAAAATCAGTTGCTGGGTGATGATTGTGAAGGTTAATAAACAATAAATCTTCCATGTATTAGTAATGAATGAATCATTTACAGAAAGAAGATAGAAAATAGATTAGCATATTCAATTAGAGCCATTTCATGAATACTCAATATCTCTTTTCATGAATTACTGTTCTAGTTGGACGATAAATCATGAATGATCCTCCAGTGGCAATATTCTTTAAGTAGAAGTTACTCTGAAATCTTCAGAGGCTTGCTCGGTTTTCCTTTCCTACCATAGTTTGTAGTAAGCAAAAGCAAAAACCTGGTTTCTCTGCAGTAAAGTACTGGAAATATCTTCAGACATTTTTTAAAAAGAAGTTAACAAAAAACTGTAATATATTAAATCTCATACTTGTATAAAGTTATATTCTGATAATTTCAATATAATTTCCAATATGAGGAAAAGAGAAGATGAACTGTTACTAATTTTAAAACATAATCTATGGATTATGAAATAATATAGGGGAAAGCATAATCAAATACTCCATATATCCATCTAGTACAGGGATGTCAAACTCTTGTCATCATGGCAGCATCTCATTACATATTACCACATTTTTCCCCTTCACTAAACAGCACGTGAAGCATCCAGTCCTCATGCTGTGAGTTTGACAGACCTGATCTAGTACATTTAGTAAAATGCATGAAAGATTAAAATAGTGAAGATAATGACAATCCTTTTTCTAGTTGTTAGAACTGAAAACTTCAATGAAGCTGTTTCTAGTTATTTTTAATGTTCCCATTTTTATTTTTTCATTTATATATTTTTAATGTTTTCTTTGGATTTCAATCTATCTAGTAAAATTATAAATATGCAGTAATAATTTGTCGGTTTCTGCTATACTGGTCAAGATCCAAAAAAGGTAGAAGAGAAATTTTTACCTGCATTGCTTCATGTAAGGATATACTAGAGTAAGCTAGAGTAAGAAATGAAATCACTGAAAGAAGTAGCTATTTCTTTGATCTGCACATTGGGGAAAAATCTCTAGGAAAGGCATTGTTACGCTGAAGAGATGCTTCTATGAGTGGTTGATTGCTAGAGTTTTGGATTCTTACCCATCAAATCAAGAGGCACATTTCCAATTAAGATATTGAAAATTGGATTGCTAGATTATTAAAACCTTTAGTACTTACCATGCAACATTTTAGTCCTAAAATAAAGACAGACTTTAACAGCCAAATACTAAAACTTACTTCCTAAAACACATTAGGAGAGATATCCAACTGTTGATTCTTTGCAAAAACATATCCAGCATTTGTCAGCAGTATTGCTAAAGGGGAAGTTTTTAATTGTTCTTTGCTCTACAGCTCCATGCTTCCAAAATTTGCTTCTGAACAATGTGGAAGGTAGCATGAAGACCAGACTCATCATTTTATTGACTGATGCTTTGAAATCCAATTGCATCATTACTTTTCAATTAATTGTGGAGCCTATCTTCCACTGAAGTAAAATCAAAATCAAGGTCTCTCTTTAAATAAAGACTATGGCTCTGCAAAACTACAGATTTAAAAACAAAGTGGTGTTTAGAAGTGTGTGAAAACATAAACTGATCCTTTCTCTTCCACTTTTTATACCAAGGGGATCTTTCCTGAAGCTCATGGTAGCCATGCTATCATGAGAAGGGATCAGAAATCATTTTTAACCTGTTCAGTTTAAGAACTTCAATGTGCATGCAACAAGAGGAAGGTATTTTTCAGTATGACAATCATTCCTCCCCTTAAAGTCCTTAGTGCACACAGTAGGGCTTCTGAGCCGGGCAACTGTAGCTTGCCAAATCCTGGCCACCAATAAGAAATTAGAGAGGCTAGTGGCATATAAAAGATTCATTTGGTCTGCCGAGTTACTGCATGCCAACTAAGAAACAATTGAAGGTCTCACAGACTGGAAGGGCTAAACAGAGGACTTTGCATTAGGTATCTGCCATTACTTGTATGGCATTGATCCAGGCTATCAGGGGAATCATCTTACCCCAATAGATTCAGTCTGCCCCACCCATGGTGGCAGAGGGCATGGTACAGACTCTGTCAACCAAGGACTTCTGTTGGGCAGGGTCCAGCAAAAGAGCCTTCTCTATGGTGGTGAGATCTGCACCAACCCTCCTTCCGTACGGGCCTGAAGTCCTGGTCCTGCCAGTGAGTCTGGGAGGAGTATCTCTCTGAAGGTGGTTAGTAGATTGAGAACAAACCCCACCTTCCCTCATGGTCTTTGTGCTCCTTTCTCCCCCCATGTAATCTTTTAATTATAAATTTTAGTGTAATTATGATTACTTTTTTAATGTTTGTTTTTAATATTTGTAAGTTGCTCAGATTGGCTGCATGAGATAAGCAGCACATAACAAATCAATCAATCACCAACCTTGGAGAAGATTCCTTTCAGTTTTCTCCATTGTACAGCTCTCTCTATTGTACAAACTCTGTTCCCATTGTGCAAACTCCTTCCAGCCTTCCCTATTGTACAAACTCTGTTCTCTTTTATATAAGCTATAAAAAGAAAAGGCTGGGAGGGGCTTAACAACAGGCCAAATAAGGCAATATGATCATTTTGCTGTTAGAAGCAAGATCTCATTTTGCTTTGTGAAATGACTTTGGGATTGATTAATTCAAAGTAGATGACCTGTTGAAAAGGTTTGCACACACTTACTCTCATCATCCAAGTAATGGGACATTGGATAGAAAGTCTAATTATTTCTATATCATTCACAATACATTGGATATTATCTTATCTACACAACATTCATGAAGGATTTGTACCACTACTAAATCCTACCCAGATGTTCAATCTGCAGAAGAAGCTGGGCATAGGTGTCTGAACTCCTGCAATGCATGAGCATTGGATCATTAGTTGGATCAAGACATAAGGAAATTAAAAATGTTACATATTTTAGACAATACATGGTCTAAAATCTTGGATATGAAATATCTGATATGAGCAACCTGAATGATCACATCTCTTCCATCCCTACTGAATATCATTGTATGTGTTTTAACTGGAGAGTGCACAGAAAAGCCCTCTCGCCTCATCCAGTATCAGGACTAAGATTAGTATTATTGAAAAGATACGGACATCAGGGGCTAACAATTCACACATGTAGGTTCCATCCAGAAGTAAGTATATTAAATAGCAATGTTCTTAATAAGAATAGAATGACTTAATAGTTCTGAGTGATTCAAAGCAAGCAGCTTCCTCGAATGTTACAACTTGATTCAAAGCTAACACAAGTTTGCTTCTACTCCCTGGATTGCCGATGTCTTAAAAAGTACAAAACAATTATAATGACCTTTAGAATAGTTCTCTACTCATTACCCTGAATAACAGATATCCTAACAGTAGCTTTTTCCATTATTGTTTCCTAGCTACATACACAGCAAGAATCTGGCTTAATATTTCTGTACCTGGTAGAAAAGTTGGAAGGAAAGAAAAGCAATTAGGATAACTATCCTTATATTCAATGCATTCCAACATAGTTACCAGATTTCTATCAAACTACTATATGGAACAACTTAACAAGCTGTAAATTCCCAGAGAGGCTTACTCATTATTGGTTCTCTCAGTTGTGTAAACAAATATATCCTAAATAGCAAACACGTTTGGAATCCCACATGAAAAGCATACAGTTCAGAGAAAATTACACAAATAATTAACAATTTGGCAGGCGAGGGTTCTCCAAACTCCAGATATGTTGAACTAACCAGGCAACTATGCAGGAGTTTAAAGAGTATATATTTAAATAGCTGGTAGTAAACTGACTTTGCAAATAGATCGCAGTCATTCTCTGCAAAGACTGTTTATAAACCTGGTCTAAGGACATAATTGGCAGAGGCAACAGGCTGCTAAGAAATAAGTATTGAACATTTTCTGTGGTATCTTTCAATATTTAAAACTTGCTGTGAGGCTATCAGAAAAATTTAAAACACCAGCATTCAGAGCCCAACACCTTGTACAAAAGATAACCAAAATGGATGTCAATGCCTGTTGGAGTTTTGAAGTTTTGAAGTTGGTTCTTGTGACTAAATGTTTTGCAAAAAGCACCACACAAATAGAAAAAAGTTTTCAGAGGGTTGGGGGAAGTGTTTTATTGGCTCTGCTGCTAGTTAGGCATTCCTTTTGGTCTCCTGTGTGAAGAGACCAGACTGCTATAGCAAGATGACAAAAGTAATTTGAGTAGGGCTAGGCTGGATCTAGAACTGGCCCGGTTGTCAAGACTCAAGTTGACCAAGAATTTCTAATGACATCAGAGGCTGCAGGCTCTCATCCTTTCATTTTCTTCTGATTGGTGTTTCAGGTTCATTTTCTCTGTCCAAGAGCACAAGCACCATAGAAAGAGCCCTTTCCCATGTCCTTTCCTTCTGAGCCTCCTGCAAATGCCTCAATTCCAACGGGGCAGGAAACTAAGTGGGTCCAAAATACAGAGCCACCACTGCTAGGTCCATTGGGAAAGCTAAAGGAGTGAGGGAAGGACACATTTCTCCCTCTGCTGACAATTGTTTTCTGGCACCAACTGGTGTTTGTTCTATTTTTACTACCATGCACAGATGTAAAGAGAAACAACTGGCATTCTCAGAGCAACAGTATCTTTTCCTGTTTCATTATCTTAGCTTTTTTTTAAAATAAAAACAACCAAGCACAACCAAATCCAGCAAAAGCCGTTTTTTCTGCTACATTGCTAATTCTAAAACTCATTCTAGAAAGACAGAACAGATTGCTATTTCCAAAAAGCAAATTATAAAGGCATGCAAAACTCCTTTCTAAAGAAGTACAGTTCACTAAAAATCCAAGTGTCATTTGCTTTATTAGAAGCTCATGCAGATCTGACAAAAGAAACAGGTGGGGAAGGCTGGAAGTTTAGTTAGGCAAGGTGGCTCTCTAATGCAGCACATCACAATCATTCTCTAGAATATGGCTATCGAACCACAGAGATTGTGAATTTTAGTGTGTGCAGTAATGTGTGTAGCATGAACTCTTTTTACTTGCGCATTTTAATGGTCTTTGAAATCATGTTTGCCTTTGGCTCTCCTGCAGACACTTTCTACAACATGCAGGGTAAAAGCAGCTAATAAGCATAATTAGCTCGACACTCAGCTCGATTTAGTTTTGCGCTATGGACTGACTGCCTAGTCAGGGAAGAGGAAGTGTAACATTTTTGTTAATATGCTTACCCGAGGGCCCTGATCACCTTGATCTCCCTGCAAAGTGGAAAGATGATAGTTTTAACACAGCGTGTGTGCTAACCCAGCTCTCTTAAATAATCTTATATCATAACTGAGTCAATAGCCACCAGTTACTATCAGAAGGACTTCCGCTTAGTTGGTTAGTAGCAGAGATTTGCTGACTCACCTTCTCACCTTTTGGACCAGGTGGACCCTGAAAGGAAGAGAAAGGATATTCATTAATCATTTCATCATATGCTTGATAAGCCAGCCAGATGCTTACAAGCAGCAGAAGCGGTATCTAATTTGAATAACTCCTTTAGATTGCAGTTTTGGGGTGCTTGATTGAATATCTCTAGGTCTAACAAAGATCTTTGCATGTACAGCTAGTATATTATGAACACTATCCCAGACACTGGTTTATCTTTTGAATTGCTTTTCAGGAAAATATCAGGTTGGATTCCACAAATGCAAGATTAAAATAGGATGAGCATTAAAAGGGGTTCTGTGGGAGGTTAAAAATGTCTACAATTAAGTTTAGCTTTAAAAAAATCAGTCAGCTTTTAGAATGCTGGGTCTCCAACTATTATTGCATTAAAACTTCAAGCAAATCCAGCCATGATGGACATTGTGGTGAGAGATGCTGGGGGAGTTTCACTTAGCATTATCTTAGGAATACAGCTTCCTTAACCAGCACTATAGCCAATACCACACATGAATATTTGATCATTTATAGGCTTGGTTTTATATAGCATACCTTGGCTATTCTGAATTCAAGATTATGATCAATTACATAATTTACACAATGCAATACAAGCAATCAACATAATTTAAGTTAAACAATGCAACTTAAAACAGCCCAAAGAAACATCTGTTGTTGCTGAGTAGACCTAGAAAAACTGGGCAAGGCTGCAACTGGGATAGCAAGATCCCAGTATAATAAGAACAAGAGTATTCTGTAAAGATTTACAGCCATGATTGACTTCATTTTGGATTTCAATCTGCGGTAATTTCTGTGTTCAGTAGAACTATATCATGTCTTAGCAAATAAATATTTAAATTTATGAATTTAATGTGATTTCTGACACTTTTTCTACAGTATAACAATGGAAATTCTAAGTATCTTGTCCTGAAAGATTTCCATAGTGAGTGTCATAGTCATATTCAATGTGATGATCTACTTCTGCACTTCAATAAAGAACAGTTCTACCAGAAATGTTTGTGAGGCTATATCTACATATAAAAATTCAAGATACCAATCATCACTTTTTGATCCTTTCTATACATACACTGCAATCACATAATCTTGGGGAGGAGCGGTTATATTCCATTAAAACGCCACTGATTCCCATTTACAAGGGGTTAGATTTTTATTCTCTCTAGAGTGACTAATATAATTATGCTTAATATACAAAATGGAATTCTATTGCCTCTATCGAGATTCTAAGTAGTTGTATGATCTATTTAAGCCATGTATTTTTCCAGTGCCAAAAACAAAAGTCTAGGGATCCACTTCTGTTTTGCTTTGCTTTGGGGAATTAATTTTTATTTCAGATTAGGAGATCCTGGCTAAGTTTAATTCATGTAACCACAATGGATATAGAAAAAGCGCATAGCAAGATAGTCATATAAAGCTTCATTTCATGTATTAAGATTTGGAAGAGGCTGATAGATACCAAGGTTTGAAAATACATGAAAATTATTTTAAAAAGTCTTTGCTCCATTATTATAATTCTGGATTAAGTTGTACATCTCATATTTATGTTAAAGTTTGTTTTTCATAGCAACATTCATTTAAAATGTGCTGTATGTAACATTACTTATCAGTGGCATAACTTGGCGATCATGCAATTCAGTTTGAATCACACTTGCTAAAGTCCAGTGTAACTAATTTGGTGATTGCATCAACCTTTTTTGATTATAATTAAATCATGCTTTTAATTTATATATTTTCTCTTACATATACTCAGTCATATTATAATGAGGCATACTTTGAAGAGAGAGAGAAAAACTTTATTGACTGAATATTAGATTTGATTCATATATATACTTGGGGAAAACATACTCTGTGTACAAACTTACAGCTGATGAAAACATAGCAGAATACGAATAATTCTAGGTCTTCAAAAAATAAGAAAGAAATTTAATATAATGGAATGTCAATTCAGGGATGAGCAAGGTTACAATCAAGTGGTTAAAGTAGAGGGGAAGGAATAAAGGAAGCATTAGGGGGGAATAGATAAAATAAATCAGTTTTTGATTTGACTAGGTTACTTCCTAGTTTACACTGAAATCATAATTTTGCATGTTTCATGTAATCATAGGGCTGGAAGAGATTGTGGAGATCTTCTAGTCCAATCCCTTTCCCAGAGCAGGAATCCTTATTCCAGACAAATGCTTGTACAATTTTTTCTCGAAAACCTCCAGCAACAGAGCTCCCACAACTCCAGGAAACCAACTGTTCCATTGATTAATTATTCTCATTGTCAGGAATTTTCTTCTTAGTTCCAGGTTGCTCTTCCTTTCATGAGCTTCCATTCATTGCTTTCTGACTTGCTTTAGGTGCTTTGGAGAATAAATAGACATTTTCCTTTTCTCTTGCAAGCTCTTCAAGTATTGGAAGGCAAGTATCATGTTACCCATAAGCCTCCTCTTTGTTATGCTAAACATACTAATTCCCTTAGCCGTTCATTATATGGTTTAGCCCCAAATTATATTTTTTCCTCTTCTCTGAACTCTAAAAAGGCCTTAGCATTGTATCATGATGATCAGAACTGGATACATTACTCCAAGCGTGGCCTTACTAATGTGGTACAGAGCAGTACTATCAATTTGCATGATCTTCATGCAGGGGTGGGTTTCTATGGCTCTGTCCACCTCTGTAGAACTGGTAGCTCTGAAAAGCAGCAGACATAGGGCTCTTACCTGATCTTTATTTCCTGATTTTTCAACTTCAGCTGCTGAACGAGGCACTGCTACAGTTAAAAAAGCAGGAAAAGAGGGCTGTTTCAAAGGCTGCATCTCTGCATGCAGCATGCTGATGACAATTTACAGGCGCGCGGCTCCCAGCGTGCAGGGAAGCTCATAAATCCCAAACAGGTAGTTAACCCTGTCGTATCCCACATCTGTCTTCATGCTATCCCCTGTTGATGCAGTCTAGGACTGCATTGACTTTTTTTTTTGCATCTGAGGCACATTGCTGGTTCATATTTAAGTGGTGGTCTACTAGTACACATAGATTCCTCTCATAAGTATTACTGCAAGCCAGGTACTATCTGTTCTGTACCTGTGAATTTGGCTTTTCCTGCCTAAATATAGATCCTTACTTTTCTCACCACTGAGCTGCATCTTTTGGATAGGCCCCAATGCTCAAGTATGTCGATATTTTTCTGAATCTTGTGTGTCTCTTCCAAAGTGTTCCCCCCAGCTTGGCATCATCTGGGGATTTGATGAGTGTCCATTCAATATGCTCATCTAGGTCATTTATCAAGATGTTAAAGAGCACTGAGCCCAAGACAGAATCTTGAGATACACCACTGCATGCTTCCCTCCACACAGATTTAGTTCCATTGAGAACCACGTGCTGTTAGTCAGTCAATTGCAAATTGATCTGGTGGTAGTACTGTAGTACATTGTTCTATTTTACTGTGGTCTACTTTGTCAAATGTCTTACTGCAGTCTAAGTATACTATATCCATAGCATTTCCTTGATCCAGTAGTTTAGTCACTTTGTCAAAGAAGGCAATAAGGTTTGTTGGCATGGCCTGATTTTAACAACCCGTGTTGGCTTTCTAGTAATCACCTCGTTCTTTTTTAAGTGCTCACAAATCCAGAGTTTCATTATCTCTTCTGGCATTTTCCCAGCTATTGATGTCAAGCTGATTGGTCTGTAGTCTCCTGGATCCACTTTTTTCTCCTCCTTGAAGTTTTTTCCCCAATATTCTGGCAATTCACTCATGCTCCTGGGGCTCTGAAAAATTTCATTCACATCTGCCAGTTCCTTCAGTATCTTGGCCAGTACCCACCTGGTCCTGGTAATTTGAAGTCATTCAAGGTAGATAGGTATTTTCTTACTAGTTCCATGCTTATATTTATATTCATTTCAGGGGATTTTATAGATGTCCAATATAAATGAAGGGCAAATAAAAATCCAAGTTTTAAATCTGGTAGTATGAACAGTGCTCAAATGTATCATGGAAGAGTTGAATACTCATCTTTTGTAACTCAATGTGAGACATTAAAAAAAAAACCAATATTTACTCAGACCCATTTTAATTATCTTTAGCCAAGATTGAAAGGGTGTGGCCAAACTGATAGAGAAGGGCTAAATACTGCAGTGAGAATCTGAGTAGTTAACAACTATGATGTTATCAGGTAACATTTGCTCCTGATTTCATATCATGGGATTAAGGTTGAATTATATATAAGGGCGAGTGGACTACATAAGGAGACAATAACTTTCAGGGTTGGATGCAATTAATTGTTAAGAGTGAAAATCTGATGTAGGACTGATTCTGTTTTGAATTTCCATTAAAAGGCCATCTGCCTTAATGCCATCTCTAAGAAGAACTCTTAGAGAAAATCCTCTAAGAAGTCACAATATAGCTGAAAAGAATAATATTCTTCTTGAGGTAATAAACAATACAAACAGTAAAAGCATTATAACTGAAAGGAAGAAATCCCAACCATAGCTGTCAGTTCCAGTAAAGGTACTTAAGTTGCTTCCTTTACCCTTCCCTTAAGACACATGAAACTCTTTTTTGCATATAGAAACCTTATGAATAAAACCCAACTGGTTCATATAATAGCTGCACTTTTAAATGATCAAAAATGGTCTAGAGAAATATATTTCTCCTAGGAACGAAGACCCTGGGATCTACTTACATCCACATTTGTTTATATGCACAGACCCAACCTTACATATTACTACCTAAGCCTAATTAATTATTATGCAAACATGAATAAGGATTTGAAAGCAGAAGTCAGCTACTTTTGAGATTAAATAATTTTAAATAAAAGTTGGATTGCTTTGATTCTTGTTCACCTTCATACTCTTCCATCTAGTTCACTAAGAGAATATATAACATTGTATGGTCCTATTCATCCATATCTTATTTTCCTGAACTGTGATTTCATTTTACTCAAAGGAACCAATTAAATGCAAAACTCCTGGACTTAAACCTTCTGGCTGCATGGATTCTCATGAGCATAAGTGGTTTATGCATCTACTGGTCTGCTGTACTTACTGATCTGCTTCACAAAACAGATGGTAATTTCATTTGTGACAATCCTCATTACTTTATTGTAGAGGAGAAAAGAAGAAAATTTGGCCATGACTGATGGGGACTGACCAGCCAACTGTATCTTAGATTCAGGAGTACCATGTATAATAGTTTTTTTCTCAATTACCTCATGTGGATTATGGCTCCCTAGATGTTTCTAAGCTATTGCTCTCAGTAAGTTCAACCAGTGCTGGAAGTCCCTGCTTCAGTGCATGTAGAATGTAACACATAGGTAAGTCATATAAAAATTGTCCTTCTTGGACTGAGACAACTGAGCTATTGGGGTATAAAATTAGAGTTCTGTTCAGAAGCAACAGCATGTAGATTCTTTTCAGGCAACAGTCTTTCCTAAAATTTCATTAGAAGTGAGAAGTAGATGTCAATATGAAGAAGTAGGGCTTGCTACTAGACGACTCAAATTATGACATTTACAGTTTTATAACTTTTCATCTTAATGCACCTTAGTCTATCCAAATCTTATGCTTCTGGAAGAGAAATGCCAGGAAAAGTTAGAAAGCAGAGAGAAATGGCAGAACTGCTGTAGAAGAACCTGAACTGGTGGAATTCAAACCAAGGTAGCTCTTTAATAAAGAAGATTCTATCTGATTTTACCTATAACATTCATCCATGTTGCCCAGGGTTTTCTTGCTAAACAAGAAAACGCTGCAAGAAGCAATTCTAAATTGCAAAATAATAAACTAGGCCAATGGTAGCAAGAGATCAATTCTAAAAGGGAAGTATTTGCCAAGAACAGTAAATCTTCTTCAATAAATCTTCCCAAAAGTGTAATATTAAGGCAGTTCAAGATGAGAATAACATATAATGGCTCAACACTGTTTGGTAATCTGCAAGAGGTCTCAGAATCCTTCCCCTAAAGGACAATATGGAAAAATTAGTGTTCTAAATAACCATGCTCAAGTTCTTTTAGAAGAGTCATTGATTATTTATTGATCTTGAAATTCTCAAGAAAACTTTGAGTCTAATAATTCCATTATATGTGTTCAAAAAGAAATATTTTTCTTGAATCCCATGAGCAAATAATTCATTTTTAAATTGCGTTCAGAGTAGTATTCTGATCCTAAATTTAATTGTGTAATGGATTATTGTCAAAGGAATAAAGTTACGACTAGAAAGAATCAGAAAGTAACAACTGGAATTTGAGAAAGGCTGAATAAAGAAAAAGGATAGTCACTAATACATCCCTCTCCAAAAAGAAACCTAGCACCAAACAAGAGACTGCAGATGTGCAAAAAAATTGCATGTGACAATTTGCATGCAATATACATATACCATATGTATAAAATTATTACTGTAATGTAAATAGAATTACAATAGGATATTAAATTTAGTAACTGGAACAGTAAAATACAATAGTCCAGAATACACAGTTGCAGGTGGTTAGTTAAGGAGTGCTGATTCATGCAAGATTCAATCTACTCTATGATTGGTTGCTATAAGTATAATGGGGGAGTGTCACTTTTTCCAACCTTTTTGTCCAGTGTGTGTTCTGTACACTGTAAAAAATTACCTCATGATGTTCCTGTATTTTTGACTATCTTGTATTGTTTCTTTCTGGATGATGACAAAGAATGCTGTAATTGGAATATTAAGTAGTGTGTGTGTGTGTGTGTGAACTTTCATCTGAATAGTTGCTGTGCAGTTCTATGTCAAAATAACCTGTCTTCAGAGTAGGGAGGATTTATATGACTAGTCATTTTGATTCCTAAATGCTAATGATCAATGAACAAGCAGGGCTTCTGTTCTTCCAGTTTAGGATGATTCTTTCTGTTGAATGACACATGGATTGGGTAGGAGGGTGTAAATCTGCTATGATTCAGGACAAAACATTCATACTATTATTCAATTCTGTTCCATAATTCTTTTAGAAAGTCAGAAAACCCACAGTTAGTAATCACATGGATTTCGGAGATATTTCTGCAAAACTGTAGTTTTCTGTATACTTTTAGGCATAATCTTGAAGTATATTGATATGTAAATACTTACAAGAAAAAATTTTTTTTTGCCTTTCACTTTTCTCAATACATTCAATGCCAAGTCTTTGCAATTTATAAAAGGGAATGGAAATAACGGCTGATCAGCTCTTGGAGGCTCCCATATGGGAGTGTTAATGGAGCCAGTGGGATTGATGAACCTGTAAGCATTGGAAATGCTCAGCAGCATGTCCGTCAGGGCACAAGGGATCATAAAAATCTAGATGGTGGCACTAGCTTTTCTTGGTGGCAGGAACATTTACCATACTAAGTGTTACAGCGGGAGATAATGTAATAACTCTGAGGGTTGCACCCAAAACTTTTTCAAACCACAAACAATGCTGGGCTTCCAATTTAATTTCTTGTCTGGAGGCTCAATTATTATTTTTAAGCTTTGTATATTTAGAGAAATCTCAGCTTCTTTCCATTTTCTTTATATAATAAATGGCCTATTTTGGTAATTTTAAATAATAAATAACATTTAGCCAAGACTGGGATTCTACTGGTTCGCAACTATTCACTAGAACCGGTTGTTAACTTTCTAAGCAGTTTGGAGAACTGTTGTTAGAAGAAATCTCCTTTTGTTTTTTTCCACTTTACAGCCCCAATCCTGTAAGGAAGGCACTCCTTACATTCTGGTGTTACAAAAACCGCCTCTCTGTTAACCCTTATTATATTCTTGGCAGGACTAGACTTCCTGTCTGCGGAGCTTCTCTGGAGTTTTTTTTTTCTCTTTTGCTGGTATTTTGCTTGTTTTAAGCCCAAAATTGACATATGTGTCATATTTCACTTGGAACCCTTCACTTTCCTAAAGCGGAAGGATTGTTTTAAGCTTTTTACACTGCTGTTGGAAGGAAAGCTAATCTGTTAGCGGGATTCATTGTGGACAGGGCTTTTCTGATGACTGTAAAAGCAACTCAGTTGAAGATAATTAGTAGTCACATCCTTAACTTAGTAGCAGGTGGAAAAATCTTCCATTTTAGAAATGCCTATAAAATTCATATACTTTTACTTGGTGTTTTTAATATTTCAAGTACCTTTCTGCTGTGTTTCAGCTGCTGTTTTACATTATTTTAAAAACATGGCCAATAATTAATTGTATAGAACTAATATTTCATGGGTGATCTACAAAAAAGAAATCAATAATTAATAAAATCAATAAATAATTAAACCCAGAGGGGAGATTTGAAATCCCAAACATCAATTTTCATATATGCCTCATAAAATAAAGCTCCGGTTTCTGAGGAAGCAATAAGTTGATTAGAAAAATACAAGGTCAAAATATTTATTCATTTTAATAATAGCAAGGAAATTAAAATATCAATCCTACCCAAAAACTCCAGAGAAAACATCCAAGCATCAGAAACATACAATGCAGCAAGTATATACACTTACAGTCTTTAAAAGAGAATCGCATACGCAAACCCACAGACACATACAACTTTCAGGAAAACATCTTTTAGGTAAACTATATTGAGTTCAAGATGGAACCAAGATACATTATTGAAAGTAAATATGATATTGGAAATTGAACTGAATATAATATTTTAAATAAAATAAAAAGATGAACCTTTAAAAATCCTGGAAAGACAGAAAATCAGTTTAGTCCTGCTATTAAATATTACCATGGATGTAAATGTAAACTTGTTACTGAGTAGCTGAATACTCAGTACTGAATCTCTGGACATGAGCTTCATAATACTTCGCTAAGTGTTTGGCAAGGCCAGCTACTAAACCAATGAGGTGACCTACACCTTAAACTAGTTCAATGCTAACTTAATCCTTAGTCCTTCCTTAGCTCACTTAATCTAAAAATGGCACTTATTTGTCTTTATCAGATATTAGAAACTATGATTAGCAGGAAGAAGTGCAATTGACTTGGACACAACACTATTGTTAATACATATTCATAGCAGCCACTAGAAATGATTACAGTGAAATTCAGGAAGCAAAATCATAAATCAACCAGCCTCAAAGTTGCAGGGTAAGAAACGATGTGGACGAGGCTGAGCCTTCCATATCCAGGCAGGCAGAAAAGAACTGTCTGCCTTAGAAGATTACAGAACTAGAGCTGATCCTAGAGATGATTATCAGTTCTTCTGCCCCACATTTCTACAAGAGACCAGTGTTCATGAGAATGTCGAAGTTTACTAAGCTTGGGAAGTGAGTTGCATCTATAAACAGATTCATAACTTCATGCTTTTTATTTTGCACTGAAGATTAGAGACCATGAAGTAATAGAAGAAGGGGGAGGGCAAAAAACACACACTAATGCCAAATCTCTCCGCCGAGCTTCTTTCACAGGCAAGTCAGAGTCATGAAGAAGTTTGCTTTTCTTTCTCCTTTTTTAGAAGAAACCTTGTGATGGTATCTTTATTGCTGAGGGCTTTCTTCAATAAGCACAAACGTGGCTAAAGCAGGCTATTGAGCATAGGAAGTTTGATGATAATCCCAAGATTGAGCCATGTGGAAATAATTAAAGTAGTCCAAGTCTGAAGCAAAAGAGGAGGAGAAGGGGAGGAAGTGCAAAAGGAGGGCTAATCAAATCAATCAGATGATAAGATTGCCAAAATACTGGCATTCTTTGCAGTGCAATGTTAAGCAGAACAAAATAGTCCCTGTTGCCAATCAAAGCAGCAACCCTATTCTCTAAAAGGATGTTATAGATCTTACTGTGCTATTTCCATTCCGTTCATTGTCATATGCTTCTATTTATTTACTTTGGGTAAGACTTAAGATCACACTGGAAATTTTCATCATTTGTGCTCAAAGTGGAAAAGCAGTTCTTGCATCAACAGATGCTCAGGATCACTTGGTCACTTGCCCAAGATCACAAATCTATTTTCAATGGCACAAGGATATGATTAATAACTTTCTTACTATTGTATCTGAAGATGTGTATGCCTGCTATTGTATTCAATTATAAGCATTTTCTGAGTTGATGACTGGCTTGACTTCTCTTTAGATGCTGTAATACATTGCAATCATACATAAGATAACAATCATCTGACTATTAAAGAGGGATATCCAGTGTTAAATATTTATCCTGGATTCAAATTCACAAGCATGTTCCAGTAAAGTATAGAATGGCTAATATATTTAGAAGACTAAGTCTTCTCTGTGTCACTTCCTGATGAAGCAAGATTTTCTTTTCTTGTACCTTCCACCTGTGCAGTAATGAAATTAAAAAAGGTTCAGTGAAGTCTGTGATATATCAATGACTCCCCCATAAAGCAAGCAGAGAAGTACCATCTACATAAAAAGCCTATATAACACTTGAAAACAGGACTGACCAGTGCTTTAGATCTGAAGTAAGAAACAGCTTCTGGGAATGTGAGGGTGGTCCCATTAAACCTGCCTTCAACTCTGAAGCATTTTGGCTTAAGATTGAATACCCACCCACCTCTTCTAAAGAATGAATCCAACAAAAGTTACTTTTAATTAAGGAGTTGCAACCATGTATTAATTAACCCTTTGTGTATTTGTTGTCCTGGTTGCCCCGATAGCCTCATCTGAGAGGCATCACAAAGTCTTTTTTATTTTGTCCTAAGTTTTTAATGGTGTTAATGAGCTAACAAAGAATGGCTCTTAACTTCTAAAGAGCAGGAATGTACAACTGCTGACGGCCAAGCAGGGTCACAGGTTTTTGTGCTGCAGGGTGAAGATCAAACAGCAAAATCATATCATCGGTTTAAACAACTATGAGACGATTCAGATATTTAAAACGTAAAAGAAAGGCTTTTCCATCAGGTATGTTCCATATCCTATCACTAGGATAAGGAATGCCAAACCTATTTTTAATTGTATCCAGAATCTAACTCAATATTAATGCCTTCTTATTGTTGCCTTCTCAACAAAACGAAAATCAAGTAAAGTGTACCATAAAAGCACATTGGATATTTTTTGATGCATATTTATGCTTTCAAGTCCATCTTGACTCATTTTCCTTGGGAAGGTTTTCAGAAGTTGCTTGCTACTGTCTTGTTTCCAAGTCTGAGGAAACAATGACTAGTAAAGCTGGACAGCTTGTTTTGTGTCTAAGGCAGGACTAGAACTCAGAATCTCCTGCTTTCTAGCCTGGTACTTTAGTCACTATGCCAAGTATGCTGTTAACAGTACAGATAGTCCTCAACTTATAACAATTCATTTAGTGACTGTTCAAAGTACCAATGGCATTGAAAAAAGTGACTTATGACCATTATTCAGAGTTACAAACTTTGCAGCATCGCCATGATGATGTGATCAAAATTCAGATACTTGCCAGCTGGTTTGCACTTATTATGGTTGCAGAGTCCCAGGTCATGTGATCACCTTTTGCAATCTTCTGAAAAGCGAAGTCAATGGGGAAGCCAGATTCACTTAACAACTGTTAATTGTTACCAATGTATCAGTTGGAGTGACTCACTTAACAACTGTGGCAAGAAATGTCGTAAAATAGGGGGAAAG
The DNA here is from genome assembly GCF_049901715.1 of Pseudonaja textilis. Lineage (NCBI taxonomy): Eukaryota > Metazoa > Chordata > Lepidosauria > Squamata > Elapidae > Pseudonaja > Pseudonaja textilis. The sequence goes on from NC_141995.1 coordinate 19,515,731, forward strand.
TCTCTTAACAAATATCTCACTTAACAACAGAACTTTTGGTCTCAGCTGTGGTCGTAAGTCAAGGACTATCTGTATAATAGATAAAGTTAATTTCAAATACTATTTAAAAAAAAACTGATAAAAGTGGAAAAAAACAAAAGAGGGAAATAGACATGACTTTAACACTTATTTAACCTTAACTGAAGAAGAGCAGGTATCAATCAGGACACATTGCAAAATGGCAGAAATATCTCAAAGTCTTACTTTCCAAGTATAGCAAAACAACATTTGAATTCCCCCACCCCCAGCCTCTGTATATGCTCATCTCTTCTCCGTTGGACTGAAGCCAAGATTGCCAGGTTTTTCATCCATGCTCAGAAAAGTTTCTGCTAAGGTTTGCATGGAACTCCTGGCACTCAATAAAGAGTTTGGGCTTTAGATCAAGGTTCCATTAAACATACAGCCTGTGTCAAATACACCCCAAAAGAGCAAAGGTCTAAATTTTCATATACTGCTCGTTTTGCATATATTCACAGCAACATTATGAACACACGTTACTCAAAAGTAGCCAAAGGTGAAGATTTCCAGGAAACAGTTCACATTCTAGCCTTTGCTACTGACCATCTATGTTGGATTTGCACAACCATCTAACTAGTGCTGCCATGTATTCCCAAACAATTCTTCACAGTTCGTGTCTAATTATGAATTTGACTCATAGATGAATTCACCATATAGTTATTACGTTTCTATTATGCTTATAAAACCTATGAAATCTTGGCCAAAAAAGTCTTAACATTCAAAACATTTCTATGTCTAAATTGGACTTGAATCTGGTTCCCCTCAATTCTGTTTCAACAAGGTAGCTACTATATCCCACTGATTCAAGCCATTCTTTTTCAGGCTTAGCTTCTAATTCATACATAAATATAAGGAGAAATGACACAGGAAATGAATTCTACAGAATTGAATTGTTTTATTCACGCTGCCAAGGAAAATGTTGTCACTACGTTGGTAAGAGAGGAAAGTATGAGAAAAACTATTCACACAACACTGCATTCCATCAAGTGTGTGAAACTATTTTGGATACTGGAGCATGCCAAATAAAATATTGTTATTTGTTTTGTATTAAAAATAAAAGCTCCTGCATTTCAAGCTTTGTGTTTAATAATAGAAAACGATTGGGTTTTTGTCTTGTTTTGTTTTTGCAACAGTACAACTGAGTCATCCTCCCCCCCCTTTTTTTTTCCCTTCCTGGTTTATCCTAATAGGCTAGAGATTTTTAATTACTTGATATGAATTTTAACATTGTGGTTTGTTATTTCAATATTAAAATTGAAAGCATTTCTCATGTACACTAAACAGGATAATTTTCCTATGTGCAATTTCCAACTTCAGAGCAGATCTTTTCAATTTTTATTTTTTATTACTCCGCTATATGTTATAAACCTTTTTTAAAAAATTATGTTTGGCCTTTCTGTATCTACAAATGCCATTATAAAATCGGATTGTAAAGGACATGATAAATTGTTTCTCTAAGGTCGTAAATAATCTGCAAGGCAAAAGTAGTAAACTATTGATACAAAGCTATAGTTGTAAAGTATTCCCCCAAAGGCACAACTATTGCTGAGGTGCTGATATAAAACATAACCAAGCTCTCTCTCTCTCCAAAATCTAGCTTGTGTTTTGTTTTCCTTGGAAACATTTAATAAAGGACTCCAGTTGACAAAATATCACCCACAGAATTTTGAAGGGGGAAAGAAACAAAATTTAGGAGTCTGTAAGGCAATGTGATATGTTTTTAAATTATCCCTGAGGATCCAATATTCTTTCTCATCTTGCAAATTTGCAAGCTGTAAGATTATCATCACTTTCTTGGGTTGAGAAACATAAATGAATTACAAATCATTTACAAATGCTGGCTACAATTCAGTTCAACCAAGTTAAACACAATGAAATCCTGTTAATTTCAACTAGACAGATAAGCATGTGCTTACTTATACCCCCTTGAGACTGAAGATACTGCAAAATACTTAACTTGAATTGCATGATGTTACAGTATGTGGAGTGAAAGCTAGAAAGAGGATGACTTTTAAAATTTTCAATAAAGCAATTTAGATTTTGACTTCCTTGGTATTAAATATTCTTATATTCTGCTGATGAGGAGATCCCTTTCCAATACACTACTGGTCTGCCCTTTTCATAAAGGGATTTATTAGGGTTTATTGCTAGATGGAACCAGAATGGTCTAGTAGTGCAAGGGTCTTCAAACTTGGCAAGTTTAAGACTTGTGGACTTCAACTCCCAGCATTCCTGAGCCAACATGACCAGAGGAGGAATTCTGAGACTTGAAGTCCACAAGTCTTAAAGCTGTTAAGTTTGAAGACCCTTGGTCTAATGTTTCTAGGTACAAATGAGAGCAGGTGAAGTTAAACAGTAACTGGAAGTCTTAGATGTTATTGTCTTATCTATAAATCAGTATAACACAGCAGCACAGAGATAACACTCACACTGTAGATTGTAAATGAAATATTGCTGTAATATGTAAACAACTGAAAGTCTCAGAAGATGGCTCCTGATGTTTCTGAAAGCTTTGAATAGGAATCTCAGCAAGGTGGTTTATGAAAAGAAGACCTGCACCATGAATTTTTTGGGGAAAAAATCCAATTAGTGGAATTAGCAATAGCAGTAGACTTATATACCACTTTATAGTGCTTTACAGCCCTCCCTAAGCGGTTTACAGAGCATATTGCCCCCAACAATTTGGGTCCTCATTTTACTCACCTCAGAAGGATAGAAGACTGAGTCAACCTTGAGCCTGGTGAAATTTCAATCTGACAAATTGCAGGCAGCTGGCTGCAGCAGAAGTAGCCTGCAGTACTGCACTATAACCACTGCGCCACCAAGGCTATTCGTAGGAACCAGTCCAATAGTTTACAGAATAGAAAACCAGAGGAAGTTTGGTATAAATGTAAGACAAGAAACCATCTCAACAAAGATAGAAGCCTGAGATATCTCTTTTTATACCAAGAGCCTTCAGATTTGACTAATTAATGGAGCGGAACCTTTTCTTCTACAAGAATTATACAATTCTCTGCTGTTTTTAACTGATATGTGATTTAGGGCAGAGGTGGCATTCAGCAGGCTCTGACCAGTTCTGGAGAACCGGTATCAAAAATTTTGAGTAGTTCAGAGAACCAGCAAATACCACTTCTGACTGGAGATTTTACAGTATCCTTCCCCTGCCACACCCACTAAGCCATGCTCACAGAACCAGTAGTAAAAAAATTTGAATCCCACCACTGCTTTAGGGCTATGCACAGGAAAGGCTGGGCTCCATCTGTCCAGTATCAAAGTCAATAGCCACCTGTGCCAAGTCAAATGTATATAATACAGGAACTGCTTTAAATGGCTGACTGCTTCATGGCTACCCAGTTAAAGATTACCAGTCCATTAGGTTCTTCTTTTCCTTCTCCAGCCAAGGAGTCTTTAACACCTAATTATGTGGTATCATAATAGAAATTGTCAGGCTCTTGATGAATAATTCTCCCAAAGAGGTCCAGGATACCAGTTGTATTGAGAGCCAAAGTTTCTCACCCCAGGACAGCAGGTGTTGTGTTAACAACGAATAATTCATGGCAAAAAAATGCTCAAAGTTAAAAATTTTAAACCCTAGCACTGATAATGCTTGGTAATGAAACATTTGTAAGAAAACAACCAAATGGAACAAAAAAAAGAGTACCTTTGGGACAGCCATGACCTGAAAGATTGAGAATCTCCATAGACAGTTAACCAAACTCAGAGACCACCAAAGACTTGAGCTATGAATATTCTCTTCTATTGGTTAAAATTGTGTTAAGCCGGGGGGGGAAGCAGGAAAAATAAGCATAAGTCTTTATTGACACAGGGCAACCAACTCCTCATAGCAGTTTTATTCCAATAAAAATTCTTATATAGAGTTATGCAAGTATGAGACATTTCTGCAGAATATGAACCCCAAAGCCTAAGTCTCCGAATAATGCCATTACCGTTTCTTTTAAAAAGTTTTCTTCCCTATCTGAGAAGCCCTTCACTTTTCTGCTTTTCCAGCTGTTATTGACTTCCTTTCCCTTTTACTGTCTGCCAGTTAAAAGCATAAGGGAATTTTCCTCACAATGAAATTCCACATCGAGTTCTCAAATTCTCCACACAGACTCTGCTCCAAAATGTTAAGTCTAGTCACTTAAAACCACATGAACCTGTGGTCATTGCCAAAGATTAGCATATAAGTGTTCCTAAATTGGATCTGTGATACTAAACAATTGGGAAGGGTTGGTTTAACTTTTCTTCCATTCTGCATGTTCAGGCTAACTTTCCATCTCAAATTGACAGTCCCCCATAGGAGCATTTACTTTGCAGAAAAATAATTCTGTATGTCAGTCTGTGCTTACCTGTACAGCAAAAGGTATTGCTGTAGAAATCTATCTTCAGATCCTGTTGCTTTTGTCATGTGCCCTACTTCTTCTCCTCAAGAAGGAAGAAACATGAGTGATAGCAATAGCAACAGGGAGAAAGGAGAGCAATTCTTTTGCTTTCCATTAACTTCCATTGGCATAAGGTGCCTTTCTGCAAACTACCTTGTGCAAGGAGACATAGGTTGACGTATTTTGTAAGGGAAGGTCCTTTAATTAGTATACATTGACCCTTTAATTGTAAAAGTGCCAATGGTAGTGATCTGGAGCCAGAACATTTATAAGCATCCAATACTTATCCTTTGTCTTTGAATTATGGAGTGTTGGATGAAGAGAAATTTCATATACTGAAACAAGAATCTCCCTGCCTGTTAATTATGTCTTGTCAGCCTTACAGCCTTTTTACTGAAATGAACCTTTGTATAATTAACAACAAGGTTTCTGCCCAAATAAGATTAGAAAAAGCTGCTGTTATTTTTTTCCCCCCCTCCTGATGACTGGCTGGTTATTTTTGTTTGTACAAACCATAAGAGCATCTGCATTTTTATGTTCTAACTGTTGAGTGTAATGCAGATTATTGTAATATCATGTACAACTTAATATGAACTCATCTGAAAGGTTCTCAAACTGGTTGTTACTTTGGATGAAATTCTATTTTCCATAGGCATTTTTTTAAAAAAAAACAACAAAACACTGCGTTTTCCTGAGATTCCTGAGGTTTAAGGGCTATCCTGTCCCATACAGAAGATACATGCTGAATTAATAATAGCTTAGTTATTAGTTACCACAGTTTGAATACAATACCAAACTGTTAACAAGAAACAAAAAACTGCAAATAAGCATATAAAAATGCATTCTATTCTCACCCTTTTAGAATATTAATTTGCCATGCAAAGATCAGTGAGACCATCATTTGAAGGAAATTCTGCATCTCTACTTTAAATTTAAGGAAATAATTTCATTTCTTTGTTAGATGATACTGGTTTCTTGTTTCTTTTTGATTTTACTGCTGCAATCTAGTGTTAATCTGAATTTTTAAAAAACAATTTATGCATATTTTTAATTATTTTGTGCTATTCAATTGTATTTTCCAACTACTTAGCATAGCAATATTTGGAATGGATATGTGTATGCAGCATAGAATGGTTTGAATTAGAATCAGAATTATTTTGACATTCAATTTTGTGATCTCATATGCTATACAGAATATGATTTTTTCCTTGCCTTCTTATTAGCAGAGAAAATCTTTACATTTATAAAACATTCCCAAAGAACCAAAAATAAATTCTTTCCAAATGACAAATAAAACTCAATCTTTATTACTATCATAGCATACAATAATGTATTACATTATTTGAACACCTTAGAAGAATTTCTCTAGTGTTCTGCTTCACAATTCCAGCAATTTAATTGGATTATTGAAAAGATTATAGTTTGAAAAACAAAAGTCATTTTTTAAAAAGACCCAGCAAGTCTAGAATAATCTATATATTCACTTTATTGTCAATATTGGTTTTCCTTAAAGCCACTTATAAGAAAATCTGTATAATAAAAAGAATCACATTGAAGTAATAGTTCATTATTTATTTTCAGTACTTTTATAATGTATCAGAAGATACAGAAAATACAGCCCCACTTGTGCACAATGAAACATTTATGAGCAATGCAATATCTTCTATTGCTCTTTGGTAGAATAGCTGCTTTGGAAAAAAATATTATTTCTTAAATTCTACCTCCATTAAAAACATTTTGAATCCTGTTGTTACTACTTGATTCTCACATAGAATTCTCTCTTCATTTACACAGAAACAATAAAACCTAGCCCTAAACAAATTATACAATATAAGCAAAACCATGTTAGAGGATGACACAAAATTGTAAATCTTAATCTTCATTAGGTAGGGGAATACTATTTATTCCTAATAAATAAATTAATAAATAAATAGATAAATGTCCGTTATAATTCCATAACTACAGATTACATTAAACTACAGTATTTGGAAAAGTCCAACTTCCTGCCTTTTTCTCACATTTCTTGAATATATAGTTAAATGTAGCCAATAATGGGAAAAGAGAAGACTTTTTAGGAGCAGATACTTTTAGAGATGGTAAGTTAAATTACCATCTGTAAATCCTAGCTTACCTAAACTAATCCCAGAATGCTACAATGATAATGTCTGGTTGGAACTTGAATCATGATCACCAAGATTTCTCAGATAAGATTGCTGTCATCAGAATGTCAATTGTCATAAGCGATGACGGCTAGCTATTCAATTTGATCAAATAGTTTCTGGAAAATTGTTCAAGGAATGCTTCTTAGAATAAATCCTAATGTGGGTATATTTTCTGCATTTTCCAAGTCTTATCCACAATTTCAACAGAAAAAAATAAATCAGTTTTGTTAATCAATCAATATCTACTATTATAATGTCATAACTAAAATTACATTGAAATATTTGGAAAAGGAGGAAACAATTTCTGATTCAAATTACTTGAATATGCAAATAAAGACAACTAATAACGGGACTAGGAAGGGACTAGGACTGGGAAGATAGAAGGCTTTTTAGGATCAGAGATTATATCATTGAAATAAATCTAGGTCAATATACTTTGCACGAGAACTGGTTAAAACTTCAACGTGGATTATGTTGATTTATAATAGCAAAATACTGTTAAAGCTTATGTATATTTGTCTTTGGCTCAAAATTATTTAGAAGTATGGTTGAAAAATTAATGTGTCCAAAAAAGAGAATTGAAAAACACTTAAATTAAGGATTGTTTTATTCAGACTTGGTCTTAAATCTTTCATAGATGTTTTCCATCTCAGTTTATAAGGAGAGATTTGGGACTGAAAATACTGAATATTGATGTTTAGATATCTTGATGTATTTCTCTTTAAAAATTTATACATATCCATGCCCTAGTTTTCCCAAATTTTGTTTTCCTTTGTTTTATTTCTTTCTCGTATTTTAATTAATTTATCAATATGTGATAGCCTCATTAAAAAAAAAAAACAAGATTAGAAGAAAAGCTTCTGCCGTTAACAGAAGACTTCCGTTAACAGAAGATTTCCAAGGCCAAGTGCTCATAAAAATACCAAAAATACCAAAATACAGAAATCCAAGATCTGGAACAACTACACTAGCCTTTAGCAGCTATATATTATGATGTAAATGTAGAGTTTAACATCTTATCAAATAATCTGCACAGTTACATTGCTCTAAAAGGGTTTCCTTACAGAACCCAACCTTCATTATAATTTTGAATTGTTAGATTATATTAGTCATAATTTTAATTTATTATAATTCTAATATAATCTAATTCTTTTAACTCCTTCTTTGTATATAAATAAATATAGAATTGTCATAGTATCATGTACAAACATATTCAGATAAATATTGAGCAACATATAATGAATGATCTAGTGTAGTGATTAGTGTCAAAATATGATTGGATAAACAAGTTTACAGCCATTTTAATCATGGCCATTACTGGAGCATCTTGCAGCAATCAATAGTTGTCAGCTTAACATATCTCAAACGAATGTACTGAGAATAACAGCCAAACCATGTATATAAAAGGCAAAATGATTACAAATCAGAAAGTAATTTGATAAATAAGAATTTCCTTAGTATTAGAATAATAGTTTAGCATTAGTTCTAAAATGAGCCAATTATATGCCATAGTATCTTGCTAGATCTTCATATATCTATGTAAGCAGTCAAAGATAACAGTTAATATTTGCTTTGATGATAAGGAGCTAAGAGTACAGTTCCGTTTAGACTCTCGTAGGGAAGCTCTAATAAGAAAATGATTGGTTGGAAGGGATTGATATCAGTACCAAGGCCTCATTATGTCAGAGATTTGGGGAAGGGGTTCTTGCAGAGGAAAAGAGAGGAAAAGAAGAAAATGCCTGAAATGGACTTAGCCATTCAAAATACCTTTCAAAAATTTTCCTCTATATTTTGGGCAGAGAAATTAGGTAGTTGATTTCCTGGATGTTTTCAGCATAAGGAAAAACTCCCAGCAAATTCTCAATTGCATAATTATCCTTTCATACTGGTATAAAGAGCAATGCTAAAATGTTTCCTTACAGAACCCAACCTTCATTATAATTTTGAATTGTTAGATTATATTAGTCATAATTTTAATTTATTATAATTCTAATATAATCTAATTCTAAAAGAAAAGTTCTCTCATAAGGGTTTCTCCTGGGAAATATGAAAAACCAGGGATGCTACAGACCAATGGATATCTCAACTATTGGAGAGATGATTGCACAATGAACGATAAGGTATTAATATATAGTCTTTGCCATTTCATAACTATATAAGTGCAAGAATACATTCCACTTTTAAGTGCTTATCAGAAATTTTTTGGAAATGTTTTAAGAGATAATTATCTTTCATAAAATTAAATGAAAACTGGAAGAAAAAAATAGGAGAATTCCTTGCTCTGGCACTAATTTAACATACTGTAGTTCCTTTTCATTGTTGTTTATATAAAGTTTCTCCATTCAACTACCTCATAATGTAAGCCAGAGAACACAAACTTTTCTGTACAAATAATTTGAAATGGCTTTACCCCAAGAATATACTGAAGAAGTAATTATTTTAAACAAAGGTATTTAATAGAAAACATATTGCTAAAAAAATCAGAAAAGGTCAGATACTTAAATATAAACATTAAAAAAACTGAATTCAGGATTCTTTGCTGGGCAACAGATTCTGCGCTAATTTTTTTCCTTTGTTGCTTTGTTATCAACCAAGCTTTGTTACTGAATACAATTGAATTTACAAAACATTATAAATGTTCAAATATGGTTTTATTCCCAAAGCTGGTGAAGCAGCTGAAGTAACCATGTTTCAAGAATACAGCTGAAGTAACCATGTTTCAAGAATACTGTTATCATCACAAGTTACTCCTTATATGCAGTGGTGGGATCCAAATTTCTTAACAACCTGTTCTGTGAGCGTGGCCTAATTTGTGGGCATGGCCAGGAGTCACATTTCTGGCTGGGCATGGCCATGTGGCCATGTGACTGGCAACACAAATACAAGTGGTCCTCGCTTAATGGTGGATTGTTTAGCAAGTGTTATAATTTACAAATGACCTCCGCAGAGCTACTTGACCTGTTTTTGGATTTTTGACAGCCATACGCGCGCGCACACACACACACACACACACACACACACACACACACACACACACTCCCTTCTTAACCCTGCTATTCTATGATTCTGTAAGGATCTCCTGCTGGAGCAGAGGGTTGGACTAGAAGATGACCTCCGAGATCCCGTCCAGCCCTAGATTGCTATGCTGTTTCAGAGTCTTCTGAAGCCAGGGTTTGGGGCCTTCCTTCCTCTTCTTCTTTTTTCTCTTTTTTTCTCCCTTCCCCCCTCCATGTATCTATCCATTCATATATCTCATTCACTTTCTCCTCCCTCCCTTTTTTTTCTTTCTTTGTCCCTTCCTTCCATCCCTCCCTTTCTTTGTCTATCCCTTTTCTTCCTTTTGCTTCTTTCTTTCTTTCTTTCTTTCTTTCTTTTTCTTTCTTTCTTTCTTTCTTTCTTTCTTTCTTTCTTTCTTTCTTTCTTTCTTTCTTTCTTTCTTTCTTTCTTTCCTTCCTTCCTTCCTTCCTTCCTTCCTTCCTTCCTTCTTTCTTTCTCTTTCTTTTCTTTCTTGTCTCTCTCTCTCTCTCTCTCTCTCTCTCTCTTTCTTTCATTCCCTCTTTTTCTCTCTTTCCCTCTCTTTTTCTCTCTCTTCCCTCCCCCCACATGTCTTCCTATGGCTCTCTCCCACCCTCTCTCTATTTCTCTCTCTCTCTCTCTCTCTGCCCCTCTCCCTATCTTCTCCTCTCTCTCCCCCTCTCTCTGTCTCTCTGTCTCTGTCTCTATCTCTGTGTGTGTGTCTCTCTCTCAAAGCTGACTGGGCCAAGCTAGCAAGCTCTCGTTGGCACTCTTCACTACTTCTTTCATTTCTTCTTTTTGGAATCCAGACTGGCTGAACAATGATCACAGCTGTGGTGGAAGCATCCCTTTAGGCAATCCTCCTCCTCCTCTCATGACCGGCAGCTGTGGTGGGGCCAGGAGGATACACACGCACGGGGGGACCCTCCTCAAGTGAGCAGCTGCCCGCTCCATGCCTGTTTTTGCTGTGCTTTGGCACTTGCTTGAGGCACATCTCTCCACGCATGTGCACCCTCCCAGCCCAACCACAGTTGCCGGTCACAAGAAGAGGAGGAGTGGGAGGAAGAAGGTCACCTGAAGGGATGCTTCCACCATGGCTGGCGATCGTTGTTCAGCCAGTCTGGATTCCAAAAAGAAGAAATGAAAGAAGCAGCGAAGAGCACTAAGGAGAGCTTGCTGGCTTGGCCCAGCCATGGCTTTGAGAGAGAGAGAGAGGGGGGAGAGATACAGACAGACAGACAGACAGACAGACAGACAGACAGACACAGAGAGAGTGGGGAGAGAGGGGAAGATAGGGACCCATCCACTTCGCTATCCCTTGGTGTCACCCTTATCTTCTCAGGCCAGGTGAGAGAGCGGAGAGTGAGGGACAGGACCAGCTACTTCAGGCAAGGTGAAGAGGCAATGACCAAGCACGGGCGAGTAGAAGCCTGGGAACGGCAGCTCCCGGCTCAGCTGGTCCGAAGGGCTTTGAGGTCGGATGGCCTGGAGTGGCCAAGATCCAAGCGAGCATTGCACCACGGCATCCACCCATGGATTTACTTGAACACACACTTCTTTGGTGTTGGCTTTACAGAGCCACAGGGTGAGGCCTGGGCTGACATGCGACAGCAGCGCCTTTAGCTGCGCTCGCTTGTAAGTGTCCAAATAATCCAGTGAAGACACTGAAGGAGTCATTCAGGTAGACCTCCCCCCTCCACAGTCCGTTTCCCTCAGTGCTCTGACTTCCTGTGGCCTGTCGGCCTGAATGCCAGGTCAGACCACTAGAAGGCCACTTCCCCACTTCTCAGTGGCGGTCCTGTGCTAGCCACTGCAGGACACTCCACCTACTTTCCGAACTTCTCCCTCAACTTCGAAATGACATTCCTGTCACCGACACGGGTGCAACCAGGGTGATTGTTCCAGGTCCAACAAAGGGGCTGCGGGTGGGAGACGGAAGGGATGGCAGGCAAAAGGGCCACCCAAGTGGCAAAGTGGTCACCCAGGTTTGGGCGGCGGACAGTGGCGGCAAAAGGCAACTGAGAGAGGGGGAAGGTGACTGGCAGTGGAAAGTAGGCAACTGGGCCCTGGAGCTTGCAGAGCCTCACTCACCCAGGGAGATCAGGCAGGGCCACAGCGGCAGACAGGCAGCAATAGCTGGCCTGGTGGGTGGGCAAAAGCAGGCTGCAGGCAATGCCACACATGCACAACAAGGACTGACTGGTAGGGGAGGGGCAGGCGGAGAGGGGCGGGGCCAGCCAGTGGTGTGACTTGCCGGTTCTCTAAACTGCACAGAATTATAACAACCAGTTCTATAGAACCGGACAGAACCAATAGAATCCCACCCCTACTTTTATGAGTAATTTTTTAACAGTATGGTTTGATAACTTCTTCCCCTGTTCTTCTGTTTTTCTAGTAAAAGCTTTGCAAATTCTATATAATTATTTCTCAACATCTTTTTTGAATGTCCTCAAATATGTTCCCTTTCAGATGAGATCACATTTATTTAATTAAGATCTAATCTTGTGTTATTCTTAAATAAACAGAGATTGCAATCATGCTTTCAAATAATTAATCAAAGTGGCCGATTTTATCTTAAATAACTAAATGTTTCCTGGTTTATGACAGCATCATTAACATGTGATTAATAAGCAGTTAATGAAAACTAGCTCCAGTAATACATTTATAAAATACTTCATCTTAGTTCAAAGTTAGATGACATTGTTTTAGACCAGAGGTCCCCAAACTTGGCAACTTTAAGCCAGCTAGGTGGAGAATTCTGGGAGTTGAAGTCCACAAGTCTTACAGTTGCCAAGTTTGGCACCCCCGTTTTAGAGCATAATTCAGAGCTATTTGTCATTTAGCAATACATTCTTAAAAGTATTATCTCATCAAGCAGCTGATAGATTCCAAAACATATGGTGGCCCATTTGTTCCTCCTGGAAAATAAATATGGCTTACTGTGTCATATTATTATTGGGCCAGTTAACAGCAATCTAAATGTAGCCCACGTTGACCAAGATAACCTTACTTTGTCTGCTCATGGTTTTGTAATAATTATCCTACTTGGATTTTATGATGGGAAACAATAGAAAGACAAAAGCAACTGTAGGTAATCCTACAATTCTATAAGTATAGGGAAAATATTTGGGAAGGTGGAATTCCAGTGCAATCCAATGTATGCACATACTGCTGTACCTGTTGGGGGAAGAAAATTGTGATATGGGATCTTTCAAAAAGAGTTTGAAATGCTAGAGTTTTCCACAATGCATTATTTCGTTTCCCACTTTCTTCCACTAACAATAATAACACAAGAAGATACTTACTTGAGGACCAGGTTGACCCTGTATAGAAAAGAGAGAGAAAAAGAAAGAACAATTTTAAACACCAAACCCACTTTTTTAAAAAGCGTAAGAGTTTTAGCTTTCTAATAAGATGACAATGCAATGATTTTGAGACTCTATTCAAAAACTTTTGCTTGAAATTCCAATTGCAAATTTAGTCAAACATAAAACATCCCCAACCATAATGACAAAATTATTCCAACAAAATAAGTTTCTTCTTTAGTGCAAGTTAGGAATGTACTGTTGGGAAGAACAAGGTCATTTTATTTTCACATTGGGCTGCTAATGATCTATATAAAAGCATATTAATAAAGTAGCATTATTGTTTGGTAATTAGATTTCATTAGACCAGCTTCAAAGTAATCCCTATAAACCTTATCCAAAAACCAAAAACAACCACCACCAACTCCTTAACTTCAAATACAATACAATAATTAACCTTCAAGGAAACTCCAGCCTTTGGGGTGGGGTTATTAATTGGAATATTAATTAGCTTTTCACTCTTCAGAACAAATTACTAGGTTTTTTTAAACAGCTATTCCATCCATATTTTTCTCCATCCAAAATTGTTTTGAAATTATCTTTAAAGTGATTTTTTTCCCCATATTAGTTAGATTTTAATTTTAAAAATATGACTACATACAGTGTGTTGTTGAATTCGAATACTATACTGTTACTTTTATTTTATTTAGGTTACTTATAGGCTGCTTCAAACTGAGGGACATACAAACATATTATGACAATCATACATTTCTTTGAAAGTATCAAAAGCAGCAAAAAAAGCAAAAGAGGTTGCAATATTCAAAATAGTTCAGTTCTGAAAATGATTATTAACTTTGCACATTTTTCTCATTCTTCAAAATAGGCTTAGTTGATACCGTTACTTAGTTTCTTTCGTTTTTTTTCTCTCAGATCCACAATAAGCATTGTTGACTATGTTTGGAGTGTATTGAGCATGGCAATTGAAATGTATTGCTATTTCCAATACAAAAAAACCTGACTTTCTAGACATAAGGAAATATTTCTCTGATCACACTAAAATGATGAAATGCATGTTCTTTGCCCTCTAACAATGCTCTATAAAAATATATAATAAGCAGAGTGACATACATACATTTTGCATCATGTAGAACACCTTTTTCTCCCTATGGATGCCCATTTGTACCTTGATTGTATTGGAACCATAGTGCTCAGGTAGAAAAAACCCATCTGCATGATTGCATCAACTTTCCCAAACATGCATCAATGCATCAATGGTCATAATTAGAGAAACTTTTCAGACCAAGAAATTCATGTAACTGTTTTGCATCAAAGACCTCACTGATATTCTTTAAAAACAATTTGGTGGACTTAGGATATGCAATTATTTCTTTTCATGAATACTTCTTCTGCCACGTTCAAAACCTGTTCTACACTGGCTTATCTCTGAATATCCTTCAGAGATTGCAATTGATAAAAAGGAAGCTTCCTGTATGCTAGCATATGAGAGCACTTCAGTCATGTGTCACCCACACTGGAAGCACCTCGCTGGCTTCCAATAGGTTTCCAGGTCCAACCCAAAGTACCCTATGTCAGGGGTCTCCAACCCTGGCCACTTTAAGCAAAGCTGGCTGAGGCATTCTGGGAGTTGAAGTGCTCCAGGCTTAAAGTGGCCAAAGTTGGAGACCCCTGCCCTATGTGGTAGTTTCCTAGGTATTTGTAGAACTGATTCCTGATATAGAAATAGCCCATATAGTTTATTTGTTTCATTCAATATGTTAAGGGTTTCTGACTTACAAAAAATGAGGTATATGGGGGCTTAGAAGTGGTAGAGGTTAACTTCATTTAGGAATTGCCTTGTCAAGTGACCTTTTGCAATTATGGTGGTAACTTTACAATCAAACCTTGCATTTACTGCTTCCACTGTCCATAAGTCCACATACAGACTTTTATTTAGCGACCACTTTGCTTAATGATTAAGTCCCCATTCCCAGTTATGGTTGTTAACAAGGACTATATTTTCTTCAGGTGACGCTATTTTACAGAATAATCCCTTTGGAGACAGACTAGACTAAATCTAATGTGGTTACCCTTGAAAAGCTGATAAATAAAAGTTATTCCAAAGAGCTCCAGAGAGTTGATATTGCCCAGTAGCACAATATTTAAAATTATGTACATTAATATTTTATTAGGAACTTGTATCATGATTTTTAAACTTTGATGTAGTTTTGGTTATGATTGTAAATCTCCAATAGTTCAATGATTTGGAAGTAGTTAAAGGAAATAAATGAACAAATAAATAATCCAAATAAATAGGACAACTATGACTTAGATGACTGAGAATCTCCAAAGACATTGAGCAAACAAAAAATAGTTTAATAAAAACTGGATAAGAGACACTTACAATTTCTCAAGAATGCATACAGCCATATCTATTAATCCATTTTCCTATTCATAATTTCCTTAAAATCTTGCCAGCATAATTGCCAGCACTTTCTTTCAAATAATCATAATTTCACTTAACATTGATCAACCCAAAGCTTCTTATTAAAGGTTTTTAAATAAGTGTTCCTGGGATATGTTTCAGTTTTTAAAAAATCATAGTGCTACGTGTTCACTAAGGCTTGTTTTCATTAGATTACAGCCATAATCATTATTCTTCCATTGACAGAGGTTGTTTTCATACCTCTGATAGGAGAATTATTTTGAGCTCTATCATTCCTTCTGCTGTAATATATCTCTCACAAATACACAAAGGAAAAATATAGTTAGTGTAAGCTAAAAGAGAAATGGAAAATACTCAGTATTACTTGTAGAAAATAAGCTGGATTTCTTACCACAGTCAATTAACAATGAGGCAACAGAAAAATTTTAAATCCTTGGAAAAATGTTGAGACTTTAAAACAATAGGATTTTCATGATAATGTTTAAGAATTCACTTAAAGCTCCAGAAAATCTTTTACTGAGAAGTGAAAACTGTTATGAAACTGTTTCAGTGATCCCACCCAGAAAATGTAATCCCTATATGTAAAAAAATGATAAAAATTCTATCTCAATTCAAAATGCATTGAATGTGCTAAGTGATATTTAAACATTTACTATGATGCATAGTGAAGATCTACCATTAGGATGTGTACATTGTCAGGTGGAATTAGAGAAATATGGCACATCATTAGCGGGTATATTTCTTGACTGTAAAGACTATGATGAAATCAAATAGTTTATCTTCTGAAATACTTTGATAAGCAGCTATAATGATAAAGACTTTTTTTCAAGACAAGAGTAATCCAAGACACATAATATTAGTGGAAAGATTGAGTGGGGATGTACAAAGAGCTCTTTTCCCACGATTAATCAACAAAGAATGCATTGGAATTCTAAGAGAAAGACAATTCAGTGAAGAGGCATAACAGGAAGAAGAGGAAAAGTGGCAGGTATGCAGTAAAATGTAGAAGATCAAAGCATGGAAGCATGGCAGAAAGCAAACAGTCATCCTCAAATGCAAGCACAATGAAAACATCCACCTATGACATATTCCCACTTTCTCCAAAAACAGTACCTGCATATTAAAAATGTCCAAAATCACTGGAGTGTTGATGGGCCTAGAATTTCCATAGCACCATTTCTTGTCCAAAGTTGAAAGAGTGATTGTGGTGGTGATAATTTTTTTAGTTGCAGTGTTTACTCTGTCTAACGTCAAATGTTTCTATGTACCCTTGTTTTGAGTGTTTTACTCAGAAGCATTCTTATACATGAGGGGTTTGGTGAATTGGGGGAAGTGTTTTTCTCATTTCATTAATTCGATAAACAAAAATATTTCTATAGTTTCACCATCACTGCCACACAGGGCTACACAGTTATTTTAATGCATCAGATCTTCCCAAAGAGAAGATCTTTAAGGGCAAATAATGTTGAAATAGTTATCATTAACATTCAGAGCATTTCTCATTAAAAACTATCTATTAACAAAAAATATCTAAGGGACTGTGTATACGTACATAATATGTGTGTAATGGCATAATTGTCTCTCTCTCTCTCTCTCTCTGTCTTTTTTGAGTGGGTCTAAGTATTAACACTCCCTGATAATTATATTCACAGATTTTCCTCTGCAACTGGGACTGGAATTCAAAAGCACTCCAGAACGCACAAAGCATTTCTAACAACATGGGCAGAGATGACACAAAAGAAATGCGCTCCAAGCCTTCCTATTAAATCTGACCTTGAACTGAGATGAGACTCCTTTCAAAACATGTCTCTAAATTTGGATGTCGAACACTTGAAAATCAGGCCAGAGGGAATTTAGAAAATCTGCCCATGTACACAAACATAATAATGAAACCTTGCCTGCGATTTTAAGTTTATTTAGTAGGAAATGCATTCAAAGGAAAACAAATGAAGCTGTGTAGATTATTTGAACGTAGTCTGTTTATCGGTATGGGCAACCATAGAAGAAAAAAATGGAAGATGCACTCAGAGTTCTTGGATGGGGGGAAAAAGGAATATTTTAATATAAAAATTTAATTCACAAAAACTTTGTATGGTGCAATACAATCTTGCGCACTTACCTAGTTAGAAGTCTCAAAACCTATTTTTATATTTTATATAATATTTGTTAACATCCTTATTTTTAAAAAGCAACAGAGGTCAAAATAGGATAACAAAAAAATCAAGTAACTAACCAGTAATAACAAAATAAATTGACCCTGAATAGAATGCAATTGTCTGCATCGTCGCCAATCTTTGTGGTAGAGGATTAAAGTAAGTATCAGATATACAGTACTAATGAAGATGTATTGAAATGTGAAATTCCTTCAATGCCATCATGAACAGAAAGAAAATGAAAATGAAGTTTATAAAGCTGACGGCGAGAAAATTATATTAATAAAAGGAGACCACCTGAAAGAATTAGATGTTCAAGATGAGAGTTCCTTGATAGTTCTAATATCCATCAAGATCAAAGCTTTCCATCCCAGGATAACAGGTGATAGTATGTCTAGACAATGGTCTCATAGACATAATATCATAGAATAACAGAGTTGGAAGGGACTTTAGTGGTTATCTGATCCAAACCCTTGCTCAAGCAGGAGACCCTATACCATTTCAGACAAATGGCTGTCCAGTCTCTTCTTGAAAGCCTCCAGTGCTTCTGAAGTCAAGCTGTTCCACTGGTTAATTGTTCTCACTGTTAGGAGGTTTCTACTTAGCTATAGGTTGATTCTCTCCTTGATTAATTTCCATCCATTTTTCCTGTCTTGCCTTCAGGTGCTTTGGAAAATAGTTTGACCCCCTCCTCTTTGTAGCTGCCCCTCAAATATTGGAACACTGCTATGATGTCACCACCTTCTTTTCACCAGTCAAGACATACCCAATTGTTAACAACTGGAAATGAAGAATTTACCCGGCAACAAGTAGATGGTCCAAAGTTATAACCCATTCAGGCATTTGTTATCCAGATGTGTGTCACATCCATTGAGATACTTTGAATTATCTTTTTGCCTCTGCATCAAGTTAACGACACTAGCTGCTCTAGGCAATCTTGCATTAAGCACAAATGTCTGCAAAAAGTTATTCCTTATATTTCTGAACATGCATGGGGTCCAGTGAAATCCAGAACCCTGAATTATCAGAGTCACAGGAAATCTGGAAGCTAATAAAAATAATAAAAAGTATAAAAAGACAGCAGTTCTGGAGACAAAGTTTTTTTTACCACAACATCTTTGTGACAGAAAATAATGAACTGTTGAACTATGGATAAAACCATTGGCAGCCAGGAGATGCTATTTAAGTTTGCGTGTGTGTGTGTGTGTGTGTGTGTGTGTGTGTGTGTGTGTATGCAAATTTATATTGTAGTAATATCTTCAACACTAAACTATTTCATTAAAAAAAAACTCCTGGTGCTCAAATGTTGAACAAGTCTTCTTTGCTCCAGAAAACAAGACAACTTGTCTCATTCTTTTTGACTAATTCAATAGATTCATTTTAGGGTAAATGGTTAATGAGTGTAGCAAAACAAATTATATCAATTTGCAATAACTTGTATATTGTGCCGTGATAAATAAATACTTTGAATTAGCTTAAATTAACTCTACACCTTCAAAATTGGAGAATTAATGAACAATTTACAAAATAGAGAACAATTACAAGATACGCATTCAATGTAGAATGCCAATTTTGAAAGTTTTAAAAGCTATATAATAAGGCGCAAATTAAAGATTTGGTTAGACTCGTATGTCATTACGAGCGTATGCATTTGTTGTTCAGAGACATTTTCATAGCTTTTGCGTTTATACTTCTGTGAATGTTAATGTTGTTTGAATGTGTCTTGCCTTCTGCCACCTCTCAACAGGAGCCAAATCAATCAATCAGCTTGCAGGATGTGCATCTCCACACAACACATAGTTAAGATTTGGGGGGTTTGCATGTTTTTCCATCTGCAACTATCTGTAACCTATGCTTACCCATTAACCTCTTTGCACAGTAGGTACGTTCACTTCTACATGCAGTTGCAGACAAGCCTAACGGAATGGCAAACTGAACAATGGAATACTTCTGTTCTCTGGTTTGTTGATATTTGGCTTCAATAATATATTTTATAATTTCTCTTATATTACATTCCTCTCAACGCTTTTTGTGATATTAAAATTAGTGATTCCTTTCTCTTTTCTTTTCCTGTGCTGAATTTAACATTGTATATAACAATATATAAACACACAGAATGTATAATAAAATATTTAATTTTTTGAATCTAGTATATTTCCAATCTTGAAAAATATATTAGTGCAATTAAAAATGGCAATGGTCAAACTGGACCAAAACCAAAGGCATAAGTGAACAATTTAAACTCTTTTTCAACAATTATATTCTATAAATAACTGATCACCAATAAAAATTAACCAATTTTTAAATAGGTTAACATTTCCAGATCTGATTTAAGGAGATGTCCAATAAATGGAATTTCATTTTTCCAATTCAGAAATTTCTGAAGTTTTCTGTACTATTCAAAATGAAAAGACTTCTGATCCTGATGGGTTGTCAGAGATTTTTGTCAATAATATAAAGAGATTTTAATACCATATTTTTTGCGTGTATGTAATACTTTGCATAAGGGTTCAGTGGGGTCCTTTACCAAGGTCTGGGAAACAATCTAAGATAATTTGATTCTTAAGTTGGGAAAGATTCTCAGAATCTGCCATCTTATAGGGCCATTTAACTTCTTAATACAGACTATAAACTTCATATTAAACTATAAGCTAGTTGACTAAAAGTGATTATTGGTAAAATTAATCATATGGATCAATTGGCTTGATTGCAAATCATTTTCCTATCAGGAAATCATTAAATATTATACAACTAAGTAAAATTAATATGGTAAATTTTTACATCAATGTCTCACAGTGGCAATTACAGAGCAGACTTTAAATAATAGTGGCAACTATAAAAGAATAGAAAGTATCTGCTTTCAACCAAAAAAAATTGAGAGTAAAGAATATAATTATATATTCTTTATAATTATATATAGACCTCAGAAACAGAGAGGCTGGGACACATCCAATTTGTCAATATATTATCAAGCAGCATAGCTAGGGCATATGATTCCATTTACTATGGAAGACTCTTCTAAACAATAGATTCAGATTAAAACTATGTCAGAGCCAAATAAGTTTATAAATCAGTGTTTTTTTCATCCAAAACATGTTTCTAAAATAAAACAGATGGAAAATATTTTACTAAACCAATGCTCCAAATTTGGAATAATAAATACATAGCTTTGATAAAGGACATTTCTCCTTTAATTCCTTTGATAACATATTTTGATCAGAATAATTGTTATGGTTTGGCTAAAATAGAGCATTTGAGAGCATATAATCTTCATAGCTAAAAGACTTTCATCTCAAAGGTGAACCTCTCAGTGAAGAGGTAGAGCAACAAATGGGCGATAAGGTAGAATGGGTTTTTTAGTTTCAATTTAAATCTGTTCTGGGCAATAGAAATATTGCTTCAGCAATATGGCCTTACACTAATTTCAATACTTCAAAACTTCATTATTTAGAAAAACCAAAAGGAACAATTTTTAAAAAAATTATAGGTTATCACTCCAATTAGAAATAGGAAATCTGCCATATGGATTAAAGGAAGCTTGAGATATTGATCTTGTTAATTCCATTCAGGAAACAAATTCCAACAGTTATGGAAACCAGGTGGATTCATTTCAAACTATTTAAATGACTGATCATCACTATATTTGATGGCAACAAATTCCATAATTTATTGATGTTTAGTGTAAATTGAACTTCCCTACTCAGTCTTGGATTTCCCTGATTTTGAGAAAACATTGATGAGGTAGAAACATTTCTATATCCACATTTTACAAACTATATATTACATAGGGTTATTATATCTGTTCTAATCTGCCTTTCTTTCTTTCCTCACAATAATGCTATATACTCTGTCCTTATAGGGAAGCTGTTTGATTTTGGTTGCCTGTTTTCCAGTTCTGAAATCTCACTGTTAACTGTAGTGAATATCTTGCCTTATATAGCTAGATTCTCTGAGCTTTAATGAAATAGCACTTGAGACCCATAATTGTTAAAATTCATCTTTTATTCATTTGTTACATAACAATTTTCCATGCCTTTCTATTAAAAATAGCCACCTGGGAACAATATAATCAATATAACTTATAATTTAAAGTTATTTAAGTCTCAGAAAAGAATATTAAAAGCAGAACTCTGATAAAGTATTATTTTCAAATAACACAGTACAATAAGAAGGCAAATCTACTTTGTAAGCAAATTGATGATGCAAAGCTAGAAGGCTAGCTTGAACTTTGCATGGCAGCTCCCAAAGTCTTAGCTTACCCACCGAATAGACGTTTTCAAGAGCCACCCAAACTGAACATCAGAGATTGAATGTAAATTATTAAATTCATTATTTAAAACATATGGCATTAGCACAACTAGTACAACTGTGACTAAAGTAAAATTTGCACAGCTCTATAACTGAAAAACTGCTAGATCTGCTTACTAGTCAAAGAAAATGGTTGAATACAGTATCTAAAGCTCAAGATAGTTCAACATAATGTCTAGATGATGATAATTTGGTAGATTATAAATAGTCATGGAGATGGCCTTGAGAGTAGTATTCAAAAAGTCTTCCAAAAACGAAAGGACAAAAGCATCACTTGAACCCCAGAAGTCAGATAACATCATCAGATTTGCAAGGTGTGTTAATATAGTTTATCCAATAAAGTTTTGTTCTACCTTGTTGGGGAATCTGTTTCTTGTCTGCACAATTTCAGAAGACTGACATATGTTTATATCTTACTTTCTCTAGACTTTCAAGATTTTCCTGGAGATGAACACCTCCATGCATTTGGTTAGTCTGAGAAAGAACAATGAGCCCAACATTTTCTTCAATGAGTTCCTATGGCTTAGAGTGGATTTGAATTTGGTCCTCTTAATTTCAACACCTTCACTACTATGTTACACTGCTCTTATTCTGTATATAATAGAAAAAAGTTATTGCTTTGCATAGTCTTTTTACAGTAATAAATGGTTTACATATATCTACCTGCCAAAGAAGGCTAACAATGTTTATTTGAATGAGAATTGATAAATAACATAATGTTGGGGAAGTTTAGCCATTAAGTAATCTATTACCATTATTATATACAGTAAATATAAATATAACAGGTAAAGTTTTTTTTAAAAAAGAACAAATTACACATTTCAGTGTATCCCATTCTTTTTTTTAAAAAAATGTTGCTTATTGGAAATCCCTATCCCAAATCCACCCTAATACCAGCAACTTACCAACTAACTGACTCCATTCTAAACTTATTTAGATTGACAGAAGAAATTAAAAGCAACAGGTGCTTTTAATCATATACAGAAAAGAATACTTGATATGCGTATGCTTGGTTGTAATATTAAATCACACTTTGCACACTTGAAGGACAAAAAGTCAAAATATATTATATTCTGTCGTGCTGAATGTGGGGGAGAAACATCTAGATAAATGATCCACATAGTTGGAAATGGAAATGTTTAAGTAATTTCCTACTTAGGGATATACTGAAGACTTGCTAATGAGTTGCACTATTTGGGGAAACCACAGCCAATTAGTTTCATTCAAAACCAATCTTTCAAATAATTTATTTTGAAATGTTGGTCTTGCGTTATAGCACTAATTAGGCATATAAATCGAGGCTATGCTGGTGAAGTATATTAAACATATAAATAATCACAGCTGTGTGAAGCCTACTCTAATCCACTTCTTTACACCAGTCTTTTTAAATGATTAATTTTAGTGAAAGCTGAAAACTCAAACAATCAAGACTACTGCCAATCAGAAGTCAGAATACCTGTCTGAAATAAAAATATACTCCTAAACGGAACCCTTTCACTCTTTAGCAAAATGTGAGTACTAGGCTTACTTGGCCTTTCTGCACAATTGTGTTTGCACAATTCAGATTATCACTAAATGAGAATGCATATTTCTGTATTACTTTGCTGCCACCTAGTGGTCATCCAGAATTGCACACACAAAGTGGAGTACAGAACTGTGGTGAATTGCCATCTATTGATATGGATTTTTGCAGTCCAACTAGTACCCTTTTAGTTTTTCAGAGGGCTGTGAAGATCTTGCCCTTGCCTCAAGCATTAGGATAGAATGTGGGGGTTGAACTATGAGGATGTATGGTTTGGCATCTTGGGGGAAAAGTATGTTTTTAACCATGTTTTATGGATTGTTGTGAATCAACTAAAGTCATTGTATGAGATAAGTGACCATATAATATTGTAAATAATAAAATTTTCAGGAGAGAACTGGCCTATAATAAAGGCTTAATGAAGAGTAGAAAAGATACATGGCAAAGCAAAATATTACATGACCAGTACATTAAAAAAAATAGCAGACAAGGCAAATAAAAGATCTAACAACAACAGGAAAATTGAAGAAAGATTAAGATGCTTTAAGAACAAATGTATACAAAGCCAAATAGACACACACACACATAGCAAATGCCGTCTATGCAAAGAAGCTAAAGAAACAGTGGACCACCTAGATAGCTTGCAATAAGGTTGTACAGATTGACTACAGACCAAAGTAGCAACAATGGTGCATTGGAAGATCCACAAGAAGTATAATTTGCTGTAAGCAAGAACTGACGGGATCACAAAACAGACAAAGTAACAGAAAATGAAGAAGTTAAAGAGTTTAGAATTCAAACAGAGAAGCAACATAACACCCCAGACTTAACACATGTTAATGAAAAGACCAAAAAGTATGGAAAATGTATGTGGCAATTTTCAGAGGCAGCAGAAAAGAGACAGAACTGGAGAAAATCAAAATACATGAAGTCCCACAAATAGAAATAGAACAACTGTGGAAAAAAAGCAAAGGCAATAGTAATAATAGGTGCCCTTGGGGCCAATCCCAAAATGACTGGAACACTTATTAAACAACAACATCTGCTCATCCTAGGTCCTTGGGAAGGACATGATAGCTGGGTAAGAATGCCAAATCCAGTTTAAACATCCGGCTGACTGTGCAAGCAACTATAATAATATACTGTAGGTCTATTTCACTGTAAATCAAGTATCTCAGGACAAAAAAAAGGACAGTTTCTATTTATTCCAAGCACAACAAAAATGGAAATAAACAGAATGAACCACTGATGTGACTCAAGAGGCAGCTCATATTTTTTTAAAAAAGTCATTCATGTATATGAGGGGGAAACAATTTTATGATAAAAATTGTCTTTTATCCAGACAAAATGTATATAAGGTCTGCTTTGAAATGTATTATAGGGAAAAAAAGAAAATCATACTCTTAAAAAAATATGAAGATTTTGTGAAAGGAAACAGTGTTCTGTTTAAGCCCGTGTGTCAAATTCATGGCGTCACATTGCTATCATGTGACGTGTCATGATGTTTTTTCCTTCGCAGAGTTGGGATGGGCATGGCCTGCACATGACACATCTGTCCCGCAAACCACCAGTTTGACACCATTGGTTAAAAGATATCAGCATCTTTGATTCCAAGGGGTGCCCAGGGGTGGGATTTTACCAGTTCGCACTTATTTGCTAGAACCGGTTGTTAACATTCTGAGCAGTTTGGAGAACCAGTTGTTACAAGAAATTACTGGCCTAATCCTGTAAGGAAGGCAGGAAGGAAACGTTCTGGCGTTGCTTACAGAAACTGCCTTTCCATTAACCCTTATTACATTCTTGGCAGGACTAGACTTCCTGTCTCAGGAACATCTCTGGAATTTTTTCCCCTCCTTTGCTGGTATTTTGCTTGTGTGAAGTGACCATTCAAAGTTGCAATGGCACTGAAAACAGTGACTTATGACCATTTTTCACACTTACAGCTGTTGCAGCATCCCCAGTCATGAGAGGCCAGGCGAGGAGATGCATGCCTTGATGTGAGTGATATGGAGCTGGCCATGCCCAGCCAATAACATGACCACAAAGCCACGTCCACCCAGTCCCATGACCACCAAACCACGCCCATCACCCAAGCCATACCCATAGAACCGGTTGTTAAAAAAATTGAATCCCACCCCTGGATGTGCCTTTAATTTAGCTCTATGAAAGCAGAATGGAACGAAGATCCTGAAAATAAGTGCTAGATTAAATAGGAGATTGCAAGGAAGTCTAAAACTGAATTGAGCTTTGAGATTAGAAAATAAAAGTTCAAGAAATGTTTGTGATTGTGAATATACGATAAACATTCTGGTTATTACTCACTGATTTTACCATAGACCTGCTGATTTGAACCAATACAGCACAGGCAGGCACATTTTCTGTGATTTCTGTTATTCTTAGTTGCTCTTATTATCTTTTTTATTTCAGATGGAGGGAATACAGATAGTCCTCAACTTACAACCACAATTGGGTCCAACATTTTTGTTGTAAATGAGATACTATTATATCTTTTCTTGCCACAGTTGTTAAGTGAATCACATGCAGTTGATGGGTTAGCAACCTGATTGTTTAAAGAATCTGGTTTTCCCATTGACTCTGCTTGTCAGAAGGACATAAGAGGTGATCACATGACACAACAAAGGTCATAAATATGAGTCTACTGCCAAGCATCTGTATTTCCATATTATATTCTGGGCTTTCTAGATTTTTTAAAGTTAAATCAGAGATTTATTATTCTTTTTTAAAATTATTCTTTTTAAAAAAATATACGTTCTAGATAAAAGAATGGCAACATCCATGGATATCTATAGATTGCAGGAGCAAGAATGAATTCTAACTCTATCATATGCTTATAAGTACCCAAAGGTATAAAAGTTGACCACAATTAGAAATCAAATATTGAACTAACATGGCCATTTATATTTATGCTCTGCTATGTGCTGGTATAATGTATTTATATATGAATGGAAATAGTATTTCAAAAGAATGTTTTAATTTCAGATTAGTAAATCATCCTATCCAGAATACATTATTTTATAATTGATGGAAGTCCTTCTTTGCTATAATGAAGTCTGACATTTTTCAGGCTTGAACATAACCCTGATTAAAAAGATGCCACTTAGTTAAGGAATCTTATAGTTAATGACACTCTTAATGTAGTGCCATCTTTTCTTAGGTGTGTGCACTAATGTAGGGATATTTAAATAATTAGCATGAAGAAGAAATATTTACACAGAGTCTAAAGTAAATTTTGGAAGTCTATTATGCATATTATTAAAAGTTAACAAACTATCTTCTGGGACCTAAAAGACTTCACATTATGATGTCATTAACTTTGTAGACCACGGAGGAAGTAGATTGTAGACAACAAAAGTATGCAATTATAAATCATTAGTCTAGAAGGTGCTACAAGAACCTTGTTTTTATAGCAGTAGACAAACTCAATTTCACCTCTAGTACGACTTAGAAAAATGCAGTTCTAGCAAGCTTTATTTTTTAAAAAACTGTTAATTACTAGTAAAGTTTAAGTCTATTAGAATAGAAGCTTGCTGGAGAAATAACAGATATACATTCCCAACAAATAATGTTTGAGTAAAGAAAAGTGATATGCAAGATTAATTTCCTTTAAATGAAGTTTTAAATTATGATGTTTTTAAGAATGTTTAAGCTCAATAAACAGAATTCATACAATGGCTATTTTGTCTCCAAGACATACGTTGCTGTATGAAATTAGGCTTACTTGCATGATTCTATGTACAGATCTGCTAAATGAAATAAAAATGTTCAGCAAAATATAACAAAAAGTTTACTAAATGAAAAAAACAATTAAAAAAGACAAAGATTTTACTTGGTAATACCAGCCAAAATTTAGCAGTAGGTTATATGTAATTTCTGCTTGTTAGTAAAACAATCAGGAAATGGATTTTGGGTTTCATCTCTATTTAATGGACCAATGATCTTTAAATCTTGATTTCTTCTTAATGGACTAATGGTCTTTAAATCTATGGTTTGTTTGTTAAGTACAGTCAATGATGTACAAATAACATGAATTCAGAATTTGCAGACACCCCACAATTGGTCACCTAAATTAAGATTTTATTGTACAGTTAAAAGCTGTAGAAGATGAGAAACTACTTTTTATAGATTTACTATTGATTCAGTCTGAAAAAGGAATGAAATAGATAGATGATACAAAGAGTACATTGTAATGAAAGATATTATGAAACTGATTCCTGGCACCATTGCAACAATTGCAACAATTCTTACTATGTTCCAGAGCCCCTGATTATGACATCGAACATGTAAACAAGCTAAATACACTACTAACATGGGCAGCATCCTGCCCACATGCTTTTATCTTTCTTGGTGACTTCAATCTACCTCATATTAACTGGTCCCTAAACGAATGTACAACTGAACCCATACATGTAACCTTCTACAATGCTGTAACAAATCTGGGACTGGAACAACTAGTAACCAACAATACTAGACTTAACAACTGCCTTGATCTCATCTTCTGCAATAGTTTGAATTCAATTTACAAAATACAAATTAAAGAACCCTTTTCCAACAGTGACCACAACATGATTGACTTTTGTCTCAACATACATCCACACAAAAATCATCACAATGACAAAATCCCCAATTATAACTTCAAAAAAGGCAACTATGATCTTATATCAATTATCTCTCTTCCCTTGATTGGCAATTTCTATTCACTGGATGCAATACTGATGAAGACCATTACAACATATTCTTACTATAAATCAAAAGAGCCATCAAACTATATGTACCAATAACAACTCCCAAAACCAGGAAAAACAGATTACCCATAACAATAAGGAAACTTCAATCCAAAAAGAAATCACTTTGGCAAAAAAAAAAATCTGTTCACGTTGCCAACTTCAAAAGCTGATACAAAAATTTATGCCACCAGATAAAAACTGAATGCACTAATTATCACATTAAACAAGAGGAAAATCTTCTATGCACAAATTCCACTCGTGCGTTCTACAATTTTGTAAACAACAAACTAAAAGACTCAAGGTCCATCCCACCTCTGAAAGGACCTAATGGCAAAGACTGCAACAACGACATCATCAAAGCCAACCTCTTTAACACATTCTTTGGCTCAGTATTTGTAAACTGCAATGGATCAAGCCCAGTCGAACCACAGACAACTACAATGATCTAATACATATCGATTTTACAGAAGACATTGTTGAAAAAGCACTGTGCAATCTAAAACCATTTCTATCTATTGGACCGGACGGAATATGTGTCTACTTCTTAAAAAAGCTATCCACTGCCATAACAGAACCTCTAAGCATAATCTTTCAGGACCAGCTCCTTGCCAAAACTATGGTCACAGGCCACGGTCATTCCCATCTTCAAAAAAGGAGACCCCAGCCTAATTGAAAATTACAGACCAATCTCTTTATGCTGCATCACCTGTAAAGTCATGGAATCAATTATTAACCAATCCATCATCCTCCACTTAGAGACAAACAACCTACTCTCTAATAAACAATTTGGTTTCAGAAAAAACTACCCTGAAATCTGCAATTCTTACACTGCAAAAACATATGGACTACACAACTCGATCAGGGCAAAGCAATAGACGCAATCTACATAGACTTCTGTAAAGACTTTGATTTAGTGGTACATGACAAACTACTCTTAAAACTAAAATCTTATGGTATCTCTGGACAACTGCATAACTGGATAGAAGCATTCCTGTCAAACAGACAACAAATGGTCAAAATTGGGAGCGTCCTATCAAATTCTGTACCTGTCAACAGTGGTGTCCCCTCAAGGCAGTGTTTTAGGAGCAACTCTCTTCATACTCTACATAAATGACATATGTGATCATATTAAGAGCAACTGCGTTCTCTTCATTGATGATGTAAAGCTATTCAACACCACAGACAATACTGCTACCCTCAAAAAGACCTTGACTGTGTATCAGAATGGTCAATCAAATGGCAACTTCAAATCTCAACAAATAAATGCTCTGTCTTACATATTGACAGAAAAAATTCAGAAAATAAAATACAAGCTAAATAGTCAAGACCTTGTTGAGATCCAAACTCTGTCAAGGACTTTGGAGTACTCATCTCTAATGATCTAAGTGCAAGAGCCCACTGTAACCACATAGCTAAAAAAGCATTAAGAGTTGTTAATCTAATCCTACGTAGCTTCTTCTCTGGTAATATCACACTACTAACTAGAGCATACAAAACATTTGCTAGACCTATACTTGAATACAGCTCATCAGTCTGGAACCCATATCATGTATCTGATATTAACACAATTGAAAAAGTCCAGAAATATTTCACAAGAAAAGTTCTCCACTCCTCTACTCATTTCAGAATACCTTATGCCACCAGACTTGAAACTTTAGACCTAGAAAACCTGGAACTACGCTGCTTCTGGTCCGATCTAAATATAGTACTGTATATAAAATCATAAATTGCAATGTCCTACCTGCAAATGAATACTTCAGCTTCAATCATAACAATACAAGAGCGCACAATAGATACAAACTCAAGGTTAACAGCACCAAACTTGACTGCAGAAAATACGACTTCAGCAACAGAGTGGTCAATGTTTGGAATACTCTACCTGACTTTGTGGTTTCTTCCCCAAACCCCCAAAACTTTAACCTTCGACTGGCTACAATTTCCTAAGTGGCCTAGAGGGGGTGTGCATAAGCGCACCAATCATGCCTCCCGTCCCTGTCCGATTGTTTCTTTTTATTTTTCTTCTAAGTATCTATCTCATGTATTCAAAACTATGTTTATTCTGATACCTGTATCTTGTAAGAGATTGACAAATCAAATAAATACTAAATACTAAAATACAATTCCTTTTCTAGGTTAAAGGATCAATATGCCATTTTTACTTAATATACAAACTTAGCACATTCTGATTAGTATATACAGTTACATCTTTCAGTCAGAAAAATTAAACCACCATGCAGACGTTTGGCTGGATGAGGCTTCAGCTAAGCATTTCCATTGATTTTTTTTAATAAATTGAGGCAAAACATTATAATAATATGCTGTTATAAAATAAAATTAAAATATTGATTGCTCTGTCTAGCATACTATATTAAATATTTATGCACAGGAGTTTTGAAATTAAATTTAAAAATACTGTTTTTCCCCTTGCCCCCAAAATTCAAGTTTAAAATTGCTAATAATAAAACTGACTGCTTTTTGAACAGAAATTGGCACTTTTAACATATTTCTCACTTTTACCCATTATTGAAAACACCTTTTTCCTAATCTTGATAAACAGAAGATCCAATAGTACAACAGTTGTACTTACAGGAGGTCCTGTGAAAAGAAAACAGAAGAAAAGAAGAAATACATATAGACACATGAGTTTTCAAAACACTAGCATTGTTTGAAGATTAGTATTATTCTTAGTCAAACAAGATCACTGTTACTTATTAAAATTACTTTAAAGCATCAGTATAGCATTGAAAATAGTGCTTCAGATTTTATATAACTGTAGTCCCTTTCCATTATTCATTAAAACAGTATAGCTGCTTTAACAGATACATTAATATTAATGAATTAATTCCTTAAAGCAGCTGCAGCCTACTTTCAGGGCTGAAAAAAAAAATCAGTCAAGGTCTAAATCACTTTAACTCATTTTGAAGTGGCATATTCTTAATACTTATATTCTTCTCAGTTAACATTCACCTACCATCCATCTCCAAGTAAACTCATATTAATTTCTCCCCATAGCATTTAATTTTAGAATAGAATTGGTTGGATCTATATTTTTGCCATCTACTTTTGCCAAGTTGGAGAAGTTCACTAATCGCAGAACCAAACAATTCTTCTTAAATGCCCTATCCTTTTTAATTTCTCTTGTGCAAGATCCCTCTTAAAATATCACATTTTGTGAAGAAACATTGCCACATTTTCCTAATTTTTTACACACCCTTCTTGAGACTGTAAAACAACATCAAATATTTACTTTAGCTTTATTAAAAGTGATATCAGATGAATGACTTCATTTGTTTTTCTTTTTTCTCTTGACTTCAGGTTGCAAAAAGGTATTTGGAACAGCTGATATTGAAAATTATTTAAATATAGCAGACTTTTGCTAATAACGTGATGCTAATCAGATAAAGTAATTTCTTGATTTTAATTGTTTTAATCGAAAGATATATTTAATAAACAGGATCTTTTTCCTAAGAGAAAACAATTTAGTTCCCTTTATTAATGTCATATCATTAAGCACATAAGACATCTTAGTGAAATCCCTTATTAAAATCCCGAAACTTTGATTCATATGTGATACATCAAGCATGATGTTTTTCTGTTCTTTTCACCTTTGGTCCAACAGTAAGGAATAAATTAATTTTCTGTGTTTTATACATTTTATGTTGTTTTGAAAGGTTTTTTAAAGTTATCTAGTTAATTTATTGAAACATCAAGATAAGGTTAATCCCAACAGAATCACAGTGATCCTGTGTCATGCAGCAGACTCAGCTGATCCTCTTAGTATTAAACTACATAGCACTGTATGCAAATAAAACTAAGAAGTAAATTAGCATAAGCTGAATTTTCCTTTCTCCTGAAATATTTTTTTTCAGGAGCATGACAATGCCATTCTCAGAACATTCAATCACAGACTTTAATTCATTCATTGATATACAGGGAGTCCTCAACTTATGACCACAATTGGACAGAGGTGGGATTCATCTGGTCTGGACCGGTTCAAGTGAACCGGTAGTTCTGGTGATTAGTTGGCTCCTGCCCTAGTGTGTCCTTTATTTCTGTATTTTGCAGCACAGCTAATTCATGCAGCACAGCGGATTGCCATGCTTCAGCTGTTTCATTCATCAGGGCTGCAGCAGAAGGTAATTTTTAGAGCCCAAAATGGGTGGATTCTAAATGCTGCGCGTGTGCGCAAAGCACAATTTGGTGTGCGCCAAACCGGTTGTCACACCGGTTGAATTCCAGATTGCAAATGGTGATTACAGGGCCCCAAGACAATGAAGCAATCATAAATACATGGCCAATTGCATCAATTTTGATCATGTAACCATGGGGATGCTGTGAGTTATTTTCAGAAATAATAATGGTGGGATGCAAATAAATAAACGAATGCACACAGCAATGCACCAAATCACCAAAGTATGCCAATGTGGGCAATACTCTTTATGCAAGAAAAATATGCTGATTTTTTTCTTTAATTCTTGCATGGTCATACTTCATGCATGCAATATCATTCCTTGTGCAAAAGAGGCTGCTCACTAATAGGACACCATTTCTGCACCCAAGGAAATCTTGTCTCTTAAAAAAAAATGGAATATGTGCTTTCCAGACAAAATGGAACTTGCTGTGGCCAACTCACAGTGATCAACTTGTTGCTGCCTATTCACCATGGCCATTTTGCCATGGCCAACTGGCCATGGGACAACTCGCCACAGAACAATTCAACAATTCAATTATTTAAAATATTTTTAAAAATATTTTAATTTTTGTCATTCACATTTCATTTTATCCCTCCTTTTGCATTCTTCCTTCCTTTTGATATTAGTGTAACTCTTGTCCTGCAGCAAGTTGTTTCATGGCAAGTTGGCCATGGCAAGTTGACAGATTCCTTTCCAGGCACTTGGAAATTTCATGCTCGAACAGATCGGTTACCTCGGCAAGTGGCAAAAGATTGAAAAGCTATAGCCTCAATTATCTATAGGGCAGAAGTTGTTCAGGGAGGTCCTGTGTTGTTACCCCTTTTATGTCCTCTAATAATCTCTCATCTCTCATTGAGTATAGTTTTAACAAAGGCAGCCAATACACATCATTAACTTAATATATTAGAAAATAGACCAGAAGTAATATTTGTATATTATCCAAAGAAAATGCATTACTTTATGTTTAAAAACTTACCAGTCTCTCCTCTTCTTCCTCGCTTACCTCGTTTACCAGGAGGACCTGAAAAGAAAATATTATATAATTGGTAATATTAGAATTCAGTTTTATAATCTCTTTCAGAAACTGCCTGTTAACTGTTTTTCAGCTATTAGACAACTTTAGATCAATAAGCTTGACACATTGGGGGAGTTTCAATCCTTAGCAAAAGAAAATGTTAGCTACAAGCTTAGAAAGAATGGAGAATAAATAGCAAAGGGGTAGTAAAAACTTTGTTTTTTAGAAAGTTACAAATGTACTAAGGGATAAATTTGAAGTGATATTTTCCCTTGTTGTCCATGGGAAAACACTTTTGTTTTTAACAGTTTTTTAAAAAATCATATAAATTTTAAAAATTGGACACTAGAAGATTACAATTAAAGGAAATTTGATTTAATTTGATTTATACTTACTGAATGAAATAATAGTCCTATAAATAACTGACAGTTTCTAAATAATTCAACATTATCCCCTTGCATTACTTCTCTTTGAGGAGGAGACATTGATTTCCCTTTAACTTTTAAAGTGTCCATTGATTGATAATTGGCTATTTACATCTCTGCATTCTGTCCTTCTGTTCAGATACATACTATTCTATTTAGCCTGGAATAGTAACTAATTAAGTAAGCAGTGGGAATGCATAAAAACAAAAAAGATTGAGGTTTCTATAAGTATTTTTGGGGAGGTGGAGTTGGAATTCAACATACTTCCATCTGCCACTGGTATATATTTCTCTGTAGATTAGTCTCGAAGGAGGAAACTGGCCAATTCTAATTTACTGTTGTTTCTTTCCTGACTTACTTGATTTTGCTCTGAAATCATTAACATATGCCAAGATAGCCAATAACAATATAAAGTAAATGTATATGTAGCAAATACGCAGTATATACTGTATACTGTATATTCCTCATAAACATATATAATCTATGTCTGAATTTTATGGTTTCTGATTCTTCAGTTAAATCAAGATTAATTGGTTTGGAAATCAATTGAAATTCTTTTGCATAAGCCATTTTCTTTATATGGGCAACTCTATCATTTCACAAAATGTGACATTTCCACTTTTAATAAAGTTCCTATCAATATGCTCTAGTTATCAGCTCCTCTAAGACAACTTGAGATAGGCTCTTTATTCAAATGTAGAAGAATCCCAGGTTTCACATTTATTTCCATAAGCACATTATAACTGTGTCATGGTCCTGCATTAACTCACAAGTAGATTTCTAGCTGCAATTCAATGTGTTGGTTTTAATCTACAAAACCCTTTATAACTATGCACCTTGGTACCTATAAGTCTGTCTTTTCCTATCAGAAATATTCCTATCAGTAGATTCATCTCAGGAAAACCTTCAGGAAGGGAGGCTGATGCCTACTGGTGCTGTTTTTCTACTTTTCTGGAATAGTAGTCTACTTGAAGCTAAATCAGCTTTTTCTAGTTTTCTAGAAGCTGATGGAGATGGAACTCTTATGAAGAGTGTTCTGTGATTAGGTTGGATGACTCACGTCCTCACATGAGGTATTGTGAGTTTTTTTACCTGTGCTAAATTGGGCATGGGTATGGCCAGCACATGACACAACTGGCTCGCAGGCTGCGAGTTTGACAGTCCTGATTTAATATATATGCAAGCATTATTGGTTTTATATTCTGTAAGTCGCCTTGAATCACCATGGGTGAATAAGCGGCAATATAATTTCAATAAATGAACAAATAAAAATGTAAGTTCTTATTGGTGTGTAGACCAATAATATACACCCAGTGAAATTCAGGGGAAAATAAATTTAATTTTTAAATAACACATGTCCTGTATTTCTTTATCATCTATTAAGAAGAGCAGGAGGATCCCCTGAAAAAGGGTGGGAGGATTGAGGCAAGTTATAAAGAACTAGCCTTCTAGACCTTTATATCAAAAGCCATTATGGTGAAGGAATTGAATACCTGTATCTTGCCTACTACAATTAAATTAATTTTTTTGTCAACCTTTGTCAGATAGACCAGACAGAAAACATGACCAAATGAGCTAATTCTATCTCTACTATTAAAGGCTACATTAACAGAAATTTGCATGTACAAATTTCCCATTTTCTTATTACAGCTTGTGAAATTAGGAACTTTTTTTTTTCTGTGTGTCTTGCTTTGCCCATTATACAGCTGTGGGCTAGGCCATCTCTTATCTATTGCTTTCTCAAGCAATATTTTCTTCCGACACCCCTAAAATTATCCCCACATATCTTTACTCTTTTAAATAGTAATGACTTTAAAAATAGATATCCTAAATTCACAGTATTTAATTGTCTGGTGCATATATTGCTTTCTAAAGTAGGCTCTTGGTTATAGCACATTACAGCTTAATAAGCCACTTACTGTCAGTCTAACAGCACACAGTAAAATGATCTCAAAAATAATTTAAAAACTTTTCCATAAGATTATTGGACTTCTTTTCATGGAGAAGATTTTTTATTATGAAATTGCCATTGAAAAAGTACTTTTATGACAGATTTTTAACAGTAATATTTAGCAAGTAAACAAAACATGAAGCACCAAGCCAGATGTAGCCCCAAATCCTGGGTGAAGTTCTCAAAGACATTTCCAAATTTGTAAAAAAAAAACCATGCAGTTGTTAATGTGGTAGAAGAGAAAATTACTATATGTAAGACTGGGAAGTAATTTAATTTAATTTTAATTAAAGTGTAAATGTTAATTAATTCCAGTCAAATGTGGGAGCTGAGATTGACTCCACACGCTACCTTTAAGAGTTTAGCTTCGGCCATACATTCAAAAGTCAAATGAGACACTTGCTGTGGAAAAAGTTGTATTCCTTTGATATGTGCTACAGCTGTATAGATAAATAGATAGATAGTTAATATTTTATATGCATATCATATTCAAACTAATGTAGTTAATCTTTATTAGATGAAAAACCTTCATCAGTACCTGGGAAGAACAATATATGTTCTCCCCAAGGGAAGTCACCAGCCACTTCAATCGGCCTCGGGGCGAGCACACGCACACACTCCCCTTGCCACGAGGCCGCTTCTACCGGCTGATTGAAGTGGCTGTTGACTGCCTTTGGGGAGCTTCCATTGCCCAAAAGACACTGCCTAATGACGAGGGGACACGGGCAGCCATGCCTCGCCCCGAAGCAGCTGGGAACTCTGCCTTTGGGGAGCTTTTGTTGGCCAATAGAAGTGGCCTCGTGGTGAGGGGAATGTGGGCTGCTGGCCAATCGAAGCGTCTGGTGACTCTGCCTTCGGGGAGCTTCTATCGGCTGATGTTCTATTGGAAGTAGATCGGGGTATTCTAGCCTAGGCTACCTGCAGGGCACTCCTAAAGGCAAGTTTTCTCCCCACCCCCGCCCCTTTCCCCCATTTCTCTTCACCTAGTGTAGTTCTAACAAACAATGTGAGAAATGGCGGGGAAACGCCTGGTTTAAATAGGCCTAAATTTTGGGGGTGGGGCTTAATTTCACCTCATGCCGAGAAATCATGCTGGTTCTTCCTATTAGTGGAGGCCGTATTGTTGGAGAAACAAGGCATATATATATATATCTGAGGTTCTCGCAGGTATTAGTATGTGGAGTGGATCTTTGGCTATTCGGGCTTTCTCCCGCGTAAAATTGGACGTATTTAGGCAATGTTTCGATGAAATCTCATTCATCAACTTCAGGCTTGTGTCTTCGGCTCTGTGCTTCTCAGAGTAATGTGAGCTTGCAGCTGCTTCTTCCTTTTAATTGCCAGTGGAGGTGTGACTTTATTGGGTGGGGGCTTGGCTGTGTTCTGATTGGCTGGGGGGCTGGTTGTGCTCTGATTGGCTGGGGGTGTGTTCTGTTCAGGTGGGGGCTTGGTTGTGCTCAGGTTAGTCTTAGTTGCTGGGGGATTTGAGCTGGTGAGCTGTGATCCTGCTGTTTGGCTTCACGTTCATGGTCTTGCCGCATCTTCATGGTGGGCATCAGTTCACTTCATGTATGGGTCAGAGGGGTTTGAAGCGAGTAGTGATGCAGCTGCGGTGCAGCTTCTGGTCCGTGGTCATGTCTCATCTTCTGTGTGGGTGTGAGTCTGCTTTCTATGTGGAAGTGTGGTGGTGCATACTGTATGGCAGTGCATACGTCCAATTTTACGTGGGAGAAAACCTGAATAACCAAAGATCCACATACAAATAACTTCAGAACCTCAGAAAACATCCAAAACAGCCATCCAAAACAAATACAACCCCCGCAAGCAAATCCTAGATCTGACCAACCACTTCCTATCCAATACATACTTCACCTACAATGGACAAAAATACAAACAAATAGAAGGAGTGCCCATGGGATCACCCCTCTCACCTGTCATTGCAAACCTCTACATGGAACACTTTGAAACACAAGCTCTAGAAAAATATGATCACAAACCCAAACTCTGGCTCAGATACGTAGGTGACACATTCATAGTCTGGCCGCACAGGAAAGAAAAACTGAACAACTTCCTCACACACCTCAACAGCCTACACCCCAAAATACAATTCACCATGGAAACAGAAGCTAACAATCAACTTCCCTTCCTAGATGTCTTAGTATACAAAAAATCCAATGGCTCCCTAGGACACACCATCTACCAGAAGAAAACACATACAAACCACTATCTACACACACTCTCACACCACCACCCAGCACAGATCAGTTCTGTAGCCGAGACACTAATCTCCAGAACCAAGTGCTTAGCCGACGAACAACACCTAAAAACTGAACTACACACTCTCACTAACGTACTAACAGCCAATGGATTCCAAAGAAAGAAGATTACCCACCTAAAGAAACCCCAACTAAAATCCAAGACAGAGAACAAGAGAACGGCAAAACCCTCCTCCCATATATAAAAGGCACTACAGACAAAATCAGCAAGATCCTCCAAAAACACAACATTAAAACAGCATTCTGCACAAACAGAAAAATATCCACCATCCTGAGAAACCCTAAAGACAAAATCAAGTTAGAAAACCAAGGAGTATACAAAATCCCTTGCACCGCCTGCACCACCACATACATCAGACAAACTAACAGAAGTATGCATTGAAGAACACAAGAACTCAGTCAAAAAAGAAGAACAGACCTCTTCCCTGGTCCAACACCTCAAAGCCACAGGACATGAGATTGACTTTAAAAATACCAGAACTATCGCCAAAACCGAACACTTTAACAACAGAATAATCAGAGAAGCCATAGAGATAGAAAAATGCCCACACAGCATGAATAAACGAGATGATACCTCCTGCCTACCAGCCATTTGGAAACCTGCCCTCATGAACAAATGAGTACATAACATGAAGAATGACACCAGACCCACACCCACGAGGGCCACACAAGATGCTACCACCACACTTCCACATAGAAAGCAGACTCACACCCACACAGAAGATGAGACACGACCACGGACCAGAAGCCATACCACAGTGGCATCACTACCTGCTTCAAACCCCTCCGACCCATACATGAAGCGAACTGATGCCTACCATGAAGCTGCGGCACGACCACAAACACAAAGCCAAACAGCAGGATCACAGCTCACCAGCTCAAATACCCAGCAACTAAGACTAACCTGAGCACAACCAAGCCCCCACCTGAACAGAACACACCCCCAGCCAATCAGAACACAGCCAAGCCCCCACCCAATCAAGTCACACCCTCACTAGCAGTTAAATGGAAGAAGCAGCTGCAAGCTCACATTACTCCGAGAAGCACAAAGCCGAAGACACAAGCCTGAAGATGATGAATGAGACTTCATCGAAACGTCGCCTAGATACTTCCAGTTTTATGTGGGAGAAAACCCGAATAAAGATCCACATACAAATACTCGTGAAAACCTCAGAAATATGTGTGTGTGTGTGTGTGTGTATGCTAATAAATACTTCTAAAGCAAAGAAATCCTAATTCTATAGTTTTTCAGCCAAGTGTACAGTATGTGATGTGAATGATGTGATTAAACAGGAGATTTATGTAATGCTCTTTTATTTATAAAGCTTGAGAACATCCTCAAGCTTCTATAGTTTTTCTACATTAGTGTATCATTTTAACAATGTCAGTCCACATATCTAAAAATTCAGCAATAAAAACCAGATATGCAGCATTTTATTTTTGAAGGAAACCATGCTAATAAATGGCTTTGGTGAAAAAAGTACACAACTGACTGAACATTTTATGAGTGATTCCTTAGTTATAAAAATAAGAATTAAATAAAGAAAATGTCCTTCCTCAAAATTATGCCATTTTCGAATCTTATACATCAAGTTATCACCCTCAGATTTTCCTGTTGCCTATGCTCCCAGGCCCAGATCCAGTCAGTTGGGAAGCTGTGTTCTGGATCCCATGAACTAAAAAATTTCACATTGCAGACCCAGTAATACATGACTTGTGGAATGTTCTCCCTGCAGAGATTTGTGTGGCTCCTCCATTCAGGAAACTTTTGAAGAGATGGTTGTCCTCCCAGGCCTCGCAACCAGAGGAGTTCTTTCTTTTTAGTTTAGTTTTGTTTTGTTTTTAATTTTGTACTGTGCTCATCTCGTCTGTTGCATTTTTCTTTTAAGTTTGTTTTTAATTGTAAGCCACTGAGAGTCATTTGGGGGTTGTGGACGATACGTATTAAGTAAAATAAATGTAATTAATCATAATATAAAATCTAAATAAATATATTCTGGCTCCATTCTCCCAGTCAGTTGTAGGTATTAGTCTGATATAAGAAAAAGGGATTCCTAGCTGACAACTCTTTTTCATTCCAGCTTAAGACAAGAGCTTTCTCAGAGGCTTCAGAAACTTTAAAAACACGTTGAAAGTTTAGGGTAAGTCAGGTTGAAAAAGATAAAATAGTTGCATATTTTAAAAAATTATATCAGCTTTATAGTCCAGACTGGATTCCTGAATCACTGAGATTAAAGAGCTGATGTACTGATTTCTTTAAAGAGAGCTCAGCATAGCAGAGACCAAGGCTACTTCATCATAAATGACTTTATGTCAGTCGCCATCTTTAATTTAATTGACAGGATTGTTGTGGAGAGAAATTGGAAGATTGAGGTCTACATTAGTGGTAGGATTCAAAAAAATCTTACTACTAGTTCTGTGGGCATAGCTTGGTGAGCATGGCTTAGTGGGCATGGTAGGGGAAGGATACTGTAAAATCTCCATTCCCTCCCCACTACTGAAAGAAAGTTACTGCAAAATCCTATTCCCTCCCCACCCCCACTAACCTACTTTCCAGCTCCGTTCTCCTGTGCAGGGCAACAAAAGAAGACCCAGCCAGTCAGTTGGGACTCGGGAGGCAGAGAAAAGATGGGGCGGGGCCAGTCAGAGGTGGTATTTGCTACTCAAAATTTCCGCTACTAGTTCTCCAGAACTGGTCAGAACCTGCTGAATTTCACCTCTGTTCTACATACACCAATTTCAATTCCTGGAAAGCAGCCAACAATTTTAACTAATTAAGAGAATTTGTTAACTTTGATGACTCAGGATAAGGGCTAGAAAAACCATTCTAGTCTACAGTGAGCAAAAGAAGAATCAGCAGAACTTATTCATTGGAATAGGTATTATGAGGTCATTCTCATCTGTTTTTAAGAAATTTTGTACATCTTTTTTTTTTTAAAAAAAACTTACATAGCTTACATAGTTTACAAGCTTACATAGTCATCTTGG
This sequence comes from Pseudonaja textilis, assembly GCF_049901715.1. Taxonomy (NCBI): domain Eukaryota; kingdom Metazoa; phylum Chordata; class Lepidosauria; order Squamata; family Elapidae; genus Pseudonaja; species Pseudonaja textilis. The sequence continues at coordinate 19,556,668 of NC_141995.1, forward strand.
CAAACACAGAAGTAGCCAGTGCATTGTATTTGATAGACAGGGATGAAAGACAGCTGGAATAAGTAGGCATAGTTATTCTACACCAGCATGAAATGAAAACCTTCTCATAGCTTCAGTTTGCCATTCCCTTGTGATACTACTGTGTCATAGCAAGTCATTTCCTTATGGAGGTATAAAAACATTCTTAGGAAAAGAACTGACTCATTTATGCTTCTTCAAGTACTGACAATTGATTTGTATTGCGAATTTAATTAACAAATTAAGAGAATTGTATAAAGAAATCTTTGAAGTCATAGACCTTCCTAATTATGTTAAATGTATTCAAGTCTGAAAGGAATTGTATTATGTTCAAGTAAATGCAGTCTATTGCCTTCAGTATGTGAAATACCATGTGTACATTATAGCAGGATCTAGCAAACTTTGGCTAAGCAATTTTGGTTAGTACTTAAAAGAAAAATCATGATAAATATCAGAAGTGCAAGCTATATTAGAAAATTGAAAACATCCTAGAAGAAGGCAATACTAAATCACTTTCATTCCATTACCAAGAAATCTATGCGAATATGTCCATTAAGTTTTCATAGTCAACTTTGACTCAGAGATGTTACTATTAGTTTTAGAAGACATAGAAAATCTAGCAAGAAAATATAACTGGAACTAATAGTGTATAAAATGGTTTCATCATATACTATACTTTTGTTTTGAATGGAAGATAAAAACGTATCTGTATATTGAGGAGGAGGAGGAGGAGGAAAAGGAAAATGGCCTGCTAGATTTCAGGAAGAAAGTGCTCCAAAGCCAAAATTTATATTACTTTATTCTGTGAGGTTAGTATGTATTAATTAACATCCTTTTTAATCCTTGACTGGTAAAGCTGAAAGGAACTCTCTTTCAGTAAATATGATATTCCACTTTATTTTTAAGCCAAGATTGACAAGGCCTTTGTGATGCCAGGAACAATGTAAAGTGGCCACCGAACTCAGTGGTTTCTTATTTCATTGACTGTGAAATCCAATACTTTAATATTAAATACGGCATTTGGTGTCAGGCATGCAGGCACTAGAATAATCTCGACCAAAGGACATATGCAGGCCACCCATTTATACATAAAAGACTACCAAAGCCCAGCCAGGCAGATGGCTTTCAAAGTTTTATACAAGTATTCCCCTGTTCATAATGTGTATATCATTTGTAGAAGAGTTTAGCAACAGCTGCAGAATTGTACCAAACTTTTAAACATACACACAGACAAGGTATTTATTAATTGGTATGTATTTGTAAGAAACAAATATATAAGGTACAAAGGAGTATCCCAAAGCCCATCATCAACAAGTTGCATGATAAGTGTAATGTATTTTTAATGTAATAAAAGGGAATTTGGAACTACATTAGTGAGTCAAAATAAATCAATGCAAAAAAGGGGGAAGGGGGAGAACATAGAAGTTCCAATTTGCCTCGGGAGTACTGTTGGAGAAAAAAACTACTAATGCAAACTGAAGTTGTTTGGCTTAGAAGAGAAACTGTTCAAGATAGCTTTTGCTCAAGATAGCTTTTGCTCTTAAAGCAAATAGGCTTTAGCAAAGATATTCTATTTCTTAGCAAAAAAAAGATACAGAAATGCTGTCATGCATTTAATTAATTTTAAATACATCTAGACAATCTTGGTGATAAACTGTAGCAAAGTATAAGAATAAAGCAGTGATTAAAAAGAGCACATAATAAAAATAAGTAAAAAAGAATAACTAATAGCGTACGTAGAGCCACAATTAAATCTGCTTCTCCTGCCTATCACAGCTTGTTCTATCACAGCTTTTTATTAAGACTGCACTGTAGATTCCCTCACTTCACATCTCTTCTCCCCTTGTGTGCATCTTAGGTGTCTGTTTCAATGTGATCCTAGACCCTTCCATGTCTACCAGAATGAATGCAAATTTCCTACCAGGAGCTCCAAATGCCATCCCAACATTTGTGTGGAACTACCACTACCCACATCCTCTATATGAATGATATCCATACTAAGAATGGATCAGACACCGACTCTCTTATCTACCTAACATGGATCTACATGACGACATTGGATGTCATTTGGACTAGAAAATGTATCAAATGGTAGTTAAGAAAGGGAAGGAATTTACAGCTGATGGGGTGGAGAATCCATCAAAGGACAAAGGACACACACAGCCCAGCTACACAATAGCTACACAGTTATTTTGGTATCCCACACTCACATGGGAACCTTGAACATCCAAATACCATCAAAGGATAAGGCAAAGCATCCAATTGTACATCAGTAAGATGGCACCAAAAGATGACTTGATGAGAGAATGTTTGAGACAACAGTAGACATGGGTGAAAAAAGAAACAAAGCAAGACAAGATCCTGCATGTATCTTGGGATGATGGGATGTATCACTGATAGATAAATGAGGTCACAGATATTGGGAAATCCTACCAGTGGCTGGAAAAGTTTGGACCAAAAAACAACAGTGAGGCACAGATCATAGTAGCATAAGAACAGGCACTAAGTATCCCATCCATAGAAGAAGGGATATACCACACTAGACGGGACCCGAAGTACAGACTGTGCAGAGAGTATTCAGGAACAGCTCAACATTTAGAGACAGGGTGTAAGATGCAAGCAGGACCAGGATACACTGAATGGCAAATTTTATCAGAAAATAAAAACATGTTGAATACTTGCAGCCCAATGCTTTTCTTGCTAGTATCTACCTGCTGCAAAGAAAGCATTTAAAAAAAAATCTGTATTAGCAATTAAGGAGCATTTTGGAAGAAGAGAAAAGTAGCATTCTTCTAAACTAATGTTTTTGTCTAAACAGTACTTTGTAACACATGACAGTCAATAAGTGAAAGCTTGGCCTGTCTGAACACAAGGCCCATTTTGTGGTAACACCCAAACATATACCCCAATATAAAATGTAGCCCCCAGGCCGAGAATGAAATGTTTTTGATGTTAGGAATAGATTGCCTTATGAAGGAATTCAGTGTCATTATTCTAATAAAAATATTATTAGTAAGATGGTAAGTGGCTGACAACTTGTATAAAATAATTTAACTGCAGGAAAGGAAATAGAACCACCCATGAAGTTATATGAGACTGACTTGGTATTCTTAGTAGTTACAAAGGATGGAAAAAGTAAAAGTAGAAGGAAATGGAGAAAGCATTCAATAATACAGAATATCAAGTATTCATATAAATTAGTATGATTTACTACAGGATAATTCTTTTGATAATTTTATGCATCAAATCAGATAAATCCAACACTATTTTCAAATGCCAGGAATCACTTCAGTATAAAAATACCTAACCAAAAATTATCTAAAGGCCTCAATAAAAATTAACAAAATCCTTTCATGTTTCCCTCTTTATTTTTCATACCAGTAGAAGACATCTGCCACCACTGAAATGTTTCTGTAATATCTATTTAAGTTTGTGAAACACTAGTAGCATTTCCTCTGAAAATCCAAACTATTTTAATGTAATCTTGTCCAAGAATTTCCTAGTACAATAATTTAGAAGAAACTTTTAAAAATTCAGAAGCACAAAATGTTGTATCAGAAAAGACCCATGTAACTCAAGATTTCATTCAATGCCATTAAACTAAGTTCTGATTGTTATAAACAAGGGACATCGTCTGAGCATTTTACATGTATGTGGACCTCAAAGGCATTTGTGCCAATAAATACAGCTGTAAAGGCTGAAGTTTTGATTTTCAGCAAAACATTCCTTTCTATTCCTTTTTTAAAACAATACTCGCATCCACAAACACAAGCATACCTTAATACACATACAATATGACTCATTAGAGCAGTGGTCACCAGCCAGTGGGCTGGGGACCACTGGTGGTCCATGAGAAAATGTTGGTGGTCCACAGAGAAATGTCACCCCCAAAGCAATTAATCCAGGCTGTGCAGGAACACAAGGCTTGTATTGCTTACATTGCGAACAACACAAGGTAGTGAGGGGACGGAGGAAAGGGCGGAGGAGAGAAACTTGCCCCACACACCCCACACACCTTGCCTGGCCACCAGACTGCTTCTTTCTGCTTCTTTCTTCTTCTGCTTTTGGCTGCAGGCAAGGAAAGCAGCAAAAGTCTTTCTTTCTCTCCCCAAAACTTTGCCAGAAATGAGTCTTTGGGACCCTACAAGACATCCTGTTCCAAGAGGCTGTGCTGGCATTTCTGGTGGAGTTTGGAGGAGAGAAAGAAAGATTTCTGCTGCTTCTGCTGCTTTCCTTGCATGAAGCCAAAAGTGTCTCTTTCTGTCTCTCTCCGAGAACGGAGCTGGAGACTGTATCCTGAGATCCCAAATAAAGAACGATCGATTAGTAGGAAAATGAGGTGGGGAATTTCCTGCAGATTTGGGGAGGGATTTTCCCAGGGTCTCTGGTTCACAGGATTTAAAATTATGAGTTTGGTGGTCCCTCAGGTCCAAAAAGTTGGTGACCCCTGCATTAGAGGAACTGTTGAACATTTGGGGAAATGGATATTAAGAGACATTTGCTTATATCTAGAGCAAGGCTGTCAAACTCGCAGCCCAAGGGCTAGATGCATCATGTGCTGGCCACGGCCATGCCTGGTTTAGCAAAGGGGGGGAGTCATGATATGTCATGTGACAATGCCATGACAACACGAGTTTGATATCCCTGACCTAGAGAATGGGTTGCCTACAGTTTTATGAACATCAAAATGGTGTCCACCCCTACAAATTTTCTAAGACAGCCATTTAGTGAATGTGCCTACTATACAATGTCAGCATTCCACAGATGTTCCTAATGCTCTGTATACTGATAAGTTTTTTATAACAAAAAAAGCACCATATAATGTCAGAGGAAACTTTTTTTGTATTCTTATCAGCACCACTTGGAGATATGAAATGTATTCGTAGAGATTGTGCCTAGTGAAATACTGTTAAATAGTAATTTCAACATTTAATAGGTATACTTTTAATTTTAAAAAAGATTAAAAATCACTGTGGTTAAGATATTGGACTGGGAATGGGTGAACCTTAGTTTTTGTTCACCTTCAGCTATGGAAGATCCCTGTGTGACTATGGGCCCATCATGCTATCTCAGCCATGCAGAACTGTGTATGTTGTGGGGAGGGGGAATAAGAGGAAGGAGCACTACATATGCTACCTTGAGCTTCTTTAAAGGTGGGATATTCAATCAATCTTCCTTACACTGCGCGATCAGGAAAAATTCTTGAACCTGGGTAATTCTCATTTATTCCTAGTTTTTGCTTTCCATTTTTTAACCCATTAGGAATCCGAAGACCAGGTCCTTTTAGTCCAAGGCTAATTCCTTGAGAGCTTGTGATGAGGAGCAATGTCAACTTAGTTACAGTATATAGAGGTTCACAGGTTCCATCTATAGCAATATGTATGATGAATCTCTTAAACAATTTTAAAACATTAATGAAGTAGGATTTATATTTGTGGAATCCATACTGATTAATGTTTACCAGAGATTATTCTGTTTGTTTTTCCTTGACTATATTTTCTACCAATTTATGTAAAACATACATTATACTGATTGGCTTATAAATTTCATAATCAACCCTTCTTCCTTTTCAAAGATCATTGTCATAGTAATTACCTTCCAGTTGTCTGGCAGTAAGCCAGATTTCACTGACAAGGTGCTTATTTTTACTAAGAGGTCAAATTTCATATTTGTTCAGAATTCTTGGATGGATGCCATCATGACCAATGATTTGTTACAGTGTAGGCTTCCAATATGTCCTAGAACACTTTCTCTTCTTACATCATTTTGCCTTACTTGTTCCTATTCCCTCTCTGGAATAGAGAGAGGTATCTGTCCTCATGTTCTATAGTAGAAACAGATGCTAATAATTTATCCATTCATTATCCGTATTCTCCTTGAGAAATCCTTGTTGTTGTCCAATAGCCCAACTAATTCCATGTTTTTCTTTTTTTCTTCAAATATATTTAAAGAAAAACCTTTTCTTTTGTAATCCTTATTGTTGGTGTTTTTTTTTTTTTAATCCATAGTTTGTAATCCTTTTTGTTCTCATTAGAAGCTTTACATTTTTTGGAGAAAGCCGCCCTAGCTTTTACAGGTTGCTGGACACTACTAGAAAGGATGCTTGCTCTTTCCTACTTATCTTACATTTTTTAAGCATTTGAGGTTTTTTTTAGAAAAATTGGTTTTTTTAATGTTGTAGGATAATGTGAGCCAGCTGAGTTATTCAAAATTATTGTTTTAAATAAATAAAAATTAAATTACAAAATTTATTTTTAAATAAATACAAAATGATTGTTTTAAATAACCCCCCCACATTACATAGAAATTAGATTGTCTTTTGCTCTCTCTGATTTACCAGTTTTTAGAAGTTTCCCCTTTTATTGGCAAATATGATTTTTCTGTTGGATCCTGCTAGTAACTTCACAATTGTACGCACTCGATATAGATAGTTGGTTTAGTAGGCCAGTCATTTTCCTTCCATCCTAGGGAGAAAGCAGTGGCAAATCATTTCTGAAAATCTTGCCAAGAAAACTTGTCCAGAAAGTCACTGACTCAAAGGCAAATAAGGGAGCTAAATATAAAATAGTTTTCTGAATGGTTTCATAAAATAGTAGTTCCATTTTGCACCAGATGCTACTACTGTAACACTTAAAGCTAAGTCTATATTTACCTTCTTTTTGATAGAGAAAAGGTATCATTTTCTAGAAGATCTCATCAACATATCCTCTCTAGTTATCTAAATATCTCCAATTCAGCATTTAAGAACTGCTTGAGCGAAAAGATAATTCTTGACAGATATGACACTCAACTCTTCATTAAATCACAGGTGCCCCAAACATATAACCTTTAATTCAGCTGTCAAGTAACCTAGGCTGAAGGCTCCAAGACATTACTTAGCTAATTAATATTTTTAAATCAATAATGACAAATTAAAATAACAGCTATTGCTTACTGAAGAACAAACAAATTGGAGCTTTTATATGTTCCAATATTTCAACTTTCTTTAACCATTTTGAGTTAACAGATACTTGATGATTTGTTTAATAATTGTAGGTAGTTGAGATATATGTCTGTGGAGATTCTCAGTCATGCAGGCCATAGTTGTCTCAAAGGTGCTTTTTTTTTCAAAAGGCAACTGGACTATTTTTTCCTTGAAGAGGAAGACTTTTCTCTTCTCATCCCAGAAGCTTTATCAGTTTTGGCAGGATGGTGGGGATGATAGAAAGATTAGTTCTGACAGGATGGGAGTCTTAGAAGGATGGTATTTCTTTGCACTTCATTAGCACTCTCTCTGAGAGCCCTTGAGGCCACTTGGGAGTCCATTGTCCTCACCATCCTGCCAGAACTGATGGAGGTTCTTGGGTGGGAGGGGGGAACAGTCCAGTTGCCTTTTGAAAAAAAAAATAAAGCACTTTGAGTAGTTGAGATATATTTTCAGGTTGAAAATTCACAAGCTCAGAACCTCACAAAATTCTCATTACTGTTTACCCTGGATCATGAGCTCCAAGTTGTATCTTCTCTTCTAAAAAAATATTAATTGAGACTGAACTATTAGATAGGGAAGCAAATCCATCCAACGGCAACGCATTTGAGTTTTAGGTTGCCTCATTTATAGATACAAAGAAAAGTAAAATATTTTATGTTTTTCTTGTTGATTGAAGCCACCCTAGGCAAATCTTTAAAAAAGCAGGCCCAATTAAGTAGGCCTGCTATACCAGAGCTATAAAAATCCAAACAACCACTAGGTGACAGCAAAAAAATTGAGGTTTTGCTATTGTTTGTTGCCATCTAGTGATTTCTCAGAATTTTGCAACCTCCAGAATAGAAGCCCTAGATTAGAAATATTTGATAGGATTACCTCTTCCGATATATAATGAATTGACTTTACATGTTCTCTTCTATATCAATAATGGATTTACACATCGTTTGAACTAAAGTTTGTTTTACCATAATTTATGTGCCATGATTTATAACACAAAAAACCAAAACAACCATTTAAAAGCCTAGCATGATATGCGAACCGCTCCAGAAATCCATATATTTCTATTAATTCTTGTTGATTGAAGCCACCCTAGGCAAATCTTTAAAAAAGCAGGCTCAATTAAGTATTTTTGATTCCGCTAATATTTCTTAAAACATTTATTTCTAACTAACACAAAATTGCTTACTATAGATAAGGCAATGCAAGCCAGGTATTTATTTCTTCTTCAGCTCTGCTATTAACTATATAAAACTGTTTTATTATTCTGGAGAAAGGAACCAACACATGCTATCAAAAGATCTCATCAGTTCTACCCATTGCAACAACTGCTTACTTCTGATTTTCTATTGCAGCACCAGCAGGTGATTCATGAAGCTATTTCACAAGCTCCTAAAGAATGAAGGTGAGCCCTGGGTTCTAATTAGAACTAGCAACCTATTCCAGCTGCACAGCATGTACTTCACAATGTGTATCAAGCTTTTATTTAAAGAGACAAACGCTCTGCATCTGGTACATAAAAGAAATCTTTCATCTCACACACTTCTTTAGATATACTGTACCATCATCTTTTAAAAATTGAAACTAAATTATCTTCCCAGACTACAAAGATTGTTCAAAAACATCCTCTTCTCTTCGGTAATCAATAGGACAACTTTCGCCCTTTGGTCTAGTTACAGTTCTGGTTTACTTCGACAAATGTTGCATACAAACCTAAAATTAAAAGATACAAAGTAAATTAAGAAAATAAGAACATAAGACAGATATGTGAAATGTAAAAAGTTATAAGTGCAATCCTTACGATACTAAAATGAATAAAGAAAAATGAAAGAAATAAGAGATCAGTATTATTGTGATATCATCAATTGGAACACCTCCCCCAAATATTAGTATTTAAGAAAAAAAAATTATAAGCCATTCTTCAGACATTTAGATATTTAAAGAGATCATTTACTGCCAGAATAGCTGGAGGATAACTGAGTTGAAGCTGATGCACCTAGATACAGTAAGTTTAAGTTCAAAAAGTAAGCTTAAATGAAATGGCTACATAATACCATGAACCAGATTCTACTAAAATATACATTGTCTCTCATTCTGATTTAGCTAAATCTGTGTTCCTCAATCTTAGCAACTTTTTGATGTGTGTTTAACATGCTGCCTGGGAAATTCTGCGAGTGAAAGTCCAAGCATCTTAAAATCGCCAAGGCTGAGAAAAACTGAGCTAGATCACACTTGGACCTAAATTTTTGACCACAGGTGTAAATACTAATTATGTTAAGCTTGTTAATATCATTCCAATCTTTCCTTCATTGTGTTAACAACAGTATTCCTGGATCTCAATTAAATAAAACCACAACTCCTAAATGTAGTAAGTAAAAGAATAGAGACAATTGCAACAATGGATTAGGGAATATATTTTTGTTGGTTTGTCTTTGTGCCTCAAAATAATGCTATGCATGCAATTATAAATTTTAAAGTTACGTGTCTTAACACACGTTCTCAACAAGTTACTCAAAAATTCCATGAGAATTGCCACAGCATTATACTGATGCCCAAAATATATTCCATAAGAGGGTCTAACTGGCAGAGTTTGCTGCTTTGTCCTGGGCCACAGGGGAAAGAGGCTCAAGAATAGGCTTATCAGACAGTGAGTAATGAAACACCTGCTGCCACCTATAGTTTTTTTCTCAATCCCTGCTATACAATTTCACCATTCATAGCACTGGGATGTAAGTAATGCTTGGAGGCCAAATATGGGCTTGTCTATCAATCATCCAGTGCTTTAATAAAATGTTCACATAGCTAACAACCCAAAGAAGGGAAGGGGAGAGGGAAGGGAAGAGGGAAGGGAAGGGAAGGGAAGGAGGGGAGAGGGAGAGGAGGGGGAGAGAGAAAGGGAGAGGGAGAGGCAAGGCAAGGGAAAAAAGGAGGAAAGGGAGGGAAAGGCCTCCTCCCCAAGCTGTGATTTTAGCAGCTTATGCTATTGTATTATTCATATTTTGTATGGATACTTTACATTATAATAATGCCACAGACACTGAGTCAAGATGGCTCTTCATATTATACATTTCCCTTCATCATGTTCAACTGAATTTATTGCAGGCATGAAACTAAGACCCTGATGCTGAAATCCAAGCCATGAGGGCAGATAAAAGTGCTGCAAGGCATCTAGACAGCACCCGCCCCACTAATACCAGCATGATCAGCTGCCATGCTCCGACCCGAGGCACTAGTTACTGTCCACCTACATAGATAATAGCTGGCACAGGTGTAAGATCTCTGGTGGGGGTTTTTTTCACAATCCCAGGAGAAACAATAGAAGCTCTTCTGATCTATCCGCCCCAGGAGGATTACTTCATTTTGAGAAATGCCTTTGCTTTCTCTATTTAACCTGACAGATTCAGCTAAAACCTCTACTATACTATCCAAGAAAGCACAGAACACAAGCGGACAACTCTTATTTACAACCTGGGTGTGCATTCTGTCACAGCATATATGCAATTACTCTCTGGTCAGTTACCAATTACAACTTTCTATATATCCTTGAAAACAACTTTGACTACATAATTATAACTGTTCTTTAGACAATTGAATTTTCTTTAGAGGCAGACTTAAGAATTTATTATAACAGAAACAAATCTTTCCTATGTTCAGAAAGTCTGCATTTTATTCTGTACTTTTATTTTAGTCTATAAATAAAAGAATTTCATTCTTCCTTAGAAAGTGGGATGCAGCCACATTATTATCTTTCTCTTGTCAAGAAATGAAACAAAAACCTGATTCTCAGTGATGTGATCATTAACCAAAGAACTTATGGTTCACATGGCCCACCATTAATCCTGTTGCATCTTCCAACAAGTTGTGTGTGAGCAGACGAACAACTAGTACATTGATACTTTCAATCATGACGTGTTTCAGTTTTTATATTCTTGGGAAATGATCACTGTACTGTACATGGTCAAAGTTTTACACTTTAAAATTATATCCACCTTAAAATAGAATGAAGAGTAATATATTACTTGGTCTTAATTTCTCTTGTAGTAAGCAAGTAAGAAAGCATAAATCGGTTGTTCATTCAATTTGTGCTCCACGGCTTTTTCTAGCAAGTTTAAAGCGGGAAATAGACACCAGTTCAGAGAGAGGATAACCAAGTTCAAGTGGTTTGCTTCCTAGAAAGCATGCATTGGATTCCAATCTAACCCCCTTTGGGCATGTTTTGTATTTTAGCCTTATACACTTTAATCACAGTCTGATTTAAAACATAAGGTGTAATTACTATTTTCAAGTATTTATATAAAGGTAAGCATTTCAGTTAGAGAGCATTAGATGACTGGGCCTCAAGAGACACTTGAAAACTGATAGTGCTAATGGACAGGTTACATTTGCATTTATTTTGTAACTGTCTGCAGAATTGAAAAATATTGTCATACTTGAACAACAAAAACAAGTGTTGATTTTGGTATGTGGAAGACAAGTATTTCAGGGTTTACTAGACAAACTTATCCAAGAGTTTCCCTGCTTTTCATAACATTGTGTAAGCCTATGCTGCTTATGAGTGCTTCAGCTGGAGAGTGTATCTTTACCTACAGATTTGCTTTATTCTTCTTTCTACCTTCTGCCTTTCTATAAAGGTCTTCATCACACATATGATATGCTATATTTATTTATTCAGCAAGAAGATTTTCCTGAACCAGTCTAATTTAGAGGAACGGAGAACTACACAAATAGTGTGGAGCTTGTATATGAAAGAAAATTATGCACCCATAAGAACTTGCCTCTAACAAGGCAAAGCTACTGGGAAAATAATTCAGGATTGTATACTTTGAATATGCCTGCATATTAAATTGAATAAATAGCAGATGTATGACATGCTAAAGTGCTCAAAAATAACTTTGTACCTTCTTTAAAAAGGTACGCTTATTCTTTTTGACTATTTTATTATATATTATTTATCCTTAAACGCTATAAAAACAGTATTTTGTTAGTTGAATTTCAAACATAAATGTGTTTTAAAAACCCAGCTGAATACATAAAGTTTACATATGACTCAAAAGTTTATTTAAAAAACAAAACAAAATTATTCATTCCTAACAGAAACTGAAAAAGTCACTTTTGCTTTCCAAACAAACATTTCCTCAATATAATTTAGCATAACAAGGATAATGATACCATTACTGAGAGTTTGTGCTTGGATGTCTGTACATACACTTTTTTTCTTAGGAAATGTCTACAAATCTGTATCCCAATACAGGTAATTCTTGACCTATATAACTACAATTGGACTGAAACTTTCATCACTAATTGATTTGATCATTAACTGAGTTTCACTCAGTTTTATGACCTTTTTAGCCAAAGTCTTGAAGCAATTCACCCCAGTCAATTAAGTAAATCATGTGTTCATTAAGAAAAATAAAGAACATAAAAACTGGCAAAACAAAGGTTTTTTAGCAAGTATTTTCACATGGAACATATTACTAATGGATTAAAAAAAGGTTAAAGATGGGATTTGGATAATGATTGGAAAGGGTTAAAATTTTATTGATATTAGATTAATTAGCACTTCCTTTCAATTAAAGTTTACAAATTATAGATTTAAATAGAAAAGATCCAGATTTCACAAAAAAAATCAATATGAAATCCAGATTCAAAAATAAAGTATGATATTTAACTATCACCTACAAATCAACTTGAAATTCATAAAGTTATGCATGATGTTGATAAATCTATAGTTTCCACTCTCAAAATATTAGTTACTGTGAAATATATATCACAGATTATCAGGCTGACTAATAGATTAAATTATTTTAAAGGGGCTTATCTGAATTTGTTGATTTCAAGTTGGATGGCCTTTGTTGGCTCTGAATTTAACAATTTCTTCACCCATCTACTGTTGCATAGTTATTATTCAATAGCTTAGGTTGATATCAAATCAGTATTTGGATCACTAATTTAATGCTTTTTCTGTCTGTGAATTACAATTTATAAACTATATTCTGGAATCAAATTCTAGCTCCTTTACTAATTCTAACAACTTATTCCTTATCAATAAATATGAACTTAAGAAGGTTCTTATTCCAATTGCAGACACATAGCTGGACACAATGGATATGGTATTCTGAGGTCTAAAGGCATGGGCCTAGCAAATAGGCATATAATGTTTTGTGATTTTTATTTCTTACATCGATCAAAGAAGTAACAGGAAACAAATGCAGATTGCTACAACTTTTTATAAAGGCAGGCTTTAAACCAGGGGTGGGATTCTACCAATTTGCACCTATTATCTAGAACTGGTTGTTAACATTCTAAGCAGTTTGGAGAACAGGTTGTTAGAAGAAATTGCTGGCCTAATCCTTTAAGGAAGGCAGGAAGGAAACATTCTGGTGTTGCTTACAGAAACTGCCTCTCCGTTAACCCTTATTACATTATTGGCAGAATTAGACTTTCTGTCTCAGAAACATCCCTGGAGTTTTCTCCCCCTCCTTTGCTGATACTTTGCTTGTGTGGAGTGACCATTCAAAGTTACAATGGCACTGAAAACAGTGACTTATGACCATTTTTCACACTTACGGCTGTTGCAGTATCCCCACAGTCATGAGAGGCCAGGCGAGGAGAGGCGTGCCTCGATGTGAGTGATCTTGAGTTGGTCAACCCAGACAATAACATGACCACCAAGCCATGCCCACTAACTAAGCCACGCCCACAGAACCAGTTGTTAAAAAATTTGAATCCCACCCCTGCTTTCAACCCCACCCCATCCCCAAGGAATAGAAAATAGACAACAGTTTTGCACACAAAGTGCCCTAAACAGGTGGTACTCAACTTACAACAGTTCATTAGTGACCGTTCAAAGTTACAATGGCACTGAAAAATATGACATGATTATTTTCACACTTACAACCTTTGCAGCATCCCCATAGTCATGTGATCAAAATTCAGATGCTTGGCAACTGGTTCATATTTACAACCGTTGCTATGTCCCAGGGTCATGTGATTACCTTTTGCAACCTTTTAACAAGCAAAATGAATAGGAAAGCCAGATTCATTTAACAACCAGGTTACTAACTTATTAACTACAGTGATTCACTTAGCAACTTTTAAGAGGTTGTTACCTGGGGCAGAACTCATTTAACAAATGTCTCATTTAACCACAAAAAATTTGGGCTCAATTGTGGTCATAAGCCAAGGACTACATGTATTAGGGAAGTTGTTTGCTATTAAATTCTTGTTCCATGTGTTAACTGTTTCTAATCTAGACTGCAGTAATGGAAGTCTGACATATTTTCCATACTAAAATGTTGAAAAAATATATTTGCATAACAGTACTGAATTTTCTCAGATAATTTTTGCTGTCCATAGTCTACTCCTAGTTAATAGTGTTTATATTTGCATTTATGTGGGTAAATGGGTGCTTATATAGCTGTCTGAAAAGCTAGTGTTTTATTTATATTTAAGGAATTAGCTACTCAAAATGACTAAAACGTATATATTGGCAGCTGAATGTTACAGATTCATCTTGCTAAATCTTACCAGTTCATAGCAGCTGCATATTTCATGCCAAAAAAACAAATGAACTCTGCACTTTGGTGGGGTTTAGGCAGCCAGTTTAATGGAATATAAGACTGTATTGTGGTTCCTATCTATATTGATAGTGATATAACCATAATTTTGCATATAGAAAGAAAATCTTATCTTAATTCAAGTAAATTGAAGTGTGGTTTAAAATACTCTCACACAATTTTACTAGGTTTGCCATTTTGAGTTATTCCAATGTGGGCAGTGTTACAAAATTACATCATACAGGTAAGAATAACACTGTTGTAATAGATTTAAAAAATGAGATTAGATTTAATAGATTAGAAAAAAGTAACAAAATGAAATTTAACAGAGGCAAATACAAAGTTCTTAATTTGGCAATCAAAAGTCAACATGCACAATTAATTCCTTTCACTCGTCCAGTTACTTTTTTTCCAGAACCTTCTAATAGCAATAAACATACAGCATAACACCCCTACTTAGTGAAATAAAATGCTATTTCAGAGTGAACTAAGGTGAATTCTTCAAAGACGTAATCTGGTTTAAACATTTTTTTTCTCTTTCCATATGAGAAAAAAATATGTTCACATGAAGCAAATTAATATTTGCACAGCATCATATTGGTTCTCAATGAAATTTTATCATAGTTTCATAGGTTCAGATGTTTGAAAGCTAACACTAAGTTTAAAAAAACACTTTTTAAGTTTGCTATCCATACATCTTATAGGTAATGTAATTTAGGGATAATACAAAATATGTGTACTTATACTGTGTTCCAAACTGCAGCATAGGGTTTACAATTTAATTTTGTTTTATTAAATTTGTTTTGGGCCACAAGTGCAAACAAGAAAAAATGTATTTAAAATGTTAGAATCAATACTAAAAGAATCAAACATTTTAAAAGCTTTCATCTTACTGATTCCAAATCAGATTTAGCATATTTTATAACTACAATGTGTGATGTAATTTACTGGTTTCATTTTTAAAATATCCACATGTAAACACATTATTGCATTAAACTACTTCAGAATGTACTAAATCTATAACATAAGTGGAGGTATTTCCAATTTTGACTGGGAATTCTGCATATGAATGCTACACAAATCATTATGTATGTTGCTATACATCAGTATTTCTCAACCTTAGCAAATTCAAGAAAAGTGGACTTCAACTTCCATAATTCCTCAGACAGCTGGCTATGGAGTTGTGAGATTGAAGTCCACAGATCTTCAAGTTGCCAAGGACAGGAATATTGCTATACTTGAATGTCCATAATGAGATCACTGACCACCCATAATAACGTTGTACCAGCTCTCCGACCACTACACATTTGAAGGATGAAAAGTAAATTACATTTTTGCCAGGAAGAAAATATTTTGCTTTATAAGTACCTGAAAAGTCCTTTACAGTAGTCTAAATACAACAATGTTTGATGCAGTAAAGACACTTAGTTCTCTATTGATGTCTTTATTTTAATTATCAGCTTTCTCTGTCTATTTAAGTTTCATTAAGAGAAATTATTCCTTGGAAGTGGGGAAGTAAATTTGATTCTCATGACTGTAAATGATATTGGAAATAATGAGACAGTATCCAGATAAATATAGATAAATCAGAATAGAACTGGAAGGGACCTTGGAGGTCTTCTAGTCCAACCCCCTGCTCAAGCAAATAACCCCATACCCGTGTTTCTCATATAATAAGGCTGGGTCTTATTTTTTTTTGAGACCCGAAAAATGGCTAGGCCATCTTTTCGGGGGTGACTTAATTTCCCCCCCCCCTTGCATCTTCAGGTGGGCAGCGATGGCTTGGATGTTGACCTCGGTGTTGGTGGAGCACTTCGTATCGGGGTCAATGCAGGCAGCACCATATCCGGGTGTGCAACAAAAGTACTTCCTAACGGCAAGCACCCCAACATTCCCCCACCATTTCACATGTTTTAATATAGGCCTTAATTTGGGGGAGGGGCTTAATTTCATTTCATGCCTATAAAACATGCTGGGACTTCCTATTGGTGGAGGCCGTATTGTTGGAGAAACAGGGTACTACAGGAGTGTCAAACTTGCTGGATGCGCCATGCAAGACCATGCCTACCCCTGGTTAGCAAAGGGCGGGAAAGTCGCAATACATCACATGACGATCACGTGATGCCATGAGTTTGACACCCCTGCTATTTTAGGCAAGTGGCTGTCCAGTCTTTTCTTTAAAATCTCCAGTAATGAAACACCCACAACTTCTGAAGGCAAGCTGTTCCACTGGTTAATTGTCCTCACTGTTAGGAAGTTTCTCCTTAATTCCAAATTACTTCTCTCCTTGATTATTTTCCATTCATTGTTTCTTGTATTGCCTTCTGGTGCTTTGGAAAATAAGTTGATTTCCTTTTTGTGGCAGCCCCTCAAATACTGGATTACTGCTACCATGTCACTCATAGTCCTTCTTTTCTAAAGACTAGCCATATCCAATTCCAGCAACCATTTTCATATGTTTTTAATCATGTTACTTGTTCTTCTCATCACTCTCCCAAAGTCTCAACATCTTTTTTTGTAATGTGGTGACTAAAACTGGATGTAGTATTCCAGATGGAATCTTACTAAGTTTTATAAAGCAGTACTAAAACTTCATGTGATTTTTATTCTATGCCTCTGTTTATGCAATCAAGGATTATATTAGATTTTTTTGGTGGCAGCAGCACATTGTGGCTCATATTTAAATATCATCAGCTAGGACTCCAAGGTCACTCTCACAGTTACTGTTTTTTAGCCACATTTTGCTTAATATATACTTGTATCTTTGGTTTTTCCTACCTAAGTGTAACACCTTGCTTTTTTCTACATTAAATTACATTTTGTTGGATAGGACCCATCATTCATGTCTGTCAAAATCTTTTTGGATCCTGAGCTATAGATAGTCTATAGGTTTTCATGAATTGCTCAACTTCTCTCCTCTTTGGACAGTATTTTGTAGTCTTCGATCATAATCTTGTGCTTTCTTAGCAAATTATTTAGTTAACTGCTCTGATTTTTCTAAAAAGACTAATACACAAAAATTTCTCTGTAGGCAACAGAGAAACTCAAAGAACACAAATCAATAAAAGTGTGAAAATGAAAGTGAAAAGTGGCTGAGGTAGGAACAGAGAGAATGTGCCTAGAAAAAAGGGAAGGAAAATGCTTCTTTCTTTTTTTTAAGCTTCACCACTTGCCTTTGGCCATGGACCAGCATACAATCTTGTTGATAAGAGTTACAAGTAGAGTAAGAGAGTGACTTAGTGATAGCAACCTGCTTAACATGCCAGGAAATTTCTCAAATATAATTCTGATTATCATTGACATGCTAAGTGATGTATCATTTTCCACCTTTCTTATCCACAATAATAATTAACTTTTTAAAGCAGTGATCCTTAACCCTGATCCTGTCTTTACACCAGCTTTTATTATCATCACTTGAAAGAACTTCTGTTATTTCAGAATTCAACTGAGCTGAATCAGAATGTTACTCCCATCTACCTCTGTCATCAGCACCTGTTCTCAAGAAACACAATAGATACCCAGAAGTATTTGATGACACTATCTCAAGTCTCTAATTCTGGCACTGGTTTCTTTTATAGAAAATTGCATCTTTTATGCAAGCTAAACAACATTCCTTGACACTAGATCCTTCTCACCAATTAGGTATAGCATTGGAATAAAGCATTGGAATAAAGCCAAAAGACCCTGGTTCAAATACCACTTCTCTTATAAACTCAGTTATGTGACAGTATCTCATTCTAATTCTCTTTACAGGGTTGTTATGAATTTATTGGAGAGGCAAAGAGAGAGCATTTACTCTGGTTTGAATTTCCATGAGGAATATCCATATAATGTGAATAAGTAATAAATGAAAATGCAATTTCTTCTATCCCAAATAAAGATGGATAGAGGGTAAATATGCAACATGGATAAAAATATAGACACCTGTACAGTAATTATGTGGAGTTATTCAAATTTATTAAGCACTCTCAGTTGCTAAAAAATCAAATTTTGTTTTATGCTAGCAGAATATTTGTTGTTTAATCCTAACACTCTAGTGGGAAACAGTGCAAAACAAACAAAAAAAATTTGTATTGGTGCTGCTCAGGGATCCATTTGCGCTTGGAAACACCATGACTTAGACATCACACAACATTACATCTAAAAGCAGAGCTGAGGTGAAAGAATTACTATAATAGCACTTATGGCCTTACATAAACTCTAACCACAAAGAAAAAATAGGCAGTTATTAACTTACAAGTATTATACTGTATTATATATTATAAGGGAAAAACCCTCCAGCACCTCTCCACTAGTAATCAGCATTCAGATCAGCATAGATTAACTCCAAGGTTAACTTCAGGCCAACTATCAAGTATAAGCAATACCCCAGTCAAGAAACTGCTAAAGAGCCATCAGTAAACAGCCCAACCAAAGAATCTCTAAGATCACCCTCATCCACATAGACAAGCAAGTCACCAGAATATAAACTGACAGCAAACAGTAGCATTGATGGTGTTAAGGGTAATAAACAAGCAATTCAGAGGGCACCAATGACCTCTCATTTCATTAGAATGCAGTATGGCTGGTTACTTCTGCTGACTGACTGCAATTTGGCAGATTGAATCTCACTAGGCTCAAGGTTGACTCAACTCCATCCTTCCAAGGTGGTAAAATGAGGACCCAGATTGTTGGGGGCAATATGCTGACTCTGTAAACAGCTTAAAAGGGCTGTAAAAGCACTGAGAAGTGGTATATTAGTCTAAGTGGTATTGCTATTTCAACCCTGACCTACAAATATTCTCCTTTATTGGTATTCATTTGTAAGTATTCATAAGTATTCATTTAGCAACAATTGAAGGTTATAATAGCACTGCAAAAAAGTGACTTATGACTGAATGTCACACTTATAGCCATTGTAGCATATTCCAGTCACATGATCAAAATCCAAAAGCTTGGCAATTGGCATGCATTCTTGATGACTGCAGTATCCCTGGGTCATGTGACTGCAATTTGCAACTTCCCAGTTGGATCCAATAAGCGAAGTCAATGGGGAAATTGACATAATGACCGCACACTTCAATTAATAACTGCAGCAATTTGCTTAACAATTGTGGCAAAAAAAGTTCTTAAAACTAGACATGACTTGCACAATAACTGCCTTGCTTAGCCACAGAAATTCAGTTCCTAGAACTGCCTGAATTGTAGTCGTAAATCAAGAATTACTTATCCTTTTCTATTTTTAGTCTGAATTGGTCCTATGTATCATTTCTGTTCTCCTCTTCCATTAAACACATTTTCACCGACAATTATTTTTTGACCTTCAATAACATGCTTAATAAGTTTGCAAAATTTGCAAGTATAACTGCATATGATAAATGCTGTTGGCTTATGAGTTTGCTATGCTGCTTTGATTAATATATTATGGTTGCTCTTTATTGCATTGTATTATTTTTTGTGCATGAGTTTTGACAGAATATAAACGGGTTTTGAAAGATCCTTTTATTTATTTTTTATTTTTTAAAAATATTTTTATTAAACATATTTCATCATTTTATATCACTTTTATAATCTTTGCAGCGCTCCAGCATTGCTGCTATTCATACAGCTGTGTGAAAAAGTCCTGCACGCTTTACGTTTTACAGTTTAGGTTTATGACATTTTTTTGGATAGGCCATTGATTTTATGATATTTTATGCTAACTGCTATGCAAATATTGTTATATTTAAATAAATACTGGTGGTTTTTCAGTAAAAAGCATAAGCTCTTTGCAATTTCGTGTTGTTTGGATGAGAATTGTGAATTTTCTTGCATGCTTACAATGACTATGAAAACAGATTAATTGGTGCATACCCAGTGGCATATGTGTTGCAATTACTAAGGCCGATGCTAGTGTTCGTTAACATTTTTATTGTTTGTGGCCCTGAAAAGGACCGTTTAGGTAACCAAATATGGTTACTAGTATGAAATTAGCCAGCCCTTATTGTTTATCATCAGGTGGCATCGCTTCGGCATAGATGTATAAGCCTTTGCATGTGATCTTTGGTGACAATTGTGGTGCCAGGCTGCAATAATGGATTCAATCAGCTCCTGCTTGGTCTTCGGATGCTTCTTGCTTATTTTGTAACCAATCTCAGCCCACAAGTTCTCAATTGGGTTCAAATCCGGACTCTGATCTGGCCAATACAGGAGTCGAACACTATGCTTCTTCATCCACTGCTGGATGGACTTGGCTCGATGACAAGGAACATTGTCATCCTGGAAGTAAAAGTCCTTCCCTACAAGTTGCTGAGCTGGTCTTTTCCCTAAACGATTTGTATCCAACCAATATCAGAAGCAGTGATATAGCCCCAGATCATCACGTGCAATGGATGTTTCACAGTTAGATTCAGGCAGTATGGCCTAAATTCTTCAGCTGAAATCTTCTGACATACTTACTGCACTGATTCCCAGTCAAGCAGAAATTGCTCTCATCACTGAAGATGACCTTGGCCTACTGTTCATTGGTCCACTTGGCATACTGTACAGTCTATGCTGAAGTGATGTCGCTTGGTGATAAACAATAAGGGCTGGCCAATTTCATACCAGTAACCATGTTTGGTTATCGAAACAGTCCTTTTCAGAGCCACAAACAATAAAAATGTTAACAAAACACTAACATCAGCCTTAGTAATTGCAACATGTATGCATCAGTTAATCTGTTTTCATAGTCATTGTAAGCATTCATTGAAAGTAAGTAATGTAATAGAATTCTTTATTCTAACTCTTAGTTGTTCTAATTTTTTATAGCAACTGTGTTATATCTAGTTTCAGTGGCTTCCAAGCCCAGTTAGAGATTTATACAAACCTACCCTATCATCATCGAGATAGCTCATCTATAATTGTATTTTTGAATCCTTTTTCACATTACATATAGAACAGTGGTGGGATTCAAAAAATTTTACCACTGATTCTGTTGGCATGGCTTGGTAGGTATGGCAGGGGAAGGATACTGTAAAATCTCCAGTCAGAAGTGATATTTGCCAGTTCTCCAAACTACTCAAAATTTCTACTATCGCAGGGGTGGGTTTCTACCAGTTCTGTCCATCTCTGTAGAACTGGTAGCTCTGAAGAGCAACAGACATAGAACCGGTTCTATGTCTGCTGATGTTTTTGCCCACCCGTCCACCCGGGCTCTTACCTGATCTTTATTTCCTGATTTTTCAACTTCAGCTGCCAAACAAGGCACAGCTACAGTTAAAAAAGCAGGAAAAGAGGGCTGTTTCAAAGGCTGCTTCTCTGCATGCAGTGTGCTGATGATGATTTACAGGCGCACGGCTCCCAGCATGCAGGGAAGCTCGTAAATCCCGAACCAGTAGTTAACCCTGTCATATCCCACCCCTGCACTACCGGTTCTCCAGAACTGGTCAGAACCTGCTGAATACCACCTCTGATATAGACAGAGACAAGAATGAATATAGTGCTACAAGTCAAGCATGCAGAAGCACAAAATTAGGCCTTTTGATGAAGCAATGGACAGACAGTGAGATTTGTTGCATGTTCAAAAATGAAAGTTATCTTTGCTGAAATTGGGCTAAATGGGGCTATCTTTGCTGAAATTGAGGTGACTTTAAAATTGTCCAATGCAGCATTGTATTGTCCTAATGCCTGGACAATAATTTGTCCTGGGAAGAATAAAACAGGGAGAGGATAATTGAACAAGGAAGGAAATCAGGAACAAATGTTTTGTTATATAAGCAGCATGCAGGATACACTATTCGTCTTGTTGATGAAGACATTATCAAAGAGAAGAAATTACAAAGGAAAAACTTTAAAAGAAAAAAGAAGCCCATATCAAAGAAGAATAAAGGGTAAACAATTGTTCGATTTTCTTGAATGATCAGCAATTAACCAGTCTCTTTTCCATTTTAAATATAATTTCCCACTTTGTTGTCCAAGACAGATTTCCATAGATTCAGTCAGTGCTCAAGAGTATATGTGATACCTCTAGGCCACTTCTAAAATTGGCATTTTAGAATGAATAAGAAGGAAAGACAGTGTTGGTACTGTCTAAACTTTACTAGTACCTACTAAACTATCTAAGCTAATCTAAACTAAACTAGTGCCTACTGCTTGGCCTTAGACTACAATTGGTCCTCGTCACTGACCTTTAATTAATTTCAACAAATAGTAGAGATATTTGAAAAACTGCAAAAGTATACTATGAGAAAATGTAATCTTTTGCTTTTGATAGAAGTAGCTGCTTGATTTGCCTGACTATAAGATCTCAACATCCTTCAGAAACCAGGAAACCAAAAACCTTGGTTTTTCTTAGAGACATTTGCTTCAATAGTCTTTTCCAGTAACACATTCCATCTGTTTATTCTCCTTTGCACAGAAACAGACACAAATTTCTCATCAGGCTGACATCTGGCTGTCTCCCATAAAAACTTAAGATGCTCTGTTGTTCCCCCCACATTCTCTAAGCTATGTAAGCTGCCACTGAAGTTTTTCTTTTCTGTCTCTAGTGAGAAATGTATAACCAACAGTTCACTACATTCCACCCTATAAAAACACAGAGGACTGAAATAAGCCTGAAACTTAACATCATTAAGCAGAAACTTGTATCACATCTCACAGAATGTGCTTGTAAGTCCTTGGTTTTTGTAATTTAATTTAGTAATTAAATGTTTTACACAGCATATTCTGAACATTAAAATTGGGCCACACTTTTGTTGCAGTTAGTATATTACACTGATGACTGGAGAATTTAGGAACAGAAAGTATTGAATTGTTGCAGCGACAATTTCAGAAAATGTTAGTGAGAATTGGCATTTGATTACAGAATTGCACAGACTGTGACAGGTCTATCAATAAAATAAAAACTTGCCTATAATATTTTGAAATCAACAGTCCCTGGGGTAAAATGCTATATAGGTATGGCCATCTCTTGCAAATCTTGCCTGCATAGACAATAACTGGAGATACTTGGACATGGAAGCATTCTAACAGTGGTACTACTGTTTTATCCAACATGAACAGCAGTATAAGTAATTTGTGGAAAATTGGTCATGTTTAATTGTGGACTCTAGCCAATCTACCGTAGCCAAAAAAACACTTACATTTTTCCTATTTGTAGCATCTACACATTTCAGTATTTGTGTTTAGTGGTCTTGTTTGCACATATTGAAATATTAGCAGTACTCTAGAAAGTTAATGACAATACTAAAAGTTATTACATTACACTAACTAAAGAGAATATAGATAGATATTTTCTTGACTGAAAAGCCAAGATAAATATTTTGGTTCTCTATCTAGTAGGAAATTGTTATAAGGCTGTTGTCACCCCAAACCAGATTTTCTTTAAGAATATAGATATTAAGTAAACTTAAAATATTGCTAGAGACATTTCTCAGATGTACACATGTGTGCTACTTCAGGGGAAAAGGGGAATCACTATTTTTATTGACATAGGTCTAGCATGGAGATACTATCGATTAAATCTCATTTGGTGAACAATATGTAAATATATTGTACAATATCACATCAAAGTGAATTAGATTCTTGCTGCTTTGGAATGCAACAGTTCTAATTAAACAAATTAGACTTGATAAGTCCTGGATGGATGGACAGCTAATGCTACCTAAAATATAACTTACAAAATCCTGGTGCTCCCTTGAAATCTTTTCCAATAAAGACAGAAACTTTCAGATTCATAAACTAACATTGTCATACAATCTTTTCTGATATACCATCATTTTAGCATCACAAATGAGCCATTCAAATTATATAGCAATCTAAGCTTCTGTAAAATACATTTAAAACAGTGGTGGGATTCAATTTTTTTTTTTAACTACTGGCTCTGTGGGCGTGGCTTGGTGGGCGTGACAGGGGAAGAATACTGTAAAATCTCCAGTCAGAGGTGACATTTGCCGGTTTTCCGAACTACTCAAAATTTCTACTACCGGTTCTCCAGAACTGGTCAGAACCTGCTGAATACCACTTCTGATTTAAAAGCAATATCAAATGTGGTAAGTAACATGTTATTAAGGGTAATTACAACTTTGGTATAATGATATTAACAATTAGATTGGACAGTATTGGTTTATTGGTTTTTGGTTTGCTAATATTTTCAAAGACAACTGGAACATTTATACAAGCAATGAAACTTTCTTCAGTTGAAAATTTTATAATTTTATCAAATTATTAGTCTAAGGATAGGTAATGTCCTGATTATATAGTCAACAAGCATAAAGGTGATCATTCCTGATTGTGGCCTATCAAACTCGCAGATTATTACTGTAATGATCAGGCAGTATGGACAATTTATATAAAAAGAACATGGAATATTTCAAGCCTTCATTGTTTTATATACACCAAAGAAAAATGTATTTAAGAAGATAAGATAGGCATCTGGCTTATTAGCCATTCAATGCATGATGAAGTTAAAGCTGTAGCTTTTCCACCATCTACAAACTCCAGGTAGATAATATCTCAAAGGATATTTTAGGTTTGATTATTTTTTAATTCAGAAGAGATGATCTTAAAGAAAAATTTAGGGTTAATAGTTATCTGCTTTATAGGCTAGCTGATTTTGAACCACAGAGTACCGGAAAATGGTGCAGTGTAAGTCTATCTCAGTGTAATAAAAGAGCTATAAATATATTCAGCCATTTGGTCTTCATGAAAAAGTCACATGCACTTTCACTATGGTACTAAATCTTTCTTAATGAAGAATGTGCATTTCCTTTCCCCAGTTCTAAACTAATTCCTTCCAACTTGCTGTTAGCACTTTCAATAAATAACAATGATTAACAACCTCAGTTCAGGCTACATTATATTGCCAAGAGTCCAGATGGAATAAAGAGTAAATAAATAATATTTCACAATAATGATTATCAACATAATGTATACTTGGACTTTAAAATTAGGAAGAAATTACAGTGTATTTTCATACCTAACAAAATTTATGGGGCTAGAAATGATTAGCAGGTGAAGTGAAATAATTATTGTATCATTAAGCTGTCACTTGCAATTTTGTTATTGTCTTTCAGTGTCTGGTGAAAGAATAATAGCAAATGTTTACTGCGGTACAGAAGATAAACCTATAAAATGACTCATTCAGAAACCATGGCATATGGAAAGAAATTGTAGAGGGAGGAGCTATCTAGCAATCCATCATTGCTTACTAAAAAGAGAAATGAAGTTAATTACAGATGTTAAATCTCATGTCCATCATCCAATTATGAATATGAGGCTGCCAACCTGTGAAATAAACTTGAATCGGGGTAAATAAAATTCATTTGGTTCATAGGAAGCCAAGGAAACCACCAGAGTGCAGAGAAGAGCAACAAAGATGATTAGGGGACTGAAGGTTAAAACATATAAAGAACGGTTGCAGAAATTAGTTATATCTAGTTTGGTGAAAAGAAGGACCAGGGCTGATATGATAGCAATGTTCCAATATCTAAGGCACTGCCACAAAGAAGGGGTGGGTGGGTGTCAACATATTCTCCAAAGACTGAAGTCAGGATAAGAACCAATGGATGGAAACCAATGGAGGAAAGGAGAGAAGTAATCTAGAACAAGGAGAGATTTCCTGACAGTTAGAGCAACTAATTAATTATTAATCAGTAGAATTATTTGGCTCCAGAAGTTGTAAGTCGTCCAACACTGGGGTTTTTAAAGAAGCTATTAGATCAGGGGTCTCCAACCTTGGCAACTTTAAGACTTGTTGACTTCAACTCCCAGAATTCCTCTAGCTGGCTGAGGAATTCTGGAAGTTGAAGTCTACAAGTCTTAAAGTTGCCAAGGTTGGAGACCCCTGTATTAGATAACCATTTGTTTGAAATGGTACAGGGTTTTTGCTTGAGCAGGGGGTTGGACTAGAAGACCTCCAAGGTCCCTTCCAACTTTCTGTTACCATCAAACTTTCTTTTACCATCAAATACTACACAATGATAGAAAAGGCTTCTGAAAGCAAAAATCTCAAAACAATTATATTTCTTTTGGGAATAAATATTGTTTCAGAGTGCATGAATGAGAAACAGCCAAACAGCCAAAATGAAATCCACTGCTACTAAATTCAGCTAGAATACTGACAAATTTCCACTCCAATCCACAGTAAACCTTTGGTATCTGTTGTTTCTTTTGTTCTGCAGTTTCAGAAATAGAACAGCCGCTTTCTTTTGGGACAGAATTCTGGTGGATAACACCTTGGAGAATATATTTCTTAGCATTTCTGCTTAGAGATTGAATATTTGGAAGACACGTACACAGGGGTGGGATTCAAATTTTTTAACAATTGGTTCTGTGGGCGTGGCTTAGTTGGTGGGTGTGGCTTGATGGTCATGTGACTGGCTGGGTGTGGCCAAATCAACATCACTCACATTGAGGCATGCATCTCCTCGCCTGGCCTCTCATGACTGGGGGGATGCTGCAACAGTCATAAGTGTGAAAAATGGTCATAAGTCACTTTTTTCAGTGCCATTGTAACTTTGAATCATCACTTGACACAAGCAAAGTACCAGCAAAGGAGGAAAAAAAACCTCCAGAGAAGTTCCAGAGACAGGAAGTCTAGTCCTGCCAAGAATATAATAAAGGTTAATGGAGAGGCAGTTTCTTTAAGCAACACCAGAATGTTTCCTTCCTGTCTTCCATACAGGATTAGGCCAGTAATTTCTTCTAACAACCGGTTCTCCAAACTGCTAAGAATGTTAACAACTGGTTCTAGCAAATAGGTGCAAACCTGTAGAATTCCACCCCTGCACGTACACAGTGTTTGAGCCTAGTTACTATATTAAAAGATAAATTTCTGTTTTCTCTATTTCACTCTCATCTTTTTAATGAAAAAAATTATGCAAAAGTTCTTCTGGAAAACAAACTGTGATTATTTAAAAGCATATTTAATTGATATTGACCACCAGAAGATACTTTGCCTCAAGAAAAATACGTAAACCAAAATGTAAAATTCCCTGAAGTCAGGAAAAGCTATAAGTGATGCATAAGAAAATGCTCCAATGGAAAATGCGTGGCGGTAAATAAAGTCTGTGACATATATTTCTTATGAGTAATAAATTAAATTGATAAAGTGTGAAGCTGTTATTTTCACAGAATGATGCATCATGCAAAACATTTAATATTAAATATCTTTCCCACTGAGATATTCAAATCCGAGTGCTATATAAAAGCTAGGCACCTCTAATTTAATTGTATGTTTCATTGAATCTGCAGATTAAGAAAAGCTGGCAGAACCTTTACATGATCCATAGTCAAATACATCTTTCTGAAAATCGGAATCCATGTTTACTGTTTATGTGCAGCTGTTTACAGAGTTAAAATAAGAACATGGTGGATATGGCATTTGCAACATTTTGGACACTCTTGCAGCCTGTACTTTCTAATATCCCCTTAAGCAGACATAACAGGTTCCAAACATTTCCTGTAGACAGTTAAGAACCTTTGTATTCTTGCATTTGAATTCCCCTCGCATTCCTCCTTGCAGAATGTGTCTTATATTTCCCCACATGCACTTTTTATTTGAGATCTCCCCATAGATTTTTCAATAATATTTATGTCTGGGATCTGTGAATACTATTCCAAAATGTCCATTATCTTTCTTTCCTTAAGTACCTCAGTGTTGATTTGTAGATATGTATCCAGCTTCAGTTTCTCAACTGACTGTGAGACATTATCCTCTAGAATATGTTGCTATTTAGTTAAAACCATGCCTCTTACATCTGTACAATATTTCTCAAGGTCTTCCACACAACCACAAAGAACAATAGAGTGCTTAATGGTTTGCAAGGTGTTCTTTTCTTCAAATATTTCACTTCATTTTTTCTCCAAATGCATCTTGTATGGCTGTAGCCAAACAGTTCAGTTTTTGTTCTTCCTCTCTAGCTCAGCTGTCCTCTTCCTGCTCTCAGTGTTCCCCCAATCCGCCCCAGTCTCAAGGTTAAAGGTGGAAGCCTTCTGTCTTCATTTAAAAGGAAAAACAGAAATGTTGCAGTCTTCTTTCAAAGTAGGGAGCCACTTTCAGTCTCTTTTAAAATATATTGAAGCAACATGAATAATGCATTTCAAATAATATGAAACATTAATAAATGAAACAAAGTTTAAAAACATTAAAAAAATATTCCACCATCTTTCAGTTCTCAAGTGGATTGAATCCATCACTGAATCCATGGAAACCGCACACCCTGGCTTCTATTTACTTTTTTATGTACTTCACAAGCCTGACATGAAGGTCTGATGTGACTGTGAATACAATGCAGTACTTCACTTATTAAAAAGGCCTTTTATTAGCAGTTGTCTTTGTTACAACATAGTACTGCGTGTACTTATAGAAGATATAGAGAAACAAGATATAGAGAAGTTGCATTAACAGAGGGATACAATCAAGATCAAGTGAGGGACTAATACCACTCTATAAAACCTTAGTAAGACCACACATAGAGAACTGCATCCAGTTTTGGTCACCACACTATAAAAAGATGTTGAGACTCTAGAAAAACTACAGAGAAGACCAACCAGGATAATGAGGGGACTGGGGACTAAAACATATGAAGAAACATGGCTAGCTAGTCCAGTGAAGAGAAGGACCAGAGGAGACATGATAGCAGTGTTCCAATATTTGAGGGACTGCCACAGAGAGGAAGGCATCAAGCTATTTTCTAAAGCACCTGTAGGCCAGACAAGGAGATATTTAACTTGAAAATAAGGAGAAACTTTCTGACAATGAGAACAGCTTGCCCTTGGAAGTTGTGGAAACGTCATCACTTGAGACTTTCAATAAGAGATTGGACTGCTATTTGTCAGAAATGGTGTAGGGCCTCCTGCTTGGGCAGGGGGTTGGACTAGATAACCTACAAGTTTCCTTCCAACTCTGATTATCTCTTTAACATATTATATATACCAACACTGACTTGAAGATTCACACGTACATACACACAAGACACAAAGTTAATGTTAGCAAATGTTAAGATATTTGATACTGAAGAAAGTCTTTTTTTTTTTTTAAAGCAGCTTTGAATCAATAAATCTAACATTATTCAAGCTCTCATTTCTACCCCGTCCCCAGCATGGGGAAAACTATATCAGTAGCAAACTTCTAGCCCACAACCCAGCCTAAATCCTAATGAAATATGATTTCAGTTATAATCATAGCAGTGATTTCATTAATTTTAAGGAATAATATATTATAATATTATTATTATTTTGACCATTCATGAATAATCATATTATTATATATACATATTAGGACTACACATCAGCTTTTTGTTGACACTTCTTCAGCATGTCACTTCTATGGTTTTGTAATTATCTTGAAACCATTCAATACCTTCCGCTGAACATTTCCCCAGAAATCTTTTTGTAACTTATGCAAGTCAAAGTTTAACTAAACTGTCATATGTTTTGTGTCTTCCTGCCTGGATATTTTAAAAGTACTTAAATTTTTCATTTGCTTTTTTAATAAACTTAAATATGATTCTCATATTCTGCAAGAAACTTAAATTCTGTACTCTTCTATCATCCCACTAATCTTTTTCTCTATATTTCTTCATGCATTGGAATTTAGATTATTATTTTTAATCAAATTAATAATGAAGAGATAGTGCATACTTTTTTTCAGTCATAAAGCTCAAGAAGATTGTTGAAGCGTTCTTACATATAATACATTCTCCAAACAAAAATGCTAATTTAAGGTCCTCTTCTATTCATGTACTGGATTGAGACACAGGAAAAAACCACCAATTTTTCCACAAAGCCATGATTATATTAAACTAGCTGCTGCAGGATATGATGGCAGTGACCATTCAATATAATTTGGAGTGTGGTACACCCACTAATGGAGCTAAGTGTAATGTAAATCTAAATTTAAAAATTCTTGGTTACTTCCTGTCTCCTTGTTAGTGGTAAGTTTATTGCTAAAATAAACTGTAGGAATCCTTAAAGTTTATCCAATTTCAAAATTACATGAAAAACAATGTATTTGTTTCTAATGCTGTCATCAATATTATTTATTATTTATGGATGGATAAAAGAACAATGAATAATATTTTTCCTAAAATTTCCATAGCAATTCCATTAAATGAAACACTTAGGAGTAAATGGAAGACTGTAACAAAATTTGATACTTGTCTGAGTCACACTTTTAATGGTTTGCAGTAGTACAAAATAAACATGTATTATATAACGTGAAATGTGGACTTCCTTTATAACAAGTCAAGTTTCTACTGTTTTTGTTAATGATAATAGTCACACTAAGGAAGACACAGATCTGAAAACTTGATATGGTGGATATGTTACAATAACTGGAGATAACCGTGCATAAAGTTCAACTGCAGCATATTTGTCATTTTAAAACTTAATGCTGCCTGATATTTTGCATCCTTGACAGATGTATCTCAAGCAGCTAAAATATGATTTGACACAGACAGCTACACATAAGAGTTCGCTATATATTATAACATGGTTAATTCCTGAGATTCTTAAATAATATTGCAAGATAGGGGTCAACATGTCATATATAATTCCCATTGGAGATAAGGCCATCAATGGCTAATAGGATTCATAGCCAGGTTGTTTATCTAGGTTCATAATGATGTTTGTTTAAAAAGAAATAGCAATGGAAGACAACGCTTGTTATCATATCAAGTTTTTTCATTACATAACTTGTTGAATAAGATCTAGTCTCTTTTTAGGTCTTCATGTCACTTCTTTATGGATTTATTAAAGATATATACCATTCTAGGTCTCACTCACACACACACACATACACACACACACACACACACACACACCAAGGAGTAAAAGAAGGCAAGATAACAAAAAAGTAAGCAGACCTAAGAAACCCAAGGGGACTTAAACCATTCTTGTCAAAGGCCTGGGTAAAAGGCCAAGACTTTACGGCCTTTCAAAGTACTAGCAGGGGAGAGTCAAACTCTTGGGAAACATTAGCACTGCTGAGAAGCTCTAATAAAGGACTGAATTCTTGAAGTAATATAGAAATTCTAACACTAAACATTCTAAATACTTGAAGATAACAGCACTGATTATTGTTCATATCTGTGTGTTCTCATTAATTCCTATTTTAATTCATAAACAAACTTAGCTCATCTTACATGGTAACAATTAAAAAATTCTTTTCGCTGAGACACAGTAAACAAAATAAGGATTGTATATGGAACATCTGCATGCTCAAAATGTCACTGAAAGCAATACTGGGGAATAAACTATATATAGATTGCATGCCTTGCATGCAGAGTTAATCCTATTGTCTTCAGTAAAAAGAAGTAGAAGGCTTATGCCTGGAAGGCTTTCTAAAAAGCTGCTGTCAGACCATGTAGACATTACTCAACTATGTGGAGCAATAACCAAGAAAACATAAACCACCTCACAAATGTCCAACTTTACTTTCTTTGAATTCTGTGATCCCACGATATTTGCTCCATATTGTTGATATATGTTAATTATGCTAATTGTCTTTTGAAAAAGCAAGTCTTTGATAATAATTTCTTCTAGCACCATATAATATCAATACAGTTACCCATTCATTGACTGGAATATTAATTATATTTGAAGGCAAATTAAATGCCAATACAAACAAAGAAATATTGTGGGTTCTTTCAATCACAAATAAGTTGCCTTTATTTTAAACAATTATGCAAATTAAAATATTTGTATAGAGGTATGTGATTTTCATTCTAAATTATGCTCAAATTTACTAGATTAAGACTGAGAGGCTTAGAGTCAATTTCCACTCCTTCTGAAATTTATTGGGTAATATTGGGCCGATCCAGAGAATCTATAGATTGCTTGACTAAATGTGCATGGTTAAATGACCTATACATGGGACAAACATTTAACGCCTCCTTGAATCTATAATTGGTCCCAGAAGGAGAAAACTCAATACACTCTTTATAGTACTTATGCAGAAAACATGACATATATACTGTGTATATATACAAGGGGAAAATATATTTCCCAAATTTAACATATAACTGAGGATGAGGAAAAGCTCTCCTCATTGATTTCAGTGTAGAGTAAACAATTGTCCACTAGGAAAAATACTTTGATGATATCCCATGCATAATGCATACAACATCAATAAATTTCTGTCATAGCAAACTCTGTAATCTACTTAACGTGGAACCTTTTTCCTTTGGTAAGAGAATGCCATCACTCTAAGAACTAAGATCTGGTAGAATCTTGTCATTTAAAAAAAAATGATATGAAATGGGTGATTGACAATATGCCCTTGAACAGCATTATGCAGAGAAGAAGAGTGAGAGACATCCATTTCAAATTCCTGATCAAGGAATTATTATAATATAAACAATGTACTTATACAGGTAGTTCTTCACTTAAGAATACAGTTGAGCCCAAAACTTCTGTTGCTAAGTGACACATTTGTTAAATGAGTTTTTCCACATTTTACGATCTTTCTTGCTCGTTGTTGTTAAGTGAATCATTGTAGATGTTAAGTTATTAACAGTGTTGTTAAGTGAATCTGACTTTGCTTGTCAGAAAATCACAAAAGCTGATCACATGACCCTGGGAACCTGCAACTGTCATAAATATGAACCAATTGCCAAGCATCCAAATTTTGATCATTTGACCAAGGGAATGCTGCAACAGCCATAAGCCACTTTTTCAGTGCCATTGTAATTTTGAACAATCAGTTAATGAACTGTTGTAAGTCGAGGACTACCTGTACTTGAAAGAAAATATTACCATTCTTACCACTTCTTATACTTGCTAACAAATAGGTAATGGTTTAGGTATAGGATGAGAACAAAACTCAGGATCTCTTTTGGTTCAGCTATGATCTGGAGTTTACAGAAAAGG
The DNA here is from genome assembly GCF_049901715.1 of Pseudonaja textilis. Classification (NCBI taxonomy): domain Eukaryota; kingdom Metazoa; phylum Chordata; class Lepidosauria; order Squamata; family Elapidae; genus Pseudonaja; species Pseudonaja textilis. The sequence continues at coordinate 19,590,013 of NC_141995.1, forward strand.
AAAGAAGGAATGTATCCCTTTGTTTCCTGGAGTAAAAGCAAAGAGATATATGAATCCAACAAATAAAGAAATAAACATCACTCCCTAAGCAGTGATTTCATTTCAATTCTTGACTGAAAGTATGATGGGAGGATGTTCTTTTCTTTAAATAATAAAGATCCTGCTGGAAAAATATAAATAAATATATCTTATTTTGTTAATATTGATATTTCAAACTTAAATATTTATAGTTTCTTTAATTAGATTTTTAAAATGAATACTATTTAAAATTTAAAAACTACAATTTAAAAAAGTTTTCACTAAATTTTCTATTGGATCCTGACTATTCATGTTCATGTGAATCAAATGGTACAGTGTAATGGTACATCCTGTGAATAGTCAGGATCCAATAGAAAATTCAGTGAAAACTCATTTTTTAAAATTGTTTATTTACAAAGTAGACAGCAGAAATAGTTTCATTTCCCTCACCTCCCTAACTAATTGTATTGCAATCCATTGCACATTCTTTTCTCCTCTGCAGTTCTGACAACATAGCCAAGACACAAATAGTTTTTATCTGTTCAAGGGTTTGGCCTAAAGCAACTGTAAGCTGATACTGCAGACAATAATTAGATTGGTGTATTCTTCTATTCCTAATTCTGTTTCCTAATTTAGAATTAAGGAAATGCACATGGTGATATTAATTTTCTCTGTAAGTTAAGCAGGTAGCTGGCCTTTCGGTGATAAAACAGCTGAACTTCCATCCTCTCTGATCCCTGAAGAAATAGCCACGAAGGTAGACCATCCTCCTTTTTTTGTCTTCAGCACTTTTCTCTGGATCATGCCCAACACTCTCTTCAATGGTCTCTAAGGGTTTACCCTTGAGCTAACAAAACTGTTAACAGTTTAAATCCTCTGCAGTCCAACTCAGATTTACCAGCTTGCAATATTCTACAGTAAAACCATACATCTCAGCAGCCAGAGAAGACATTCTATTATAGAAGCCACCCATTATCTGCTTTGCATTCCTCCTCTCCTCTGTCCCTTCCTTCTTTTCTGAGCTTCAGGAAATATTCAGGGAGAAAAAAACTTTCCTGAAGGGTTTTTTTACCATCTCATCTCTGGTCTCTCTGTCTTCTACAAAAACAAAATTGTATTTACACTCCTTATCAGGATTGCTTACAAAAATTGCACGTGGAGGTCCACATAAATAATGATACCTGAAGACCTAGCAAAAATCCATGGTTATTACAAGTATATTATACACACTACAAAATTTTCTGGACAATATTACAAAATATGAAATAATGGCAATTTACCAGTAAGGGCTAATTTGGGAGGGTGGGTTGTTATTGTTTTTTTAGATAATTATATCTTAAGACTACACAAACATTGGCTTGGATGCCTACCAAGCAAATTTTAGATAAAATCTTAATATGACCCAATTAATCAGTTTCTCATAATCAGAGAGGCATTATTAAATTAAGCTGTGGGGAAAAGAGAAAAGATGAACTATCAGCGTAAAATCACCTGTACTGGAAGCATTTTCCAAACAGGAGGATTGGCTGAAAATACATTTTAATTGATTGTAGCCTTTCTTCCTTTTGCTGATCTTTGACCATAATAAAGTTTTGATTGACATTAAAAGATGACAAGGGAATAAGAGCAGGACCTGATTTTTGTGCCCAATAATAAGTTGCTGTAAGTCACTTCAGATATAGCTGTCTACAAGCGTAATAGATAAATGACAATACCAGAATGGTGGCAGTACAGTAGATACAGTTGTTACTTGATAGTTATTATTGATAGCAAGTTACACCTAATATGGGGTGTGGGTATATGTGTACTGAATGTTTTCCTAGTTCTGAAAATACAGTACAAATACAATAAGAAAGATGCCAATATTACCAAAGAATAAAATCCTATTAATAACAGTTCTATAATAGAAAGAAAAGTATGAATTTTGTTCCTCTGAATCTATGTATTGATAAGGAAACAACTGGCTCTTAAAATAAGAAAATGATTTCTTTAGCTTGTTTTTATTCAGTTGGTTATTAAATGGAAAGTGGACATTCTGATATAAATTACCATAAATTGAAGCATGTGGAGGGTAGAAACACTGAAGTTTAACCAGCAAAAGTCCATGTTGATCGCTGATGTAGTTCTTACTAACCATAGACATTACAATAACCTAAATTTATTCATTATTAGCTCACACGTCTTTTTAAGAATATCATGTAGGACTGTTAATTAAATGAAACTTAATGAATTCTGGTTGGGGAAAAATAATTTCAGTCTTTTTGTTTATCGTTCATTTGAAATCCTTCATAAATCATAAAACCACGAGAGGGAATTTTAAAATCATTATATTAAAATATTTGCTTAATAGAAAGTGATAGCTTAAATGTTACAATATGTTGCCAGACTATCTTCCTATTAAATGGTAATTAAAGAAAAAGCCTCCTGGATTCGCTCAAGGGCATGTTCCACAAAGTCCTCATTATTGTAATTTCCAACTTGGAAGCCAAGTTAAATAACAAGGAGTAATTTGCCAATTAGAACTTCCTGCTCTTTTCCCTTTATTCCTTAAATACCATTCAGAGCCCAAATAAGTCAAACACTCTTCGTTTCAAAACTTCAACTGAAAGATTTAATTTGTGTCTCCCCATGGTGACCCTGTCAAGAGACAAGCAATGATACAGTCCACATCCTAACAATTTCCCTTAAATACATAGGTATGTATTTCTATACAATTGCAATATCCTGGTTTTCTTTTTCTCAATTCCCATCTTTTTGCTACCATTTGGAAGTGAACAGTGGTAGAGTACATCTGAGGTAAAACATTTCCCCCATGTAATCAGTAATTTCTGGCATACAAAAAAGAATTCCCGTTATAAATTCTGTAAGGAAAATTAATATCAAACTTAAAAATAAAATACATTCAACTAGAAGGATTTAAATGATACTTAGTAAACTGCTGGCACTCTTTTAAGATATTTTCATCTGGTTCTGTGAATCAGATATTAAAACTAAAAGAAAAAGAAAATTGAAATGGGCAAATAAATGTTACAAGTGTTTTATGCTGCCTCAATTATCTAATTCTTGGAATTGTGCTTAAAAGAGAAGATTCTATGGAGATTCTCAGTTGTACAGGTCATGGTTGCCCCAAATGTGCTTTTTCAAGAGGCAACTGGACTTCCTGTGTTTTTCAGCGCTGAAGAAGCTTCTCAGATGAGGTGAAATGTCTTCAAAGAAAAAGCAGAAAGTCCACTTGCCTCTTGAAAAAGCACATTTGGGATTAAAAGACGATCATTTTGCATCACTTGTGGAAGCATATATTATAATTCAAAGATACGTTTCCAACAAGCTCTTTCCTTCATCCTTTTTCATTTAGTCTTGATAAATATCTAAGTCAAGCATCTTCCTTAAACAGATACAGGCATTCTTCCTGCTTGGTTTAGTGTCCTTTCTACAGCAGAGATTACATTAGTAAAGCTATTGGAATCATATAGGCCATTTACTTTTATTTTATACCAATATATATAATATTTAGTCTATATTATAAATGATATACTAATTTTTTTTATAGTTAGGCTGGTACATATTCAGAGTTGATAGCTACACATCTTAACAAATTTCATGGACATTCCAACTTATTCTACATGCAATTTTTACTTTTAGAGGTATGATATTTGGTTATTCTAAATGCAACCAAAATCTGTTATACGTAAAAAACTCAAGTTGACTGATTGATATGTTTCCATTACTGAGTTTTATTATGATTGGTCACTGACCACAATAAAAAAAATTTTTTTCATACCTATATTATAGATTGTATGCTGTAATACAAATTATGCTATGGATCTCAGAAAAAATGTGGGTAGAAGCTGGTAACTTACTGTACCAACATTTTTTTTAAAAAAAAAATAAAGTTCACATTCATTAAAAAAAATACAGAGAGTATTATAAAATCCTATCTGTCTGGTCCATCTGTTTCCAAAGTAGCCAAGTCAATCTGCTGAGATGCTTGGCAACAGTTCTGAACCTTGTAAATTGGCTGACTGAGTCAATTTTTTTCTGAATCAGATTCAGGCTACTTGAAACCTGTATCTCAGGTATTAGAGCAAAAAATGATATTTTCTTTACAAAGTTCTAGCTCTGCTTAATTTCTGGTGGTTATTTTCATATTTGCAGAAATTCACAAAGGTTGAGCTTGCATTCAAGCAATACTGAAGCTCCTTAAAAATGCTGCCTTGGAAATTTTGAAAATTGAGGTCCCCTTATTTTAAGGTTGACATGTTGTTTGTTGCTGTTTTAAACCACTGTTAGCCGCTCAGAGGCATGAATATGAGATGGTCAGCTATGTGAATTGTAATCATGAATAAGTAGCAGTTTATTTGAATAAAAATAGAGTTAAGATCCAATAAGGTCATTTCATGCACAAAATTGACGCATATCTAGTGAAACATTTATATTTTATGCATGGAATTATCTCATGCATAATAAAAAAAATATCTCTATTATTGTGTCTACAATAATACTATTCATTAAAGTGTATTATTTTATTTTTTTCAATTTTGTAGTACATAAGAATAATGTCTTGGAAATTTTAGTTTTATACAAAATATATTTTTGAATTAAGAATAATATACATTATATAGAACTTTTAATATACTACTTCATTAAAGTATCTGCCAAATGTCAAATAATCTACATTATTAGTACAGAATCCAAATGAACATTCATTATTTACAAACCCAATAAGTGTAGTTAATTATTGCAGTGACTACAGAACTTAGAACACATGCTTGCAAGAAGGAGTCATACTGTTAATTGCAAAATATTTTCTCAGTAGTCTCATATGGACATATTGCTTATTATTGTTAAAATGTTCTGCAGCTGTTTGAGTTTTGCAAGACTACAGTAATACAATGTTGTATTTACCATTACTAAATGTTAGCTTATGACAGGTAGTCCTTGACTTATGACCACAATTGAGACCAGAATTTATGATGCTAAGAGAAATTTGTTGAGTTTTGCCCCATTTTACAACATTTCTTGCCACATTTATTAAGTGAATCACTGCAGTTGTTAAATTAGTAAGACGGTTGTTAAGTGAATCTGGCTTCCCCGGTGACTTTGCTAGTCAGAAGTTTGCAAAAGGGGATCACAAGACACTGCAACAGTTATAAAGATGAACCACTTGTCAAGCATCTGAATGTAAAGCAGGTGACCATGTGAATGCTGCAACAGTCATAAGTATGAAAAATGGTCATACTTATGACCATTGCAGTGTCATTGTAACTTCAAATGGTCACTAAATGAACTGTTGTAAGTTGTGGACTACCTGTAGTTTAAGAGATACAATGTTGGAACTGGTACAATATACATTATTATTACTTTATTTTCAATAAGTATCATTACTGTGGTTTCTTTTACAAGCACATCAAGGCTAAATAATACTGTCTAACAACAAACTAAATAGCTGAGTCTGCATCAATCTGCAAAATAAAACACACAAGGTAAGGATGCAACTGATTTTTTAAAAATATGCCATAAACCACCCAGAGTTGTCAGATACAACATAGGTGGCAAATAAATTTGATGGATGGATGGATGGATGGATGGATGGATGGACGGACAGATGGATGGACAGAAAAACGGACGGATGGACAGACAGACGAACGAGAAAGAAAGAATGAAACATTCAAAAGTGTTCCAGTTTGTGTGAAGGCTTTCAAGTGTAATAAATGATCTCTTTAGCACAGCAACTGTGGATGGTAGCTCTTCCCTTTTTGAAATCTGCTCATAAATATAGTACCTGAATGAGTCTATTAATAAAAGCAGGATTTATTGTACACACCAAGTTGTTCATACCCATCTTTACACTCACTAGTGGTAAATAAACCATTGTATGTATCCTCTACCATGTATTTTTTGCTATTGTAATCTGCATTTTTAAAACCTTGAAAAGAAGTGGTGGCATATAAATTTAATAAATAAGGCATATAAATTGAATAAATACATTAGATGTAAATCAGGTTCCTGTCATGATCTTCTTTATCATGAAAAGCTGAAAAATGCCTATAGTTATTAATTGACTTATATTTATTTGTATGACAGCTCATCTACTGATAGGAAACTTGTCTCACAAAACCAGAGCATAAATGAAAGTATATAAACGATAAACCATATAATCCTGAGTAGGAATGTGATACTGTCCTTTGCAAATCTTTAAAATCAATTAAAGGAAGGAAAAAGAGACAGACACTTTACCACATAGTTCCCTCTTCAAAACCACTATTGCTGTCTCTGTGTCCCTGTCTTGAGTTTTAGATCTGAGACCAGCAACCAACTAGATGAATGAAACAATTACTTTGCAGTTAACAGAAACTCCGGTAGTACAAATGCCCTTTCATCACCCTTCACATTCCAGCTACCAAAAATTATTTGGCTGCATGTTTTACAAGCAAAATCACTTACCAACAGGGATCTCCCTGTCACACTGTGCCAAGCTACTGGCTATAATTTTTATAAAACGTGCCAATAATAAATGTTATGACTGTGCCTATTAAAACTTTCCACTGGAAAAATTAGCTATAAGGGACAGTTGTTTAAAATACAGTCATATATTTGCAGTTGTAGAAAGATTTGCTTGTTGCTTCAAGTCAGTCCAATAAATTGACAGACTTGGATTCAATTCAAACAAGGCTCCATGTGATAATCAAAAAACCCTCAACTCATCATAATAAGCAGTTTGTTATCTGGAATGCTATGCAGACATAAGTGCTACAGAAGATAAATTGACATCAGCCCTAGTGCCATTCCTTGCAGAATGTGATTCCAGGTTACTGTATAATTGTGTTGACACAAAATGTTTACAAACTTGTTTTCGTATAAAGTTTTGGATAGGCAAATATGTTAAAATGCAATTTAATTTAGTTTTTTTTTAATTTCCTATATCCAATTTTTTTCTATCATTCTGCTTCCAATTCAGTTTGTAGATATTAAATACTTACATAAATTCACAGGCATTTTCATGCATCTAATACACATTTTTTTCTAATAGAATAGTTTTTTCTCATTATCAGTATATTCTTTGTACAAACTTTCTCCTAATGAAAAAGTTAGTATGCATTTTGTGGTAAGTTCAGATATATTTTCATCTGCAGAATGTTACGTAACTGTGCATTATGTGCATTAAAATACTAATGAAACATGTTATTAATACCTTAATACAGGATTGTTGCTGTGAGGAAAATAGGAGGAGGAAGGTGTACTGGATATGTTCACTGAATTGAGTTATTCGTAAAAATAAACACGAGAGAGAGAGAGAGAGAGAGAGAGAGAGAGAGAGAGAGAAAACTGTGCATGGGGATCACACGCATGCGCAGGGGGGGGCGCATGCATTGCCTTCTGGGTGCTAGCATGACTGTGCATGAAATTTTCAGCAAAGGAGCCCAAAAAGTTAGCCACCACTGGTCTAATTTATGTAATAAAATATTTTTGCTGCTGCTACTGTTAAATAAATTGAAATCAGAAACACAGCTAATCTTCTTTTACCTCTGTAAAGTATAGTACAAATGTAATATTAATGGCATTGGTGTACATTATAAATATCTACCAGCCAATTTCTTGTCATAAAAATAAGAAAAAGAAAAACAATAAATGTGTATTTAAAATATAATAAAAAACAAGGAGGGCGGAGCTGGCGTCACGACGATACGGCATGCGATCTTGGAGGTCTGAGATCGACAGGATGTGCTCTTTACATTCACTGTCTCTTTGGGACGGTTTAGATCCATTTGGACCGTCCAGGAGCAAAGATATTGGCAGCAATCTCAGACAAACATAGACAAACACAACATAAAAACTTCAAGCCATCTTTCATATATATACGTACAGTTTGTCGGTTGGTTTACAAATTGTTTTGTGCTTTCACTTCGTAGTCTTCAATTACAATTACATTATATATGTTCTCATATTGTCAATCAAATATTCCTAAATACATTAATATCATTGTTAATCAAACATTTGACTATACTATTATTCATTCATGTTTTACAAGATAATCCATATTTTACTTAATTTGTTTTCACGGGTACTTACATGTATGGTATTCAGCTTTGTTCGGGTATTTTCCTACGTCATTGTAGTTGTGCTTTTAAAGTTGTAGCAACGTTTCGGCAGAATCTCATCTGCCATCATCAGGCTTCTCTATTGGTATTCTGTATTGGTATTCTGTATTCTGTATTCAATACAGAAGCCTGATGATGGCAGATGAGATTCTGCCGAAACGTTGCTACAACTTTAAAAGCACAACTACAATGACGTGGGAAAATACCCGAACAAATCTGAATACCATACACACATATATATAATAAAAAACAAGTAAAGTAGTGACAATCTGCAAAGCTTTAGTTCCCTGAAGATGAGCTAGCTGGAGAAACAGTTGAAAAGGTAGATCTTCAAGCTCAAGTGCAGATTACAGAGAAGATATACATACAGGTAGTCCTCGAGTTACAACAATTCTTTAGTGACTATTTAAGGTTACATCACTGAAAAAAATTGACTTATGACCATTTTTCACACTTATGACCATTGCAGCATCCCCATAGTCACATGTTCAAAATTCAGATGCTTGGCAACTGTAGTGAGACAAGTCGTAAAATAAGGCAAACTCACTTACCAAATGTTTCACTTAGCAACAGAAATTTTGGGTTCAATTGTAAGTCAAGGACTACAATCAGATGTGGTATTCAGCAGGTTCTGACCAGTTCTGGAGAACCAGTAGCAGAAATTTTGTGTAGTTCAGAGAACTGGCAAATACCACCTCTGACTGGAGATTATACAGTATCCTTTCCCTGCCACACCCACCAAGCCATGCCCAGAGATCCGATAGTAAAAAAAATCTGAATCCCACCACTGACTACAATCCTCCTGAATTCTCTTTAGAGTAAAACAAATTCTGGGTCGCAATATATCCTCCTTGTCACCATGGTGTGCAGCTGTTTCATTTTATTTTGATATCTTCAAAATAGTGAAGACATTCCCCAAAACATAAACATGTACAAATACCATGTTAAATTAGTTCATTCATGCCTGTATTAGTATTTTTTCAATTGAAGACTATAGTTAAAATAGGAAGATCAATTATTTAAAAAACAGGACTTTTTACCCAACTAATCTTTCTTTTATAGAGTTATTATCCTAAATGTTTTGGAAGTCAAATATAATTATAATTTCCAAATCTTTATGTCTTTACTTTTTAGTACTGTGTGTCTATGTCATTTTATGTGATACTATCTTCTATCTTCCAACTCACTTGTTTCATCTGCCATTCCCCAGATGCAGTACACCACAGAGAGAGAAAGTGATGTGATCACGCCACCCAACATGTTTCATCAACCATGACAGTCATGTCTCTAACTTAGACAGAAAAGCTGACATTCAATGACACTAATAAAAAAAAAAATCTATGGTCTTCCAACCTCAAAGTGTCACTCTGGGAAAACAGAGGAGCATTTATATGAATTTATGCTGGTAACATTTAAACTTTCTGAGGAAGTTAAGTGACAGTTTAAACCATGACCTAGTCAAGTTAGGGGACTTGGGTTTCAGCCTACTAGGATCTCAAGAGATGTGGAAAAAGATAAAGCAATGTTAGCATGGATTAAAAAAAAATGTGCAAAACTTACAGAACACAATAAAAACACACTTTTTAAAAATAAGACAGCATTCTCTCTGTATAATTAATGGTTATAATAATGGCTCTACTGTAGTTAAACTTTCACAGCTATCAATCCATAAAGAAAGGACAAACACATTCCCACTTGAATATATCATACCATTCTACACAATATAAAAGAAATGTTCTGTAAATTACTGTAACATTAATAAAATAAAGCAAATAACTGATCTCGAAGCTTCATCTCCCGAAGTTATTTACTAAAAATATTGAAATATAAACAAGAACAGATATAAAATAATTTTTTTTTATTTAACTTAATCATTTTAAAATCTGCCCAAATACAAGGTCAGGTATTATAAATATAGAATGCTTAACTTAAACTAGCATCCCTGCTATTGTCACTCTTTGGAGGCATAGCTTTGCTTTTTAAAGCAATAATCTAATATTTTTGCTTACCCAGCAGCCAATATAAATAAAATTTCGTCTGAAATCTTTCTTCACTGAGGATGCTTGCAGTTTATAAGTATTTGTACACGTACAGCATTGGATGGGGGATTATGCAGTGTGAAAGTTTGACAAGTGATATTTGTATTGGGCTTGTGATTTTGAAGACAATTTTCATGGAGTATTTCTACAAAGCTGGAGACAGGGTATTGTAGTGGAAAAGGTATTGGACCAGTGGTGGGATTCAAATTTTTTTACTACCGGTTCTGTAGCCGTAGCTTGGTGGGCGTGGCAGGTGAAGGATACTGTAAAATCTCCATTCCTTCCCCACCCCACTAACCTGCTTTCCAGCTCTGTTCTCCTGTACAGGGCAATAAAAAAGACCCATCTGATCAGCTGCGACTTGGGAGGCAGAAAATAGGTGGGGCCGGGGCCAGTCAGAGGTGAAATTCTCTGAACTACTCAAAATTTCCACTACCGGTTCTCCAGAACTGGTCAGAGCCTGCTGAATATCACCTCTGTATTGGACTGACATTGGAGAGATACAGTTTTAAGTCTGCTCTGAGACACAGCAGGTGACTTGGAGTTAGTTAGGTTTTGTCTTTGTTAGTTAATTAGTTTATCTTTGTTAGTTAATTTGCCTATTGGAGATAAACCTATCCTTTTGGGTTGCTATTGTGAAGAGAGAGAAAATTGATTTCTGTTTGTATCACTTTGATTTCCTGATTGAAAGATAGGATATAAATCTAATAAATGACAAATCTAACAAAACAAAGAAATAAGTATATGAGCCACTGGGACTATTCAAAATTTGCACTGAAGTGAAAGTAGATTTGATAATAACAGTGTATCATAAACCTTGTATCAATATAAATACAATAGAAATGGCAAATTCTTAAGTCTGCTGGTATCATATAAAGGCTCTGCCTTCTGTTATTGCACTATAAGACTATGTGAAAAAGAATAAAAAAATACCACAGTCCACAAAGATACATTTTCATTCTGAAAAGAAAATACAGTGTTTCATTTTCTGGAATTCCTGTAATATTCCCACTATACCAATCTTCCTAGTGAGAACTCTGTGAGATCCATTCTTTGGAGAAAAAACTTACTTTCGTTTCAGGCAGTTGTCCATAACCTGTTAAGAAATCTATTTCCAGATTTTCTGGAAATTTAAAGTTATGTGAGATTGTGTGTTTACTCCCTTTATCTTGAATCTTAAATAGGTTTATTGGAATCAGTTCAAAGTATCTGAAACTAGGAGAGGATTTCTATTTTAACAGACAACCTCTGGAGCATAGGTTTCAGGTTGACTCTCTGTGAAAGCAAGCCAACGCATAGGTAAAAGGAGTAATTTAGAAATAATTTTCTAGGGCATAAACCAAGTACATATCAAGTGAATATAAAAGCTCGAAAAGTTTCTGAAAACCTTTGTCTCTCTTCAAGACAAAAACTAAAGACCTTTTGGAACTCAGATTACTGCCTTGGGGAAAACAATGCAGCCAACAGAAGTACATAGAAAAATGCTTCCAAAAGGAAACTCAGATTTTGAAATATGTTTTCTAAAATAATTTTGAGCTCAATAAGTATACTCAATAGTACTGTATATCTTAAAAATTGACCTAAAATGGTCACAGACTGAACATTCTCTCTCTCTCTCTCTCTCTCTCTCTCTCTCTCTCTCTCACACACACACACACACACACACACACACACAAATACTGTAAATAGTCTGTCAGATGCATACTAGTTCTATAGCACTGTCTCTCAACTGATAGATTTCTTGAGATTTCAATCTCTATAATCCCTCCAGATAGTATACTCAGAGTACCAGATTAAGATTATAGTTGTCATACTAGAACAACTGGGGGACACAGTGAAACATCAGCTGACTCTTTAAATAGCTGCACTGCACATTGTAAATTGCTTCTATAAAATAGCTGGATACATGGCTTATCCACTTTGGCAGGAAACAGTATCAGATAATCCTATCACCCCAAAAATTCACACAACATAATAAGTAATCAATAATCTACTAACCTATTTACTGTAGTAGGTAAACTTCAGGTTAGAAAACAGGACAGTGTGAGTTCTAGCCCTGCCTCTAGTACAAAGCCAGCAGGGTATAGTCACTGTCCTTCAACTCTAGGAGCTGAGGCAATGCTAAACCACTTCTGAAGAACCTTGCCAAGAAAATTATAGAGACTTATACAGAAAATTTCCAGAAGTTAAAGGGAATCTCATTCCACCTTGAGATAAGATTGGTCTCATCCTTGATATCCTTCTAGAAGTTCCCTAAAAGGTGGCTGGGTACATAGGCTTGGGGTGTAAAGCAAGTGGTGAATTAGTGAGATGGCTGCATTGCTTACAATATGAAAAATTTTCGGCTACTTTGTCAATAGTAACATTGATGGATGCCAATAGTAACATTGATGGATGCCAATAGTAACATTGATGGATGTTTTTAAATGTTGAATGTTTTAAGATTATTTTTTGTGATTTGTTTCTTAATGTAAACCACTATTTTGTAAGCTTTTGTAAGGTTATATAAATATGATAAATAAATTAATAGCCTTGGTGGCATAGTGGTTAGAATGCAGTATTGCAGACTAATTCTGACCACAGCCAGGAGTTCAATCCTGACTTCTCAAGGTTGACTCAGCCTTCCATCCTTCCAAGGTCAGTAAAATGAGGACCCAGATCGTTGAGGGCAATATGCTGACTCTGTAAACTTCCCAGAGAACGCTGTAAAGCACCATGAAATGGCATATAAATATGAGTGCTAAGTGCTAAATCCATAAATTCTGACGAAGAAAAAACTGACTCATCCTAATTATACACTAGAAATTCAATAGTTCCTTTCATAATACTTTTACTTACTATCAGGCAACTAGATGAATTGTCAAAATGTTTTGCCCTCTGGCAACTAGATATATGTTCTAGCTGATTGTTTGTTCTATTATTTGGGGGATCAATTACTTCCAACCTTCTATTCCCTTTTCCCACACTGAAAAACGATTAAGTGTTCTTACACTGGGAATGCAATATGATCATGATGTAGATCACAACTGCAATCCTATAGCCATTTACTTAAAAGTACATCTCACAAATAGGATTTACCACTGGAATGATCAGATGAAGCCCATAATTCTTTTTCCAGCAAGAAATATCCAGATTACTAGTTTCTCCTTATTTGCCAATGTATATAGAAATGCTCACTAGCAAAAGGCACATATTTCACTAATGTATCCATCCAGCAATATTCCTCTACTTAGCAAGCAATATGTTTTCTGATTTTATGGAAAAATAGCTAATGTATATTGCAGATTTATGTTTTAACATTTTCAGAGGAAGAAACCAATTGCACCCTATCAATGATAGAAGATTCTGAAAGTTATGATTAATTTCAAGTAAGAGGATGAGAGAAACCTGCCATATAATAAGTCAGATCACAATGAGTCTATTTTTACATTATCTCTCCTTAACCCAGGCGTTCTCCAGATGTATGCACTACACCTTTCAAATTTTTCAAAAATAGTAATGCTGCTTTGGAAACTTGGGAATTGAAGTCCATACATATAGAGTCATAGAGGTTGGGGGCTATAGAACATATCAATGGCTACTCATGGAGTTGGGTTGGAATGTTTCCCCATCCTATCAGGGGAATATCAGAAACTAAACCTTAAGTTTTGTGTTTGGAAATATGCATGTTAAAGGACAAACTAGGCAAAATGGTAAATTCAAGAATGCACTGGAAATATGAAAGGGTTAATAAGCAAATCATATAAATTGTCCCAAAGGTGCTTTTTCAAAAGGCAACTGGACTTTGTTTTTACTTGAAGATGTTTCCCTTCTCATCCAAGAATCTTCTTTGGTTCTTTGAGTCAATTGATGAGGAGGATTTTTGTGTTACAGATTAAAGAGATGCTTTTCTCTTTTCTCACATTTGAAGTTCTTTGAAAAGGATGCCATTCAAGGCCAAATGAGATATGACATTTAAATATATTTTTGTGTCTAACTTAGAAATTTTTAAAAATGCAGGTAGCATCAGTTTAGAGATGCTGATAATTATTGGGATCAAACAATATGAAGGAAATCTAATATTTCCTCCCTTTTCAGGAAATATTAATAATTGATCTTTAAATCCTATTTATATTTCACTCTAGGGCAAATGTCAGCTTTTCAAGAGGTGTTTTTTCCTTGACAAAGTGGAAAAGAAAGAAAAGATTGACTAAGACAATCATATCTAACATGACTAAGACAATCATATCAATTGTAAAAGTAGAATCTAATCATTACTGAACTTATGGCAAATACAGAAGGAATTCAATCTTTTCTTTCTTTTCCACTTTGTCAAGGAAAAAACACCTCTTGAAAAGCTGACATTTGCCCTAGAGTGAAGGAGGGCCTGTGCGGCATCCTCCTCCAAGCTGAGCCCCGCCGAGTCAGCGCCTCTGCCTGATGCCTGTTCTGCTACAGCGTTTGAAGCTGCCGGTGCATTTGGAGATGCATGGGGATGGGGACGGGCTGGGCAAGGGGTGGAAAGGACGGGCGGCTTCAGGCTCTCTCCGCCGGCCAGGGAAGCAGTGCTACCATCACCTCACCTCCCTCTCTGTGGACAGGTGGGCGCAATCACTGCCTCGGGCAGTCTCTCCCAGTGCCCCTTCGGGTTCGTGCTAGAGGGACTTGGGAAGGAAGCCAAGCTCGGGTCGGCCCAGCTCTTTCACTTGGCAGGTGGGCGCGCACCCGCAGCTCACTTTCCTGGCTCTGCCCAGCCCGCATGGCTCTGGCGTGGCCCTGACGGAATGAGCGGAGGGTCCAGCGGGGAGGCACTTGCTGCCTTGGTGAGGGCCCATCTGTCAACTGCACTGGGTGCCCCAGGTGAAGCTCTCCATGGTCTGCCCCGCACCAAGCAGGGATGGCAGCTGGGCACTTCTCCCAAGGTGGGCCGATCCTGCGCTGCAGCCCCGGGAGATTTGCCTCCCCACATGGGGTTGGGCTGCCCTCTTGGGCAGGGGAGGCTTTGTTGTAGTAGGGTGTCATTTTTAAAATAATTGGCTTTACCTTGGAAGGCAAAGGGAAGGTGGCAACAGGAGCGCCTGAAGCCAAGTGTCTCCGCCGGGCTCCAGTTGCAGGGAGGAGCCCTGGCTTGCCGCATGTGGCTGTGCCAAATACCACGGCATTGCTCTAAACACCGCGGCAGCAAGGGAGAAGGGAAAGCAATGATGGCGGAAGGTCTCCCGATACGAAGTGCCCCACCAACACCAAGGTCAACATCCAAGCTGTCTGTGCCTGCCCACCCATGGATGCAAGGGGGGGGGGAATTAAGTCACCCCCGAAAAAACAGCCTAGCCATTTTTTTCAGGGGTCAAAACAAAATAAGGCCCGGCCTTATTTTGTGAGAAACACGGTAGTTGCAGCAATATCTTATATCAGGGCTGTCACACTTGTGGTGTCATGGCAGCATCATGTGACATATTGGGAGTTTTTTCCCCTTTGCTAAACCAGGCATGAGTGTGGCTAGTACGTGACACATCCAGCCCACAGGCCATGAGTTTAACAGTCCCGTCTTATATGGTTAGAATTATGGTAGCAAAAGTAATAAGATTAACTTGGTTTCTGAAAAATAAATGTTTTCTATTTTGTTGATAAGCCATTTGTTGTATCTACCAACCATACCAGAGGTGGTATTCAGCAGATTCCGACCAGTTCTGGAGAACCAGTAGCAGAAATTTTGAGTAGTTCAAAGAACAGGCAAATACCACCTCTCACTGGAGATTATACAGTATCCTTCCCCTGCCACACCCACCAAGCCAGACCCACAGAACCTGTAGTAAAAGGAATTTGAATCCCACCACTGAACCATACACACTTAAAATTTCAGTAGTGCCTTCAATTTAAAAGGGTTATCAATTCCATATATACCTATTTGAAAACTTCCCTATAAATCAATCTTATTCAATTCATCTAAATGAACTTTAAAATTGAGAAATGATAAAAAGAATGAAAAATAAGATAATAGAATCCAAGAACTTCTGAAAAAACTGGAATGCCTACTGACAAGTTACTGCCTTATACAATAATAA
Source organism: Pseudonaja textilis (assembly GCF_049901715.1). NCBI lineage: Eukaryota > Metazoa > Chordata > Lepidosauria > Squamata > Elapidae > Pseudonaja > Pseudonaja textilis. Next base: position 19,606,213 of record NC_141995.1, read on the forward strand.
AGCATTAGTCCAGTGTATTATCCCACTGCATTGTTACAAGGGAGATATTACAATATTCTCCTAACTTGCCATTTTTGCCCATGCAGTATGGAAGATACATATTATACATGTGCAACTACACAGCAAAATTAATATGAGTTTATGGCAAAATTTAATCCTCTGTTTTCTTGCAACAATATGCCAGAAGGGATTGAGGTTTTTTTTTATTACATGACAAACATTTCCAGGTTATCAATAATGCTACCATTTCATGTGTTTGAAGATCTATCAAAATGAAGATCGATGTATCCTATCTGTCTGTCTGTCTGTCTGTCTGTCTGTCTGTATATCTATCTATCTATCTATCTATCTATCTATCTATCTATCTATCTATCTATCAACTAACTATCTAACTATCTATCTATCATTTTCCATCTATCTATCGATCTATCTATCTATCTATCTATCTATCTATCTATCTATCTCAATCAAATAAGCCTGAAGTCTGTCCATCCTGGATTACATTGATTGGTAAAAGAGTTTCAGACAATAGTAGGGAGGTGAGATTGCATGATTCTAAGACTAAGCAAATAAAGTTCAGTCAATATAGAAAAATGATTGATTAGTGTCTCCCATGCATCAAGAGCGAGAGTTGACAACTTCTTTACATGCAGGAAACCATTAAGCAATCTTTTAACAATTTGGACAAAATTAAAATATATTTTAAATAATTTAAGTTTTTACGCAGATGCAGGTTTGGAGATGCCAAATGTCTTCTTGTTGGTGGTAGCATCTTGCTGTTCTCTGTCACCCCACATACTTACAATTTTTATTTTAGAAAACAAAGAATCCTGATGTTTGTTTATAGCAGTAGATTGTGCATAGATTACATTTCTAAATGCTGAAATATTTTTTCATAGATGTTAGCATATTTTTGAGTATAATTTCACTGCATTTATTTAATTAATTTTAGTCAATTTTAAAATAATTATTATCCAAATTAATTTAATATCCAAAGTTTATTGTTACAATTATTATCCAAAAAATATTCAAAAATCAATATAAACCTACTTCTTTTTTTTTTCAGTATAACTCTTCATTGTTGGTAGGCATTCAACATGAGAAAATATCTGGCACTAAGCACAAACTCATGTAGCAAACAGTGACATACGCCATGAGTAAATAATGCTATTCCATTCCCAACACTGCACTGTAGTATCAAAGGCATGGACATAATTGAAATGCTGCAGCCTGTAGACTAAAGCTTTTAAATATCTCCATATAAAATTACACTGATGGTATGTTGACAAGCCACCTGTTTGTCTGAAAAAAAAAACCTGTGCAACATTGTGCCCTTGTGAGACCACTTTTCATTGCATAGTTGTACAAAGCCAAGCTCTTTTCAGCTTTAACCACACAACGGTTTTGAAAGCTATAAAATGCTCGTGGCTTAGTGTCCCAGAAGTGTGTGTGTCCACAAAGCTAAATAAGTTATTTAGCTTTGTGGGCACACACACTTCTGGGACACTAAGTTATTTAGCTTTGTGGACATACACACAGCAAACAATGCTACTGGTTGTTTTTTTCCACAAAAAGCCTACTTGCATTGGCTTGGCTACATAATTTTTGAGAATTGTTGATGGTGGTTGAAGGAAAAACAATGAACTCGAATCCCCTGATCTGAGTCCATCTGTAATACTTGACCTGCTTCCAGAATGCTTATGATAAGATTTTGTCGCCTGTTTGACACAATACAGAAAACTACACATTTGTGCTTATAACTGCTGTGAAGAATATCAGAAGCCACTTCTTTTTATTGTTTTTCTTTCTTTTCTAATTTTGTCTTTTTTCCTTTCCTTTTCCTTTTTCCTTTTTTATTTCTTTCCTTTTAGTTTTTCCTTCCTTCCTTTATGTTAGTTTGCATTAGTTTTTATCTTGATTAAAAAATTTAATAAAAGCTATATTTTACAAAAAGGAACTTTAGAGACCTTTGTTAAGAAAGAATACAAAGGGATCAGCAGCCTAAGCTATAGAATAAATATAGAATTTCTGTTTTGATGAATATTAATTTAAAGCAGTTTATTTTGGGATTTTATCACGGAAGTTCAATTACATACATTACAAGTTTCTTTCATGCCTGATTTTTGTTATATAGCCCATACTTGTAAAAGAGCCACTGTTGTTAATCTGATGAGACTGAACACAGTGAGCCAATAGTCAAGTAGCTGTATGTGACCTATTTATTGACCCAAATGACTGTCCATGAATTGGTGTCTTGACCTCTGACTGAGTTGAGAGAACACTTACCATGGTCATTATGATTAATAGTTTTCCCAGACAATCCTTAATGTTTCAACTGGCTAGGAGGAAATTAAACAAATATTCTTCTACACTTTTCCCTGATGTTTTTCTCATCATGGGATTTAAATTACACTTAGTTCCTTTAGCAGACTGGAAAGATGTTGCATTAAAGATCACAATTACTGTATTAAAACAAGTTTCCATTATGTAATTATAATCATTTCAAGTAGTTTGTGTTTAGAACAGATAATGTACTTTCAGCAAAGGTAAGGAAAATAATTGAAATTATGTATTCTCATTGAAATTATGTATTCTCATTGTTGGTTTAACCACGTTTAAGTTTCCATCCTCCAATCTGAATTCTAATTTTCATTTTGCAAGAGTTTTCAAAGCAACTGTTTAAAAGCCTCATCTATAGAAGATAAATGTCAAAGAAATCTCTTGGGAGGGGCAATGGGGATAAAAATCCCTAGAGGCGGATCGAACACTTCATAAGAGACATTCATTCCAATATTAAAATGTTAGGAGGAAACACTATCAAATTATTTTTAAATTAGGCATCTTTAACTAAGCACAAACAGTACAGACTACTCTGCAAACATATCTAAGTAATTATATTGGCATTTATTTTAGAAAATAATAAGGCAGTGGTGATTTCAAACCCTGTGTTTCTTCATAGTATAAAATATCATGTCTAATGGAGCATACTTAGTTAGAGTGGCTTGTAAGTCTCCATACTAAATGAATGTATATTTTATATCCCATGTAAGACTTTTGATACTAGAAAAAGCTTTGGAAGTTACCCTTTTTCTCAGATGAAGGTTAAGAATATAAATAAAAGGCCTGTGAGAAATAACAAGGTAGCTTTGCTCTCTGCTCTAATACACTTGAGAAAACAGATTCCACCTTCCCCAGGGAGATGATAGACAGAAAAATATCCAAACTTTGAATCATTTTTTGCAAGATTCTTGTGGATATCCAAAAGGATAGAGTAACTTCTATTTCTACCCCAGACTTTTACAAGCTCTTTTTTCTATCTTTGATTTGATTCTATGGAAATCCTTCCTTTCCTCTCCTCTCCTCTCCTCTCCTCTCCTTTCCTTTCCTTTCCTTTCCTTTCCTTTCCTTTCCTTTCCTTTCCTTTCCTTCTTCCCTTCCCTTCCGGCTCATGCTGTCTCAATGCTAATTGGCTGGAATCTTAAAGAGGATGGCAGATAGTGTGGAATCCACTGAGATCTTTTTTGATTTAACAAGATTCCCAAAGTATGGTGTACTTGTACATCCATACTTAGAATGGATTTTTTTCTTTTTTTCCCTTTCCTTTTGATTTGCCAATCCATTATATGTTCCAGCTGCAGAGTTTAGTTCTCCCCTGTTTATTTCACTAACAGCCTCCAATCAAAAGCACAAGTTTGAAGAGTCCTTGTTCAAATATAACATTAGAGGTTGGTAACTCATAGTCCAAGTCTGCATGTAGCCCTAATTCTATTTTACAATCTTATATATTATGTTCACTGGGTATTAATTTATTTGTTCAATTTATATAGCCATCTATCTCACATTTGTGACATTGGATAGCTCATAATTAAAACAAAAATAATATCAAAAATTCAAAAAGTAAAACAGTCATACAGACAATACAAATGTTCACAACAGTTAAACAATTGAAGATCATAAAATATAATCTCTGAGAGAGCACATCTGTTCAAGAAGAGTACAGCAATTTTATGGGCTCAATGTCACACTCAGATCTCCAGGCCAAATGGCAAATGTCAGATCACACTCTGATCTTCAGATCATCTGGAAGAGAGAGTATTGAACCATATGGCACGCCAAAATTTAAGGTCTGAGGGCACAATCTCTTGCCCCCAGTCAATACCAATTGAAATTGGCTGCTTCTGATCAGAAGTCAATTGTTAAGAGATGTTGTGATTTAACATGTATGAAAAAGTTCTGAACAACAAGCGCTGCAGTAATATTCACCACAGAGATCTATGGCTTTGGGGGATGAGATGCAATTATTTTTGGAAAGATCGCACTTTAAAAATTAAGGAAAAGTTTTACTGTTAAGAATCAATCAAATATATTTGATCCTAGACAGATCAGAGATAATTACAGCAGTAGTTTATGGTAGATTAAAAACTGTTGTAGAATGTCTGCTTGTGAAATAGATTGTTAACAGAAGTTTAGTTTTGTTATTGGCTTTACCTTTTAAAATAAAATAAAATAATTATCAAAAAAAGGGGAGAAAAACCTGGCCACTGAGAAAGCAAGAGAACCAGCTGAATAGAGGGCCCTCACTGAGAATCCCCAGCCAGCCCAGAAGGATATCATGGTGGATAGGATTGAAGGCCTCTGAGAGGTCAAGAACAACAAGTATGCATGCATTATCCCCATACTGCTTTTTCCAGAGATCATCAAAAAATAAAACCAATGCTGGGCTTCCGGTTTGAGCTTCTTCGGCGACACACAGAAATCCGTGATCGTGTGCGGTTTCGGTCTGGGCTTGCCACTGGAGCATCCTGAGCCGGCTGGTTTCGGGACTAAGCCACCCCGTAGAGGAGTGGGGAAACAGCCAGCAGGGTTGAGGAGAGCTGCATCTTTCTTCTTCAGCTGGCCATTACTCCCTTTCCCAAAGGCGGTTGCAGCGGTGGTCAGAAATGGCCACCTCAAAGAAGAACTTGACCGGAAAAGAATGTGCAGGAGGAAGATAAGAAGTGAAAGTTTCAGCTGACTGGGTTAAATTGCAAAAGCAACAACTAAGGTACCCTGGAATTTAAACTAAAAAAACAACAACACTGTTCCCAAAGAAGATTCTGAAACAGAAAAGTGAAAAGGGGAAGTTTTGGGGTTTTTTTCTTCTCTCCCTTTCCCTATACTGACAACTAAGAGACTTAAATAAGAAATCGGGGAAAAAAATCCGCTTTGACATCAACAGGCAATTAAGCTGAAAATAAAACAAAATGTCAAAGGAATAATAAAGGTTTCTGGACACTACAAAATTTTTATAAGCAGGAAAGGAGAGAAAAAGAATAAAAGGGCAGGATCCGGAGAAAAGGGAGGAGACTGCCTGGAATTAAAAGGAATCTACAGTAAAACTTCAACAAGACTTCTAAAAGATACATTTTAACTGAAACTTGGCAACTAAATAGTAGAACCCCAGGAAGAGAAAGTGAAAAAAAGCAAAAAAAACAGCTTGCATGTATTTGGATTACTTGGTGAACTTTGAATTCTTGGTTTTTGCATTTAAATGACTAAAATTAATCAGATGGTTGTTTAAAAATTTATACAATGGCACTACTTCTGGATGAATTGAAAATGGAACTTTAAAAGTATAAAGAAGATGCACAAGAAGGGAGGGGTTCTTTTGGCTTCGTTTTTCAATTCTTAGAAATGGAGATTTGGAACTATGAGAAACAACAAGAAACATCTGCAAAACAAGAAGACTGGGACAAAGAAGAAGCCATCTTTAATGAACAAGTAATTCTATGTGGGGAAGAAAAAGGAAAGGGGGGGAAGAGAATGGAGAATTTAAGACTTAAAAAATAAAGAAAAGAAAAGAAAAATAGTTTGAAAAATAAGTATAATATTGGAAAGCAACAGAAGAGGGGAATACAGAAGAGAGAAATAGAGGTAGAGAGACAAGGGGATAAAAAGGGGAGAGAGAAGAAGAGAGGGAAGAAGGAAAGGAAAAGAAGTTACAAAGGACAGAAACAAGATATAGAGAAACAGGGCCTATTTAGAGATAATGGGTGAAAATTTAATTGAAAAGGGGATTCTGTAAAGCTACATAAGATTGTATTGTTATATTAGTAATAGAAATAACTTTAGAAAATTGGAAACAATGTATGATTAAAATGAGGGATAAAATAGTTACTGTAATCTAGTGAAATGTTTGTTAATAAAATAAATGAAATAAAATAAATGAAATAAAATAAATGAGAGAATTGAATGAGGAAGGGATAGGAACATTTTAATTAGTTAATGTTTTATAAAATATAAGTGAAGGGAGGGATTAATTATGGAAAGCTTATAACTGTTCCCATAGAAGTATGATATTTAATTGAAAAGTAATGCTAAAGAAGTTAAGATTTTAATGAATATTAACATTAATGATAGAATTGAATTGGAATTGTTTTAATTACATATACTTATAATCTTTTTTTAAAGAATATAGTGTGTATTTTAAGAATGTACCAAGCAGAATCCGAATGGAAGTGATGTATTATATTGAATGTTATAACTTTAAGGTATATATTGAAGCTTAAATAAGAGTTAAGTGGATAAAATTAAAAGATATAAAGGTGTCATACTCCAATCAGCAACTACAGGAGAAACTTTGTTTAATGAGAAAATATAATATGAAATTGAAACAGGACAGACAAAAAGTATAAATATAATGATTTGAATTGAGAAGAGATAATTAAAATAAAATTGAGAAAATTAAAAGAGGTGAGAAGCTATGTAGAAAATGTAAAACAGTAATAAGATATGGAATAGAACATAAAAATGAGCATGAAATTCAATTTCTGTCTGTACGCAGAAATGTAACTCAGGATTACGCTACTTTCAAAAAAGATGTTTTATTTGTATTTTTTTTATGTGAAAACTCAAATAAAATTTACAAAAAAAAAGTAAAACCAATGCTGTTTCTGTCCAATATCTAGGCCTGAACCCTCATTAAAAGGGATCCAAATAATGGACTTCATCCAGGACCCACTTAAGTTGTTGCACAACCACCTTTTCAATAATTATTTTCTACAAAGAGAAGCTTATATACTGGATAAAAATTGTCCAGGATGGATGGGTTCAGAGTGGTATTTAGCAGGTTCTGACCAGTTCTGGAGAAGTGGTAGCGGAAATTTTGAGTAGTTTGGAAAACCAGCAAATATCACCTCTGACTGGAGATTTTATAGTATCTTTCCCTTGCCACACCCACAAGCCATGCCCACAGAGCCACTAGTAAAAAAAAATTGAATCCCACCATTGGATGGATTATGTAATAGCTTCTTGAGATGATAACAAACCAACACCTTTTTAATGGGTGCTAAGTCCACTTACTCTTCTCAAAAAAGAATTAACTGTCAATGAAATCCAACCCAATGTCATCTCCATGGAAGCTTTTGCCAACCAAGAAAGGTGGCTGACCCCATCCATTTGCTTTGGCCTATCAAATTCAAACTCTTCCAGATAGTATGGCAAGTTTGTGCCCCAAGCATTTCCAGAGGGACTATATCAAGACTGGCATCCAGCTGAGAACAAATTCAAATGATTTTGTCCAACAGATGGTCTCCTCGGGGAACTCTGAAGATGTATCCCAGAGTTCCCTCTATCAAAGAATGCTCTGATCACCCCACCATTCACTACATTTCAGGGGTGTCAAACTCAAGGCCCAGGGGCCAGATCTGGCCCTTGGGGTGCTAAGATCTGGCCTGCGGGGCCACCCTAGAAACAGCAAAGGACTGGTCTGTGGTGTCTCTGCCAATGAATTGGAGCTCGGGAGGGCCCAAGATCCATTTTCACTGGCAGAGGCTTGCAGGAGGCTATCCCGGCTGAAAACATAGTTCAGGAACCCGTTTTCACTGGCAGGGCACTCAGGCCACCATTGGCACCAACACAAATTATACCAAGCTGGCCATGGTTCCTGGCCACAACCCGCCCGCCCCGATGTGGCCCTCAATGAAATTAAGTTCGACACCCCTGTTATATGTGAACACAATAAGGCAAGGTGCCAATGTTTCACCATACTTACTACCACAAACAGACATTAATAATGGCTCTCTCCCATGTTTGGACATCTATGCTCCCCACCAGGAGCACGCTAAGCATCTCTTAATCCACTTCATATACTGAAGCTCTTCCTTAAACCACAGAGAATGAAAGGATCCATGAAAAGGAGAGAAGTGCAATCCAGTCCAAGCTTTGGATGCCTTCCTAGTTCTAAGTAACAGTTCAGATCATGCAGCAGACTGTCAGGAATAATCTTTGAAAGTCCTCAGGATCTATCAATCAATGGGGGGGGGCACTGTTCAAATGGTTTCTGCCTCCCTGAGGTTGGTGGTAGCATTGAAAATTTCTATGATTAACAGGTGTGATCTGACAATGACAGGAAAGCCACAGAAGTCTCCCCAATTCCAGAGCACATTGACACTGCTCCAACAAGAAAACCAGATCAGGTTTGTAATATCACATTGGGATAATGTGGCTGTAGACAGGAGCTTTCCTGTCTTGCTTTGTGTTTTGCTTTTCTTTTCTTTTTTTGGCTGAGTTCCCACCATGCCCATTTCAATTTAACATCATCAACTTGAGTAGACAGAAGTATAAGCTGACCAGTCCCCATGCTAAACAAAACTTTCTCTCTCCTCCCTTTCTTTTTCTCTTCTTCTAGCCTAAGGGTTGATCTTTTCATCTGTTTACACTAGCCATCAATGGCTAAGCTAAAATTTGCAGTGAGTCCCAAGCCTAAAAAAAACAGCAGAATACATTTGTTTCAAAATTACAGTAAGTGTTTTAAGTCTGTTTTCAAATCTGTTTTTTTTAAATCCTACAAATATAAAGTTAGTAGCTATTGAAAATATATAATTTTAACAGATTTTATGATCTTGCAAATTCATGTTTGTTTGTATCAATGATTTTAGGGACACTACTGGTCCCCAAAACTGATTCTTAATCTACACCAACAGAAGCAAATTCAACAATATCGTGTTGCAGATATTTATAAAATTTTAACAATTCTTAGACTTAATGAATCCAGTGCAAATGACTAATTGTGAACAGTTTTATTCATGCAATATTTTATCATGATAATGGCGTTAATCCCCAAAATTACATAGCATACATTTAATAAATAATAAGTATTTTGTTTTTCTAAACAATACTAAGATGTACACTATTATTTCATATACATCTAGTACATTTTCATGTCATGCCTTAAACAGCTGTTCCGTGGTTTGTAACATGACACTGGCCGTGAAATTCTTTTAGGTCAGCCAGAGATGCACAACTTTTTAAAAAATACAAATATCAATAGAGATATAAATTTGTTTGTTTTTTCTCCTTTCCAAAGTCCTGATTTCCCTCAAGAGAATATAGTGGCTTTTCTAAAATGGCTAGTGGTTGTTGGGTAAATTCTTTTGAAATTTAAGCTTAACTGGGAACACAAAAACTGACCAATAACTTAAAACTACAACATCAGTTTGAAACCAGTCTGAAATGAATACGCAATTGAAATAAAAGCATTGAAGTTACGTTATGGCTTAACACAAAGTCTATACCCAGACAAATGTCTCTGCAAATAGGTAAAATAATCCATTCTACATTCTGTGTCTCCCAAAGCCACAAATAGCATCAGGGAAGTAGCTAACAAGCTGAAAGTAACAATAGATGAGTATATATATTTTAAAAGGTGATACTTCAACGTATATTTAATTTATGGATTTTACTTTCACGAACTGTAGTGAAACTTGGGGTTTTAGATAGCCTTAACTAGCATGTATGTGCAAGGAGAACCTTTACCTTTTTAAATGAAAATACCACATATGTCGTATTCCACATATTCAGGGTGGAAAGAACTATTAGTGCCATAGTTAGCATAAGACATTTTGTGCTTGAAGTTTAAGAACTATGAGTCAAAATATAATTCTGGAGTTATCACACCAATAGTTGCAGCCCACCATCTTTCCTTGAAGTGGTGTTTTGTCCAGTGATACGGCTGGCCGTCATTAGATTACCTACTTGGTGTTTGAGGACAATGACCAGTAGAGGTGTCAATCTGACAGGCCTCTAGTTCCTTGGGCCCTTTTTTCTTTACATTTTTTAAAAAAATATGAGTACGGGTATGAGTACGACTTATGACCACAATTGAGCCCAAAATTTCTGTTACTAAGTGAGATAGTTGCTAAGTGAATTTTGCTGAATTTTATGACCTTTCTTGACACACTTGTTAAGTGAATCACTGAAGTTATTAAGTTAGTAACATGGTTGTTAAATGAATCTGGCTTCCCCACTGATTTGGGTTGTCAGAAGGCTGCAAAAGGTGATCGCATTATCCTGGGACATTGCAACCATCATACATAGGAGTCATTTGCCAAACGTCTAAATTTTGATCACATGAGCATGAGGATGGTTCCATGGTTGTTAAGAGTGTGAAAAATGGCTGTAAGTCACTTTTTTCAGTGTCTTGTGACTTTGAATAGTCACTAAAGGAACTTTTATAAGTTGAGGACTTCCTGTATTCTATTTGCACATGGATCTTCTGCCTCCATGGAAAAACTAGACTCTTAATCATAGCACTAAACTGGCCCTAAATTTAATGGAAAGTGTGATAATAGTCCTTTTTTTTTTTTACTGAAACTCCATTATGTTTTGTCAGTACCTATTCAGGAGATGGCTTCTAGAAATGTTTTATTACTGAACATTTTTCAATAATGGGAAGCAAGATTTGGTCATGGTACATGTTGTAGTTGAGCAATGAGAGGCTAGACTAGGGCATGGATGCAACAAGACTTTATTGAAGCAATAAAGGACTGAACGTGTTAGCCTTGCCTGGAGCAGGCTCACAACGAACAGCAGCTGGCCGGACCCTGCAACTGGCTTTTATAGCCGGCTGTCGAGGAGGCCAGCCAATGAGGGCAGCAAACGCCCCGCAGCATGAACGGACCTGGGTGGGGACTTTGGTAAGTTCCAGGGACATAACACCCCTTCCCCCAGATGCGAACACGCATAGTCATTTAAATAAGCGGGCGGTCTGTGCTGGCGCCCCGAGCGTCGTAACTCGGTGAGTTACCAAGTGTCTCAGTGTTCAAGGAAACCGGTAGGGTTGGTGATGGGGTGCAGCCTCGCTCTGCGGTTTGCGCTGGTCACCGTGCGGTGCTTCTGGTTGGTGATGTCGTGGCCCGTCTGCTGGTTCAAGTGGAGGACCCATCGGGCAGTCCCGGTCTACTGCCTGCTCCCTTGGTCCGGGTGGTGGTGGCGAAGGAATCCTGGCATGGTCTTCGATGAGCGTTTGGTGTGGCACCTGGGGTCGACCTGAGCCCACGATCCGGCACTGGCGAAGGTACCCTGTCGCTTCCTTAGCTGGTCCAGGTGTCTCCTCCAGATGCGGCCGTCTTCCAGCTGGACGCGTACGACCTGGGACCGGTGATGGCTACTATCACTGCTGGAATCCAAAGCGGGTCTCCGGCATAGTTCCTTGCAAAGACATGTTCCTGCAAGACAAAATCTCTGACCCCGTCATTGAAGCGAGAGGGGTGTCAGGGCAATAGTGAGGTGGAGCCTATCCAATACAGTTCTTAGGCGTCTACCCATCAGAAGTTCAGCTGGGGATTTGTTGGTGACCATGCAAGGGGTTGAGTGTTGGCTTAGCAAGAAGCGGGAGAGTCTGTGATGCCAATCTTCCTTGCTGAATCTGGCTAATGCTTCTTTTGTGGATCTAACGGCTCTCTCTGCCAGTCCGTTGCTGGCAGGATGAAAGGGCCGTGAAGATGTGTCGGATGCCAAGATTGGTGGCGAGGCGACTAAATTCTGTTGAGGCAAACTGGGGGCCATTATCCGAAACTAAGGTATCAGGTAGCCCGTGTGTTACGAATAGGCGGGTCAGAGCCTTGGTAACCGCTTGCGTGGTGGTGCGTGGATAGTTGGGCCACATCGATCCACTTAGAGTATGAATGTACGACCACCAAGAAGGTTTTGCCGTGTATAGGACCCGCTAAGTCAATGTGTAGCCTTGACCAAGGCGCGTTGGCGCTCTCCCACTTTGTGGGGGTGGTGACTGGAGGATGGTCTGGATTCCTGACAGGGTTGGCATGAGCTTACCCACTTGACGATGTCGTCGTCCAGGCCAGGCCACCAGACGTAACTCCGAGCCAACGCCTTCATCCGGACGATGCCGGGTGGCCTCGTGTAGTGCCTCTAAGACTGGTGTGTGAAGTGAGGCCGGAATGACAACCGGTGCCCCACAACAGGCAGCCCTGTAAGCTAGATAGTTCCTGTTGACGGGTCTTAAAAGGTGTGAATTCGGCTGCGAGGTTAGAGCCCGCCACCCCCTCCTCACCCAGTCCAGTACCTGGGCGATAGTTTTGTCCATCTTGGATTTGGTGGCGATGTCGAGGGCGGTGACAGGGAGGTCAAGCTCGGTGACATAGAAGATGGCATGGACTGGGGCTGGGTCTTCAGCTGGAGCTGGCAGGGGGCAGCGGCTGAGGGCGTCTGCGTGGCTTAATGTTTTTCCTGGGCGGCGGATGAGCTTGTACGAATAGGCCGCCAGGAACAAGGTCCACCTCGTCATTCTGGGAGACAACACTTGTGGAGTCTGCTTGTCTCCAGATAGGAGACCCAGGAGAGGCTTGTGATCCGTGATTAGTTCGAAGTTGTGGCCAAAAAGGAATTCATGAAATTTCTTAACAGCGGCCACTGCGGCTAAAGCCTCCTTGTCGATTTGACTATAGTTACGCTCTGTTGCTGAGAGCGTTCTGGAGAAGAAAGCGATTGGTGCCTCGGAGCCGTTGGGTAGTCTATGGCTTAGTACGGCTCCAATCCCAAAAGGGGATGCATCTGCGGCCAGTACCAATGGGAGGTGTGGGTCAAATTGAATAAGGACCGCGTCTGATGTGAGCAGTGATTTGACTGCGCCGAAAGCGGTGTCTTCCTTGTGTCCCCAGTGCCAAGGTGATTTTTATCTAAGAGCCTGTGTAAGGGCTCTGCTACTGATGCTTTGTGAGGTAGAAATGATGCATAAAAGTTCAATAATCCCAAAAAGGCTTGCAGCTCGGCTTTAGTGGTTGGCGTGGGTGCCTCATGAATTGCCTTGACCTTGGATTCTAGGGGTGAATGCCTGAGGCGTCAATTCTATAGCCCAGAAAGTCCACCTGTTTAGTGGCAATGGCACATTTCTCCCTTTTTAATTTGAGGCCATGCTGTCTGAACCTGTCTAACACTGCTCTGACTCTCTGGAAGAGCTGGGGCCTGTCCCTGGACGAGACCAATATGTCGTCGAAGTAGGGCACTACGCCAGGGAGGCCCTGAAGTATGCGCTCCATGAGGGATTGGAAAATGCCCGGGCCACACTTACGCCAAACTGGAGACGCCTGCACCGGAAGGCACCCCTGTGGGTCACAATGGTCTGCAATTCGGCTGTTTGGTTGTCAACAGGAACTGTTGATACGCTTGTGACATGTCCAATTTGGCAAAAATGTTGCCAGGCTCAAATGTATGCAATAAATGTTGAATGACCGGGACTGGGTACGCGCTAACTTGTAGAAAGCGGTTAATTGTTGTTTTGTAATCCGAACAAATTCTCAGGCTGCCATCTTTTTAAGGGTGTGACAATTGCGTCTCCCATTTGGCGAAGTCTGTCGGCTCAATGACCCCTTGCTTTAATAATTTATCCAGCTCTGCGTCCAGTTTAGGCCGAATGGCGAATGGGACTCTACGAGGTTTCAGCCGTACTGGGACCGCTTGGGGTCAACCGTAAATGAGATGGGGTACCATTATAATACCCTAACTCATCGCTGAATACGTCTGAGTAGTCAGTGAATAAGGAGTCAGTGTCAGAAGCTGAGACAGCATGGACTCCTGTTAACCCTAGGCCGAGGTAGGGAACCAATCAAGCCCCAGAAGACTAGGGAGGTTGCCGTTAACTACCACTAGAGGCAGGTGGCCTTTGAAAGCTTTAAAATTAACAAGGAACTTGCCTTGGAATGTCCTTTCCTGATAATCCCTCAAGGTGATCTGGCACTTCTGGAGCTGGTTGCTGGATAGTCTGGGCTGGATTTTCTTGAGGGTGCTCCAAGAGATGATTGAGAGCGCTGACCCGTGTCAACCTCCATACGACAAGGTTTACCTTCTAATAAAATGGAGAGTGTTATTTTACTAATAGAGTGACAGGTGTGGTTAGCATGGTAGCAAGTGTGACAATTTAGTACTTGCCTTTGGGGCCCAGAATGGGAAAAGGGAGGAACCTTTTGTGCTGAGTTGTGCCCGGCCTGGCAGACTCTGGCGATGTGGCCTTTTTTGTGGCAATTGTTGCAGATGGCACCCTTGAATTTGCATGAAGCTCTCGAGTGAGGTCCGCCACAGGATAGGCACAGGGTGATGTGTTTGGGTGCGCTGATGCTTTCTTGCCTGGTTCCTGCCTGTGGTTGTTTGGCATGAGCGAGACGGTGGATGTCTGTTTGATTGTTGGGATCATCTTCGTTGACTACCTCTTCTGAATGAACGGTGGCACAGCTTTGTTTGGGAACGGGACCTTGAATTTCGGTGGCTGACTGTGTTGCCAGTTCTGCTGCCAAGGCTTCCTCGACGGCCTGGGAGAGGTTGAGGTCCTTCCTGGCGAGTAGTCACCTTTGGAGGTGAAGGTCTTTGACCCCGCAGACGAGCTGGTCGAGGAGCATGTCATCTAAATAGTTCCCGAACCCGCAGTGAAGGGCTGCAGTCCTCAAGGCGGCCATATACTGGTTGACGGTTTCCTTTTCTGCTTGCTTCCTCATCCGGAAGGTGAAACGCCTCGCGATTTGTGAGGGTCTGGGGAGTAATGATTGGTGAGGATCTCTAGCAATTCTGCCCAGGGGACATTCTTTAACTCACGTGGTGCAACGAGTGCTGTGGCGGTATCAAAAACGATGGCTCCGCAATAACTGAGGAAGAATGACTTTTTTCTGTGCTCCCCAGCATCAGCCAGACCAATGGCATCGATATAGTGATTAAAACGATTTTTGTATGACTCCCACTTTTCTTCATCCGGCTTGAACGGTGGGAAAGCTGGGTTGGAGTTCATGATGAGGACTTCTGCTGGTTAGGCTGCTGTGAAATCTCTCTGGAACAACAAAATGGCACTTTGTGCTCTTGTTAGGTTAGTGATTACAGCTCTGGAGAGGCTCCACAGAACCTCTCTGCTCTCTCTCTCTGGGCTAACAATGTGGTTAGGCTGCAACGGCTGTTGGCAGCGCTTTGAATTTCACGCTCCTGGGGAGCGTAGGCGGTAATGGTTAGCCACCTCTGATAGCGCTTTAAAATCCGTGCCTGCGTAGGCGTCAGTGACTCGGAATAACAGCACCGCGCTGTATTCCGGCAAGAAATTCAAACGACAGCCGTTTGAATTTCGCGCTCTTTTGTGTTGAGCGGCTGCGGCTCGCAGCGCTCCACTTTCCCCTGTAGCTTGCTAACCAAGCGGCTACAGACGCTTATTACTTTCGCTCTTGCTGACCGAGCTCTCCGGCGGCGCGGCTGCGGTTCAGCGATTTTAGTGATTTCAGCTGTTGCGGGTTGCCTCTGGTAGCCATCCCATCCTCGTCACCAGTGTTGTAGTTGAGCAATGAGAGGCTAGACCAGGGCATGGATGCAACAAGACTTTATTGAAGCAATAAAGGACTGAACGTGTTAGCCTTGCCTGGAACAGGCTCACAACGAACAGCAGCTGGCCGGACCCTGCAACTGGCTTTTATAGCCGGCTGTCGAGGGAGGCCAGCCAATGAGGGGCAGCAAACGCCCCCGCAGCATGAACGGACCTGGGTGGGGACTTTGGTAAGTTCCAGGGACATAACAGTACATTCATCCTATTAGTACGAGGAGTGCATTTTACTTTTGGAAGGTTGTGAAGACCTAACTTATGGCTAAAATGGGGGTTAATCTGAGAGTGTTATTGGGAGAAACTTTTGTTTTTAATCATGTTTTAGAGACTGTTGGGAGCCACCTAGAGTCATTATATGAGGCAGATAAATAAAGATATATATGTGTGCACAAAACGTAAGTGCCATATAGGTGTTTAATGTTTTCCTTGTGAGTTTAAAATAATATTTAAAATTACCTTTCTTCATTAGAGACATTTGGCATTGTATCTGCTTTTATAAGGGAAAACAATCATTTACTATTATATCTAAACCGGGCAAATATTGTAGGTACTTTTTGCTATCAACCCTTCCTCATTCTCTGTTTTAGTCTAACTTTATCTTATAAGCTAACTGTAGCTGACAAATCTGGCGTTCTATGAATTTTAAATTGATTTAGAACAGATCCATACTAATAAGGATGTGACAGCACGTAACAAAAAACATTTTTCTGAATAATTGAAAACTTCAGAGCTTGATGTGGCAGATAATGTGATTCATTGTTTAATTGCCAAACTCAGACCTATTATGCTTCCATGCATTCCCAACAAATATTATTTAAGAGTATTTTTTTAAAAAGAAACCTGCCTGCTGTCAAAATAAATTTTCATAAATAATGCAAAAAGAGGAAATCTATTAAAGCTGTATTAGAAGAAAGCCAATGTTTGCCTTCCTCACTTTCGGAAGCCAATTCAATAAAGCTGAATTATACCGGAAATATGTGACTCTTTCAAAATTAAGAGAATATAAGCAAAATGCAATTAAAACAAAACAGTTGCACTTCCGAATATAAACACACTGTCATGTTTATTTACTTCATTTGTTTATTTATTTATATTTCATTTCTTAACTTCCCATCTCCTCAGAGAAGGGGGGTGTAATGCTCACTATCTACAATAATAATAAATATAATATCAATAAATATCAATCCTTTCAAATATTTTTTTCTTTTCTTGAATATAATGTATGCACAGGCTTCCTGTGAATAAGTCATGTAGATTTGACTAAATTAATTTTAAGCCATCTGGAATGTTGCTATAAGACTGTGGTTCAAAAGCACGGCAAAGATTATCCTAAGATAACCTTTTCAAACTTTTTCCGTTCAACTTCCAGAATTCTCCAGCAATGATTAGGTGGATTGTGGAATTCTGGGACTCCATGCACACATCTAGAGAGTACTCAATTTCAGGATTGCTGGTCCAATGAAATTCAAGATTCCCAAGGAAATGTATGTGCATTTTCAATGTAGTTTTTTTTAAATTGCAACTGTGTGAAAAAGAGTAATGCATTTCCATCCCTTCTTATTAAAGCCGGAGTAGAAAAACATATCTTTGATGTGGGTAGAAGGAAAATGTCAGTAGCTGGGCAGTTAAATCTTCATTTAGTATGCTGCTGCCAAGAAACACTGAATTGCCAAATTCAGTGAAGAGGAACACCTCACTGAATAATCCAAACCACTGCATTGGTCGCTTATTTTCCTAAGTGAGGAGCTAGAAATTGACTCCGGATTCCTTGTGGTCTTTTGAACAGTGAGGGCAAATTTATACCAGATTCCAAAATCTAGAAACATCATATTCTGTTCATTAAAATAAAGTAAGTAATATTTAGATTTAAGCACATGATTTTCAGATTCTTTAGAAAATATCAAAGTCTGGTTAAAGCAAATTTGTTGGAAACATGTAAGTGAAAAACATCTTTACTGTACCAGTGCTCTGTCACAGATTTTTTTAAAATATTATCTAATCAATTAGAAAATAGGAATCCATCTAACAAAGCTTCTCTAGTTCCAACAAAAAAAATGATAAATGGTTAAAGACAAAAGTAATTGCTTAACCCTTGATTATGTTACTATATTATAAATTATTTATTTATAACTCCCGAAAGATCATGGTGATTTACAATATAAAGTAGCAAAACAAAATTATTTAATATAAAATAAAATAAAGCTAAAATTCTAATGATGTATAAGAGTATGGAAATAAACTTGGAGAAGGAATGAAACATGGTTAAGTAAACATTACCTTAGCTTCGGGAAGGGAGAGGGTGTGCATGTAATGGGAAGAAGGAATAACCTTGAGGAACAGGAGGAAGAGCCACAACCAAGGTAACAATCAGATAAAAGTAATACTGGCCTGAACCCCAAAAAAGCATCTCAGGAAAGACCTTCAGGAAGGAAAAGGAACAGAGGGAGGACTACTTTCCAATTTTCAAGGTTTTGTTACTGCTTTATAATAAAGTAGTATTCGCATATACCCTGGATCATGGAGAAAGCTAGGGAGTTCCAGAAAACATCTACTTCTGCTTTATTTACTATGCTAAAGCCTTTGATTGTGTGGATCACAACAAATTGTGGCAAGTTCTTAAAGAGATGGGAGTATTAGACCATCTTATTTGTCTCTTGAGAAACCTATATGCGGGTCAAGAAACAACAGTGAGAACTGGACATGGAACCACTGATTGGTTCAAAATTGGGAAAGGAGTCCGGCAACGCTGAATATTGTCACCCTGCCTACTTAACTTATATGCAGAGCACATCATGAGAAAGGCAGGGCTAGATGAATCAAAAATTGGAATTAAGATTGCCAGGAGAAATATCAAAAACCTCAGGTATGCAGATGATACCACTCTGATGGCAGAAAGTGAAGAGGAACTAAAGAGACTCTTGATGCAGGTGAAGAAGGAAAGTGCAAAAGTTGGCTTGAAACTCAACATTAAGAAAACTAAGATCATGGCATCCAGCCCTCTCAATTCCTGGCAAATAGATGGGGAATAAATGGAGGTAGTGACAGATTTTATTTTCCTGGTCTCCAAGATCACCGCAGATGGGGACTGCAGCCAAGAATTAAAAGACGCTTGTTCCTGGGGAGGAAAGCTATGGCAAATCTAGACAGCATACTAAAAAGCAGAGACATAACCCTGACAACAAAAGTGCGTATAGTCGAGGCTATGGTTTTCCCAGTTGCAATGTATGGCTGTGAAAGTTGGACCATAAGAAAGGCTGAGTACCAAAGAAGATGGTAGAGGACAGGAAGGCCTGAAGGAATGTTGTCCATAGGGTAGTGATGGATCGGATACAACTTCGCAACAACAGTAAGTATTAGCATCAATAACTTTGGTTTCCTAGTTTGGTTTCCTAGTTTGGTCCACCCTGAAAGACTGACAGTGAGAAAGAAACTCAAGACAACTTCAACTTGATATTTTTTTACATGAGAAAAACTAAGGGAAACTATCAAGCTTTCAGTATTATTTTAGTATATCCTGTAACTACTTAATAGAGAGAGGATACAGGACTTCCAGTTTGGGCTACTTCAGCAATGGACCAAAATCCGTGATTTTGTGCAGTGGCCATGCTTGCCACTGGAGTGCCCTGATCCTTTGGATTTGGGGCTGAAGCCACCCCGTAGAGGTGGCAAAGAGCAAGGAGACTGCCAGCTGAGTCGAGGGGAGCCGCATCTCTCCTCCTCGGCTGGCCATTACTCCCTTTTCCAAAGGCAGTTGCAGCAGTGGTCAGAAATGGCCACCTCAAAGAGGAACCCAACCAGACAAGATTGAGCAAGAGGGAAGACAAAGTGGAGAGCTTGACAGACCAGGCTAAGCAGAGATAACATCTATGCAAGATACCCTGGAACTAAAATTATTAAGAGTGCTTAAAAGTGCTTAAAATAGCAGTATTCCTTGAGGAATTAAAAATGGAACTTAAAAAATGAAAGAAGAGCCACAAGAGGGAAAAGGATCCTTTGACTTCGCACTTCAATTCTTAGAAATGGAGACTTTGAACTATGAAAAACAACAAAAAATGCTTGAAGAACAAGAAGGGCTGGACAAAGAAGAAGCCATCCTTAACTATCAAACAATTCAATGCGGGGTGAAATGGAAAAAGGGAGGAAAGGGAGTTAAAAATTCAAGATCTGAGGAAACAACTAAAAAAAGAATAATTTGAAAAGTAAATATAACATTAGGAAGAAGCAGAAGAGAGGATTACAGAGGGGAGAATCAGAGGGGGGGGACAAAAAGAGTGGTGAGAAAAAGAGGGAAAAAATAAAAAGGAAAAGAAATTATAAGGGACAGAAACAGGAAATAAAGAAACAGGGGAAACATACAAGGATTAAAGGTATTAGCCTATTTAAAAGACATAAAGATAATGGTTAAAAATATAAATTAAAAGAGAGGGTACAAGAGATAGTGTTGTTATGTTGGAAATAGTAACGAGCTAGAAAATATGTGATTTAATCACATAGGTGATTAAAGTGAAAGACAAAACTGGTATTGTTATGTAATGGAATGTTTGCTAATAATTAAATGTAATAAAGAGAGAAAGGGAATAAAAGTAAAAGAAGAGGTAATAAGAGGAAGGAAAGAAAATACTTCAATTGTTTTTAATGATTTATAAATTACAATTGAAAAGAAATGTAAAAGATTTATAATGGGATCAATATCAGTTGTCAGGATGAATTTGAATAAAATAACCATTTTATTCATTATTGTTATATAATTTATCTTTTTTTAGAATTTAGTGTGTATTTTTAAGGGAAAATACTAACTGGAATTTGGTTGATAAGAGTTATATGATATAAAATAGATATTAGAAACTGAATGTTATGATTGTATAAGATATAAATTAAATGTTTAATGATATTTGAAAGGATAATAATTATAAGATATAAAGGAGACACACTCTACTTGGTAATCATAAGGTAGGAAAACCTTGCTTTTCTATATATATATAAATTTTATTGAATTTACAATTAAAAAAATAACATAACAACATTACATAAGAAACAGAGAGAGAAAAAGAAGAAAGAAAGAAGAGAAAGAGAGAGAAAAAAAAAGCTCGGTCTTGCGACCGAAAAAGGAGAAAAAGAAGTATAAAAGAGAAAAAAAACAAAGAGACAGAAGAAAAAAAAGAAAATACGTTAAAACCAGACAGATATTCTTTTTGACAGTCTACAAGATCCAATTCTCCTACCTTACTTTAAATATACACATCTTATCACTATTTATGGTTATTTATGCTTATTTATGCTCATTGAACAG
This sequence comes from Pseudonaja textilis, assembly GCF_049901715.1. Classification (NCBI taxonomy): domain Eukaryota; kingdom Metazoa; phylum Chordata; class Lepidosauria; order Squamata; family Elapidae; genus Pseudonaja; species Pseudonaja textilis. The sequence continues at coordinate 19,627,128 of NC_141995.1, forward strand.
TTTATCTCTGATATAACCAATTATACCACGCATTCCAATTATTATCAAATGCTGAAGACTCTTTATTTTTAAGAGCTATGGTTAAATTGTCCATTTCTGCGCAGTCACATATTTTCTGAATGACCAATTGATCTGTAGGTAAACAGGATGATTTCCAGCACTGGGCAAATGCTAATCTGGCCGCAGTTAGAATATGAATTATTATATATTTCGTCTTTTTAGGAAAATGTTTATCAGAGATCCTTGCTTTTCAATCCCTGGAAAGGGAGGAAATTGTTTTTTTTTCTTTTCCCTTTCGGGATGATGATGGAAAAAGAATGTATGAAATTGTAAACAGGACAGACAAAAGTACAAATATAATGACTAGAAAGATATAGAAATTTAGAAAAAGATATGTAATTGAATTAGAAAGGAATGAGATAAATAAGGTTGAGGAAAGTAAGGGAAGGGAAAATTATTGAGAAATTGATAAAATAATGACAAGATATGAAATTGAATACAAAGATGAATATGTAACTGAGATTATATCTGTATGGAGATGCGATAATCTGAAATCATGCTTCTCTCAAAAAAGGATATTTTTTATATTTTGTGAAAACCCAAATAAAACTTTTACCCAAAAAATAGAGGGGATGCCATACAGTTCAATTTAATAGAGAGAGGATGCCATACAAATAGGTATCGCGTCACTAAATCATATGAGGCTTTGTAGATTTTTGAATTGTTTTCAGATTCCTATTGTTAATCAATGCAGAGCCTGGAGCACTGTGTGTGAGAAGTGACTCTCACTCATCAGCAACTAGAATGACACATTTTGCACTAACTGCAGTTTTCACATAATCTTTAAAGGCAACTCCATGTCGCCTGCACTGCAGTAATCTAGTAATCTATAAAACAAGTAATAAGTGCATGAGTTACTTTTCCCAAGGCCTCCTTCTCCATAAGATATCATATTTTTTCCACTTTCTGCAGCTCAGCAAAAGCTTATTTAGCCACAGCCTCTAGCTGCCTATCTAGCAGTGTTTATGACAATACAAAATCACAGTATTGATGATATCTCACCTCAAATTGACAGATGACCCTTCCTAGAAGCTTTATATAAATGTCAAAAAGTAAGAGACAAAAAATGAATCTGCAACATTTCACACTGGAGTAGCTGACAAGTTTTCACATGAGAGTTGCTGTGAGCTAGTAGGCAGCTATATAAGTTTTCTAAATAAATAAAATAAATAAATACATTTTCACAGATTTTGCTAGCTGACAATGATACTGCACACTCAAGGGTCTCATACAACTGACACGCCCAAGTTAAAACAACACTTGGATTTTTAAAACAATACTTATTTTTCTTTTAACTACTGGAAAATAAAAATCCTAGAAAAAGACAAAGGTACCTTTGTACAAATACCTTTTTGTACAATTGCCAAGAAAATTACATGAATACATCTATGAAGTCACCAAAAGTTGAGGTTGACTTTAAGAAACTTTCCCTTTTTATTTCAACCATTGAATTAATACTGGAAACTTTTCTCAGATTTATTTTACATTGTTCTTGTAATTTACAGTCAAATTAGACCAACCTTCTTATTTAATGCATTCCCCTACTGAGGAACACTTTAATAATGATTTTGCACTTTGGTTTTGCAAATGGTTTCAAAGACCATTCTTTGTTGTGGATTGCTTAATTATTTTCTATTTTATTCTGTCAACACGTTGAACTATATATCACAGTTCAGTGATGGCAAATCTTTTTGTTGTGGTGTGCCAAAAGTGTGCATATGTGCAATAGTGCACATGTGTGCCGGCACCCATAATGCAATGCGCCCCGCCCCCCTGCGCATGTGTGTGCAACCCCCTTTACCTGCACTGTGCATGCGTGCACCTGCCAGTTGATTTTTGGCCCATTTGAGGTCTTTTTCGCCCTCCTGGAGGCTCGAGGGAAGCTTCTACAGCCTCAGGAGGTCGAAAAACGGGCCTTCTGGAAATACCGGAAGTGCCCATTTTCAGCCTCCAGAGGCCCTCTGGAGCCCACGGGAGGCCATTTTTGAAGCCACTGCAGCCTTTGGAAGCCACAAACGGGCCCATTTCAACACTTCCAGTATTTCCGGAGGCCCATTTCCCCCCGCCCCCAGGCTGTAGAAACTTCCTTCAAGCCTCTGGGAGGGCAAAAATGGCCTCAAACAAGCTGAAAATCAGCTGGGAGGTGCGTGCATGCACAGTGCAGGTATGTTTGGCTGGGGCTTGTGTGCCTCCACAAATGACTTTACTTACAACCTGTGGCACATGTGCCATAAGTTCACCATCAAAGTCATAGTTTATTAACCTCAATGGGTTTTTTCACACAAAAACAAAGGAAATCATATTATTTCACAGTTCAAGGTGTGGACCAATTGTATTATTCTCCATAGGTGAATGGGATACACGAGCTGATGGGATACATGAGCTGGGTGAGACAGTTTTGACAACACAGAACTTTCCTAGCTTAAGAGACTGTGCAGTCCTTAGTTGGATGGTTGAAGGGCAAAAAGGTTCAGGTAGCCACACCCTAGAATTTCTCAGAATATATCTAGTAGGTAAGAAACTTAGTTATGGTTTGTCAAGATTTTGTCCATTAGGTGGATTGGACGATTGGTTGTCTTGTTTCTGGGCTTCAATCTGACACCACAAATGCTTTAAGAAGAACCAGGATTCTTACTTTTCATCTTAGATTTCATTTTTTAAAATGAACATTAAAGTTGTAGGAAATGGCAACAGGTTTAGTGGAATATTATTCAGCAATAGCCAGTGAGCATAGCACTGGCTACATAAGCTTACATTTTTATATATTTCTCACATTTACATACAATCACGATATGCTTAGTCATTCAAAACATCAAAAGATATACTTCTTCCTTGTTTACTTTGTAAACAAGCACTTGAGGAGCACATAAGTAAATAAAACTTCTTGCAGTGGTACAAACACATGGGTTAATAAGCAGCAGTTTGTTGAAATAGGCCTGACCTTTTATATTCCCATTACTCTGACATGGCAAGCTTAGGTATTTTATTACATATTTCAGTGGACAGAAGCAAGCAACTCTTAGGAACTATATAACTACTACATATAGAGCTACTGGTTGTATAAGTGAAACTCATACTTCTACCATGTTTCTTCGTCATATGCTGTTCTGATAGCAGGTGCTACAATGAAAGAAATGTTGGTTCAGCAAAAGATTTCATTTGTTCCCACTTCAATTCAATGTGTTATATTTTTAGTAGCAGCTAGTGCCAGATTTGGAGCTGATCCAAACCATTCGGGGAATCCAAATCAAGGAAGTTCCAGCCCAGTTCCTGATTATCTCCAGCTTTTATTACCTGCAACATGACTAATGTCACTTTTTAAAAATCATTTATAAAAAGAAGATTGACAGTTGACATTCTCAGAATGTCTTTTTCCATCCTGGCCTAGGAATGCAGAGAATCATATCCTCAAATCCTTCTCAGCATGTGCCAAAGACTCCAGCTTTGCTCTGAGTACATCATGATCACCAAAGGTGATGCCAACTGCAACTTGTAGATTGATATCTTGGGCATCTGATCTTGGAATTTCTCCAAGCTGGCAAGAGGAGAACATCCTCCATCACATCACAGCTGGCAATCAAAATAAATTATACATTTGTCATTTATTTAATATGATATAGTCTATAACCCAAATTATTATTTGAGTTTAAGGTCTATTAGGCTTATGATCTCATATGCTTCCATGTTGAATTAAATGCATCCTCAGGGAGGAAGCTAGGTATCAAATTGACCACTTACAAGGTATCTGGCACTCTATGCATAGGATTCATGCATCATAGTTCAAGATTCAGCCGAGACCTAACTAAAATGTACTGTTTTGCAGAATACATCATGACACACAGAAGCCAAGGAAAATAAATGAAGTTCATGTTTTACTGGGTCTCATACGCTGTGATATTTCCAACCCTACTAACATCAGTATGAAACACTCAAAATTCTGGACTCAGCAAACAAATCCATAACAAGAATAGTGTTATAACTTGACAAGTCATTCCATGTGTTTTTCATCTAACTAAATTCTATAGGGGAAGTGAATATGGCATAAGATATGTTTGGTTCACATATTTTAAACCTCTAACTTTTTCCCTTCCCAAGGCATCTCATGTACTCAGCATAGTCTCCTTCTATCTCAACTACCTTATAATTCCTATATAATAGAAAAAAGGAGGGGCACCAAACTCAGAGGACACAATCGTCTGGATTTAAATGTTCTGCTCAAAAATATACATGTGTTAAAACAGAAGAAGTCTGTTTATATATCACACACAAATGATGGATGGATTGTTTAAATCAGCCTTTCTTTAAGAGCTGGAAAAATTAGGAACCACATGAAGTAGCAGCAGAGATTAGGAAAAAGTAAAGAGGAAGACAAAATTTCCTTCGGACTTTGAAACTGCAACCAGTAGGGTTTGGAGGTCATCCAGTTTCTACCATGTTTGATATCATTCACATAACAATATACATTATGCAGGCAGAGAACCCACATGTTAAAAAGAACTCTAACAACACATTACGAGACAGTGTTTTCAGCTGATTTGCATTCTATACTCAACAATGCAATAAAGAGTTACAATGCAGCAAAGACAACTGTAGATTCCATCAGACACAATAAGGAGAAGCATATTGCAACTGGCAAGTATTCCCACAGGCAGAATTAGGAGTCTTAGATGTCAATTACTTCAATATCTGATTGTGATTGCTAGATTTTAATAATTCCAACAAATATAGCTAATCCTTGACATATTACCATTTCTTCAGCAACCGTTTGAATTTACAATAGCATTAAACAAAAAGACTTACAGATCTGAAGTTATGGCTGCTGCAGCACCCTACAGTTACATAAGCAAATTTTGGTGCTTGGCAACCTGCTTGCCTTTACAACCCGCCCCCTTTCTCCTCCCCATCCCATCCTATCCCCACAGGCCTCAGGGCTGCTCCCCACCTACTTCCCACTTCTCACACCCTTGAGCCTCCTCACCCCTCTGCGTGCCTTGCTTCATTTTTTTCTGAAGATCACCTTCAGAAAAAGAGGACCAACAAATCTACCCCACAGCCTTCCTATAAAGAGGATGTGGCCACAATTACGAGAGAGAGAGAAGAGGGAGGGAGGGAGGGAGAGGGAGAGGGAGGGGGAGAGGGAGAGAGAGAGAGAGAGAGAAAGAAAAGAAAAGAAAAAAGAAAAGAAAGAAAGAAAGAAAGAAAGAAAGAAAGAAAGAAAGAAAGAAAGAAAGAAAGAAAGAAAGAAAGAAAGAAAGAAAGAGATGGAGCCCACACGCAGGGATTGTGGAGGAAGTGATCATGTGGGTGATCACTTAATGACTGCCACAATTTACAACAATAATTCTGGGCTCATTTGTAGTTGTACTTTGAGGGCTACCTGTATATATCTTTAGTTTTAATGCATTATCAATAACAGCACATAAAGCCAAGAGTTCACTTGGTTATTTAAACTATACATTGACACCAATGTATTAGTGGTATGAGAAAAACCAAGTTTCTTTCTAATTAAAAATGAAAAAACAAAATACAGATTATCCTCAACTAAGGTGTGCTACACTCTTTAATTATACTCTGTACTCTTATCTCTGGAGTTATTTGGGTCTTACCTCTATCATATGTTTAGTCAGCAAGATATGATTCAGCTTTCATATGTACCATGTGTCAAAATAAGCTATACATTTATAGTTATAAAGGAGATTGATATATTTTTACTGATTTCATTACATTACATTACATCATAAACAAATAGAAACAAGGGTTTTGTGATTACAGCATCCAGCAATTAATCTGCACAATATGAGCAAAAACACCTCACAATATTTTTATAGATATGGGATATGGAAAAAAAAATACAAGTTCTTTCTTTTTCAACTTGAGACTTAATAATAGATAAATATGATAAAATAATTATTGGTAAAAATAATACCAAATATTATAGTTAAATGTATTTGCATTGAGTATGTAACACACAAAGGTTATACAAATATTACTGAATATTATATTTTTGGCAGAAATATCTTTTTTGATCCATAGAATTAGAGTAAAATTATGTATCTGCTATATATCTGCTCTAGATAATACATTTACACCTGAAACCTTAAGGGACTGAATAGAACATGGGATGCTACAATTAACTGTTTATTTTAATACTTAAAAGTCTCATGAAAATAAAATGCTGGGTCCCCCTAAGCAATGAATTTCATTCTCAGTATCAAATTTGAACAATTCTTGGGGGGGAAAATGTACATATGGTATTATAATACAGCAGGCAAATTACATTCCCTCTACTCAGTATATATCTTAATTTATCTGTTGAATGTTTATCTTCAATTTTCCTCCAAAAAAAGTGGCTGTTAAAAAAATAAAACTAATTGAACATAATTAACATAATGTAGAAAACCTAATTTGTGTGTGTGAGAGAGAGAGAGAGAGGGAGGGAGGGAGGGAGGGGGGGGGAGAGAGAGATTACTTCTAGGGGTGAGACCTGAAGAGAAAATTAAATAGACAACTGGACAATAATTATATTAACAATATTGTTGTTGTCGCTGCTACTGTTACCCGTATTTATTATATCACACTTTTAAATCCTTCAATGTAAAGCATGTCTATTTTGATAAGATAAAGCCAATTAATATTAGCTTTGCCCTTTGTTTCCAATTCTGTAACTGAAATTTTCCAAGATCAGAAATTTGACATTCACTTTTTTAGCAAAGCAAAAATAAATGACCCATACCCCAAACTCTGCCGTCTATTATCCCAATCTTTTTCCAAAGAAATCCAAAGAGAGTATAAGCTATAGGTAGTATGTATAATGAGATGGAATAAATGCTGCTTTATTGAAATAATTGATATTCCCAATGAGATGAACTTCTATAGACTGACAACACATTTTCATGCTTCCTCAGATAAAACTATATAGGTGGTCCTTGTATAACAACCACTTAATTCAGTGACTGTTTGAACTTGCAACAGCACTGAACAAGTTGTCCTTAAAGTGCCAGCCATCACATCCCTGAAGTCATGTGATTATGAACCAGGCATTTGGCAACTTGCCCAGATTTCCAACCACTGCTGTGTCCCAAAGTGACACAGTGATTTATTTATCATATTGTGCAGCAGCTTCCAGCCCCCCCAACACACACACATGTACAGCAAGAGTTCTACATGTGTTTATTCAACCCCCCCAAAAAACAGGTCCCCAGAAAGAACCCCCGTTGCACAGGTCTGGATTCCAAGCTCAGCACGGCAAGAGACACTGGGTAACTGAGTCCAATGGGCACCATACAAAGCGCAGGAAAACAGTACATGATTCAAATGATTAAGATACACGGCACAAACACACAAGGCACAGAACTGGGCACATTACTCTATCAACCCTCAAGTCCTCAGGCGGGAATAAGTAGGCATCACCTGTACAGCTTTTCATGAGAAGCGAGATTGCCTCCTCATGAGTAGTTTAGCTGACTGGCATTGTGCCTGTCTCCTCTTTGTTCTACATGTCCTTGGATCAGGAGGAGGTATGGACTCCACCTCTTCCTCCTCATTGCTAACTGATGGCAACTTCGCCTGAAGCCCCCTGGCCAACTTGCTGCAGTGGTGGCTCGCCTCCCTCAGCTTCAATCTATTGCTTGTCCAATCGATCCAACTGAGGCTGCTCCATCAAGCTAGTATTCTCTGAGCCCCCATCCTGACCAATACTCAGCTCTACGCTTTCCTCTGCACACTCAAACTCACCCTCCACCTCTGAACTCACAATCTGAGAGGGGAGGATCCATGACATGTATTTAGAAACCATCCATCTCCCTCACAGATTTGCAGGAGATTGATCTGCAAAAGATTGATCTGCAACCTTCCCTGCCAACTTCCCATAAACAAAGTCAATGGGGAAGCTGGCAGGAAGTCAGAAGTCATGATCAGGTCAGACTCTCGCTTAAATGATTATGGCCAACTCACCACTCGAGAGTTACAGTATATTCACAGAATCATTCAATTATTGTTGAAGTGATAGAAAGCCTGTCTACATGACAGTTACTTTGACAACAATTGATGCATGATTTCAGCAGTTACTATAAGTCATCATTGGGAAATGATCTCTATGTGTATTTTTTTTCTCTTCTCTCTTTTATTTTGACTTTCTATTCTGTGAAATACTGCATAATAGACAGTGACAAGCATCCAATTCTTCTTCAAATGCCCCTCCTGCCTATTACTCAAGAGACTCCTTAACCTGGTTTATTTTAATTCTCAGATTTTCTCGACTCCATCTAATCTTTCTCAAAAATTCCTTGATTGCCTCAGAACTCAGTAAATAATAAAAGCTTGAGAGACACAACACACAACCAAGCTCATAACTTTAATTTTAGAAAATACTTTTCTCTTTATACTGCACATCTAATTTTGCTATAGTTGTGTAATTGATTTTACACAATTGTTACACAATGTGACTATATATTTAGCTGCTACAGAATAATTGTAAAAAGGAAATAAATTAAGTATAGTAATAGATGGGAATGATCTTGGAAGACTAGAAAAGAAGTGATAGTACCTAGGGAACAATCAGATAAACAAGGGAAGGAGCCCATAGGTGCATAAAGGCAGAGAAAGAACTTAGGATCCATCCTAACTTACCAGGCTATAAAAAGAGACAGTGGAAGAGTTGTACTTTTAGACTTACAAGATTGATTAATGTAGCCTTGCAATAAAGTAGAAGTATTTAATCTGGTCTGTTTTCTGTCCAGTCTTCCTGAGAAGGTTAATAGGAACCTTCAACAATTCCAGACTTTATTTCAGAGGTTTGGGAACTTCAGAAGTTTGTGAGTTCATGAAAAAGATTCTTTTACAATTCATAACTCAGTGCCATGGCTATATTCTGCTGGCATCATGATTTGCAAGACCCTTATATTGCGTATTTTATGTGTATTTGGCAGTAATCAAATTTATATTATAGGCCCTTTATTTTCCTTTCCTTTTCTCTCACAATACAGGGTAAATATGAAGATTAGTTCAGCTTTTTTCAATTTTTTTTTTTTGAAGAACTTAGTCAAAATGATAGTTAAAGCAATTTTAGTTAACCTGTCAAGTGAAATGGTATATATAAACATATATAAAAATGGAAGAAGCCACAAAATAAAAAAAAGAGACACCAGATAATATTGAAGCTATAACTGTCTGGCACATAAAACATCTATCATTCACTGAACTGAGGAAATCAAAACTGAAGTTTCAAGATCAAATAAGCTATTTTTCCTAGATCATAATACATGAATAAATTAAAGTGACTATAAATGGCAGTAAATATTCTAGAATAATGTTGAACTAATGAAATGATTACCCTCATTATCCTCATTAATAGTTTATACCATAAATCTTTACCCCTCCTGCTTACCTCCTTAAAGAAGACAATTACTATAAAATATCACATGTTCTACAGGCCAAATATGACACTTGGAAATAAACATGTCTTTTTCCCTCAGCTCACATTATGTTACCGAGAGGATTATACATTATTGAATCACTTCATTAAATTCATTGGTAAAATGGAACAGGAAGTCTAGAAGTCGAATCATTTTGGCAAATTCCTACAATGGTCTTTTGCATTCACTTCCCTCTAAAGCAGGGGTGTGAAACTCAAGGCTCGTGGGCCAGATCTAGCCTGTAGGGTGCTTAGATCTCACCCATGGGGCCACCCTGGAAATAGCGAAGGACTGGCCCACAGTGCCCCTGCCAGCAAAACTGGAGCTCACGAGAGCCGTGTGTGACCTTCCTGAGCTCTGTTTCGCTGGCAGAGGGTTGTAGGAGGCCATCCCAGCCAAAAACGGAGCTCGCAAGGGCTGCATGTAGGCCCCCCAAGCCCCATTTTTGCTGGCATAGGATTGCAAGAGGCTGTCCCAGCCAAAAATGGAGCTCAGAAGTCTATTTTCACTGGCAGAGCGCTCGGGCCATCACAGGCGCTCCCAACATGGGTGATGTCATCTTGGCCATGTTCACCTGGGCCACGCCCACTCCACCACCTCCCCCGAGGTCAAAAACAACTGATGCGGCCCTCAATGAAATCAAATTTGATACCCCTGCTCTAAAGTATTATGTATAATATTCATCATTGCCAGTCACAAAGCCTTCTTCCTATAGATATTGAAGTGTATGCCACGATGCAATGGGGTGGGGTTAGTGGAATCCATACCAAGCCATGATGACATCATAATGACAACTCTTTCAACATGATACATCAGTCAAAAAGTAATTTAGTATTTGTATCACTGTGTCTGTGATGGAGTAATAGGATGGAGGAGCCTTTCACAGACAACAAAGAGACAGCAAAGCATAGAGGGCACCACAGTATCTGTCATATGTTCATAAATGCCATATTTCATGTCATGATGCATATGTTATCATCTCTCCCCTTGCCTCTCCCCATAAATATTCATCAGTGAGATTGACATGTTAGTTTTCTAATCTCATATTGAAAGTGTGATATTGTGCAGATAGAAATACTTTGTTCTCTTTGTATTGTTCGCACAAGTTGACGATGATTGACATTTTTTGCAGTGGTGACACAAGTGTTAGATTCTTGCTTTTTTTCTTTATTTAGTAGTTTGATCAGAAGCAGAAAACTATTTCATTACATGTTTACATAAAAAATATGAACAATGATATGTCTGTGCCTCTGAAGATCAGCCATCATCATGTACAATATTTTACATTGTCATGTAAAATATTTTTGTAACTTTTCATTCCAGCAATACATCAAGATATTTGCTCTTAATATTTGTGGCCATTTGTAAAAAAAAGATGTGCAATTCATTCAGCACCATGTAACTTGATAATATAAGACCAATATCTTTAATAACAAAAAGCTATGATAATCTTATTTAAGCTCACTGAAAGCACAGCAAAACATTTATATTTTATATACAACACTTCCTAAAACTAAATAAATATAAACTAATTTGCCTTCCTGAGTTGATTGCTACATGGAAAGAAGCCAGCTGAAATTATTCCCCAAATGTTAAGATGTTGGAAAGAAATACAGTATAATAGCATATAAGTACAACCGATTGATTCAACAGATCTGAATGTAAAGGACTTTAAAGTTATAGTAAAAATCTGCATCCAAATACCTGTCCATAATAAAGACAAATACGCAAAATATGCAATTTATGTAACTTTTTTTGGAGAATGAGATAAAAAGTTTTGGTTGCTAGGTTTGAGAAACATCAGTATAAAGCTTCATTGAGCATTCAAGTGACTTATATATAATTCTCCAAACTAAACAGTAATAGCACTTAGACTTATATATCACTTCATAGTACTTTACAGCCCCCTCTAAACAGTAGGCAGAGTCAGCATATTTCCCCCAACAATCTGGGTCCTTCTTTGACCAAACTTGGAAGCAGTGGTGGGATTAAAAAATTTTTACTACTGGTTCTGTGGGCGTTCCTTGATGGGCATGGCTGGGGAAGGATACTGTAAAATCTCCAGTCTGAGGTGGTATTTGCTGGTTTTCTCAATTACTCAAAATTTCTTCTACTGGTTTCCAGAATTGGTCAGAACCTGCTGAATACCATCTCTGCTTGGAAGGATGGAAGGCTGAGTCAACCTTGAGCCACTCAGAATCAAACTCCTGGAGTGAGCAGTGAATCCACTTACTTATAATCTTTTAATTTATCTATCTATCTATCTATCTATCTATCTATCTATCTATCTATCTATCTATCTATCATCTATCTATATGAAATACCATTCACGCATCACAAAATCTCCAGAATCGTAAAGCCTACAAACTTGAAATTTTATGTTCCTCTTGGCTTCTAGGTGCTCACTAAGAAAGTATTTTTCAAAATGACCATCAGAGCATTAGTATTTTGTATATTATTATTAACACACTCTGATGCTAAGGAGTTCTACTTCCCCTTCTCACCTGAAAAGAAATCTGTTCCAACTGCAGTTGAGGTAAGCCATGCCCAGGCTCCTGGCTGTCTCCTCCTTGCTCACACAGAAAATATTGTTTCCCCTTCCAAATAGCTCTCAGCTGTCTCACACACTAACAGGACGCTAGCCAGATGAATACCGATGGATGCTGGTTGGCAGAGGCACAATTTTCCTCCCCTATTTTCCTCCCAAAAAACTTGCCCGATGACATAGTTTCATAGTGAAGCATGGGTACCCTTCTAGTTTTTTTAATATAGATGAATCATAAAGCTTAGTGGACAATAATTTAAATATGATCCAGCAGTGTGCTGCTGCTACCAAAAAAGACAACACAATTCTAGGCTGCATAAACAGAGGGATAGAATCAAGATCACATGAAGTGTTAATACCACTTTATAATGCCTTGGTAATACTTTATCCAGTTTTGGTTGCCACAATCTAAAAAAGATGCTGAAACTCTTGAAAGAGTGCAGAGAAAAGCAACAAAGATGATTAGGGGACCGGAAGCTAAAACGTATAAGAATGGTTGCTGGAATTGGGTATGTCTGGTTTGATGAAAAGAAGGACTAGTGGGGATATGATAGTAGTGTTCCAATATCTCAGGGGCTGCCACAAAGAAAAGGCAGTCAAACTATTCTCCAAAGCACCTGAAAGTAGGACAAGAAACAATTTGGATGGAAACCAAACAAGGAGAGAAGCAACTTAGAACTAATGAGACATTTCCTGACAGTTAGAACAGTTAATCAGTGGAACAACTTGCCTCCAGATGTTGTAAATGCTCCAACAGTGGAAGTTTTTAAGAAGAGATTGGATAACCATTTGTCTGAAATGGTATAGGGTCGTGATGGTGAACCTATGGCACATGTGTTACAAGTGGCATGCAGAGCCATCTCTCTGAGCATGCAAGACATCACCCGTTGCTCTTCCAGTTTCCAGCGCACATGTGGTCAGCTAGTCTTCGTGCGCATGCATGCCAGAAACCAGAAGAACAGGTGGCTGGTGTGCATACACGCTGGGGAGCTGCTCTTCTGGTTTCCAGCACTCCCATGTACGTGTGCGTGCTCCCATTTCGGCACTTGGTGCCGAAAAGGTTCACCAACACTGGTATAGCATTTCCTGTCTAAGCAAGAAGACCTCCAAGGTCCCTTCTAACTCTGTTATTCCAGTCTAGTCTAGTCTATTTTAATGGCTTTGTTGTTATGATATGCAAAACCCAGAAACCAACTAACCATGTTTTATCCTATTGTATTGTGTTAACCAAGCCTGTGATGTTAGTTTACAGTTCTACATGAACCTAGAAAACAGGAATAATTCATTAATTGATGGTTATCTTAACAATTGATAACTATGTTGTGTAGACTCAAACATTTCCTTTTCCTTCAACTCTGTGAAGGAATTGTGATTAATGATAAGGGCCAAGTAGATATGAATCTTGTGTATTTTTGCATATTTGCATAATAATGAAGTAGGTCATTTAATTATTGTTTTAATTCAAGGCTGTCAAACTTGTGGCCCATGGGCTGGATGCATCTGGTGCTGGCCATGCCCACACCTGGTTTAGCAAAGGGGGTAAACAGTCACAACATGACAACGACATGACGACATGATTTAACTCATTATTTAACCACTGGGGTGAAATACTTGAATTTTTATCAGTGCCATAGTTGTTTTGGTGACATTGTTTATCATTAGATTTGACACTTAGATATATTACTGTCATTTCAAAGCCTTTCAAATGCCTGAAGAAGGATGCTTTGTAGCTTCTCACATTTTGTTCTTGAAAATGCAGCATTAAATATGTCATTAGTGAATTCAATAAAAGAAATGCTACTTAACCTCTCACATTTTCTTTCACAGCTTCAGTAAGTTGGAATTTGGTGGGTGTTTTTTTTAATATAACTCAAATTAAAAAGAGAGAAAAAGAAGGAAGTTTCCTTCCCTTTTCTACTGCCATTTAAACTTCATGTACCATTGAAACTCTAAAGCTGAATTAGATATACATCAAAATATACATCTGGGATCCATAGATTTCTCTGCATTGCATTGCTTTCAACAGAAAGTAGTTTGATTTGCATCCTGCTATAAATAATGCACTGCAGACAGGCAACACCCCCCCCTTAACAAGCGGCTCTTTAGGATAAAAAAATTCATGCACTTCCTAGTATCAATGACAGAATGGGACTCTAGTCCCTGATAATGCATACCATTTCTCCTTTCCACAGTCTTGCAGCCTCAAGAGGAATGTGTCTTTTTTATGAAAACACAGTTATAAATATAACATAAGTAGAAGTGATATCAAGTTACAGAGAAATTCCTTAGCTTGAACTGCTCTTTGTTTAAGGAGCCACGTCATATTTTTTTATTGGTCTTTTGTGTAAGTGATTTTATGTCCAAGCTTACTACAGTCATTTATCAGCCACTGTGTTTATTTATTTAAGTGGATTTCATTATTGTTTGAGGAAGAAATACAGAGAAATTAGATTATGTAAATCCTTTTCAGTTCTACTTTGAAGTTGTCCAATCTATACAGGCATATCAGTCCAGCTACCATTCATTAAAAACTAAATCAGATTTGTCTTTTGTTTTCAGACTTCATCCTGGAAAAAATCAATTTCAGTCAAAAAGTGTTGATATACTTTTGTTGCCATTATTCCATCTACAATCGCTCCTATAATATTCTTCACCAACTGTCCAGCCCATGGAAAGAGGCCAAAGAAGATAGCTCCTCTAGAACCTATAATTTTTATAACCTCTAAATTTCAGATTTAACCATCGTAGTGCAAACTCTCTGCAGGTAGAGGTTTCATTTTTTATTTTGTTCTCCCATTGAGGATTTTTTTTACCACTGTAAATAATTTTACTGCACTAAGAGGGACATTCTATTTAAGGAAGAAAATTAAAGACTAGATTGATGCTGAGAGGAGAGGGATTTGTAAAACAAAGAGAGAGAAAATGAAATAACTAAAACACTTAATTGATGATAACGCAACATTATTTGCAAAGCAACAGAAACAGTTGTCCCTAATAGCTAATAGCTGTAGCAGGAATTTTCTTGAAAATGTGAAATGTTGAATTATGATTTATATAACTCTTCATATAACATGAGCCTCCTGCGGCCACTCGGCCACTCCAGCCCACTAACTCTTGACTTTCCCATGGCCCATGCAGTGCTTCTGGATCATGTGCTTCCTCCCCGCACCTCTGCCTCCGTCTGCTGCTTGGCCAGATAATCAATTCACTTGCACTGAGTGGGCTGTGCAGTCCCAGAATGCACCAAGGGGCTGGCGGGCTGCAGCATAGGCCCCCATGTGCTCACTGCCTCTTATGCCCACACAGGAAGTGGGGCGCCCACCCAGGCTGATCATCCTGATATTGTGTTTTCCTGAAAATAAGTCCTAATGCATCTCTTGGAGCCAAAAAGAATAAAAAAAATACAAAATATAAAATATAAAGTATAAAGTATAAAGTATAAAATATAAAATATAACTATAAACTAGGTCAACTTGAAAACTTCTTCAGCTTGAAGAATGCAGATTTTCATGTTGAATTTCACAGTTGACTGAAATGATCAACACTTGATAAAGTATTCTTTATCTTTTTTTAATCTTTAAATCTTCTCATTAGGAATCAGTCTACAAATGCTGCCATGAATTAAATGAATCAGCAAAAAATGTTGCTTTCACTTGTTATGTTAAGGGGTTCACATAATCCATTAAAAAAGATCATTCTGTACAAAGCATCATCAAGATGTCTGAATTGCTTTTATTAAATGAAATCTCTGTTTGATTAACAAGATAGAAAAGGGGAGAGGCAGAGAGAGAAGTGAGTTAGAAAGTATGAGAAAGCATCAAGCACATATTATGAGAGAACTTGAGTTGTCTGAGATATTATAGTATGATCTCAGCTCTGTGAACTATGGTTTCTTTATTTGGTTGCATGAAAAAAAGACTGACTGGCTTGGGCCCCAACAGATCCTTCTTCACGAAGTTTAAGTCTCCTTGAGAATAAACAGGCCTTTAGTTCCCATTAGGTACTTGATTAGTCATAGATCTCACACTGAAGAGACATTCAGAAATGACAGTGAAAACATCTTTTTTAAAAAAAAAACAAAACTTATCAATTGAGACAATCTGGTCCTGTGCAAAGGGCATTCACAATGACTTCTGGAATGAAAAGATTTTTTAAAACCACAGAATCTAAATGACACTAAATCAATTGAACAAGCTGAGCCATGCTACTGGGTTTGTGTTAATAGCTTTTCTTCAAGTAGCTAAAATACTATGTTTAACTAAGTTTTTATTCCAAACTGACACATTGAGTCTCATTGTTGACTGAGTTTTTTCCTGAGAAAGAGTTGGGAAGAGGCAAGATTTTACAACTGTTCTTTTCTGGCATTTAATAATGTGGGACAAAGGGCTATACAAGCTATAATTTAAATATGATAAATGTGCAGACAATCCATTGCCTTTTCTGTTGAAAATAGCATTCCTCTCTTCATTTCGTTTGTATTTTTATGAAGTCATTTTGGCCAGGGGCGGATTCAAATATTATTGCCACTGGTTCAATGGGCGTGGCTTGGTGGGTGCTCTTTGTGCGCATGCACACACTTTGCATGCATGCGTGCACCAAATGTGCACTTTGTGCAGACGCAGACACATTTGCACAGGCGCAGAGGAGTTCTAACTCGCTTCCTGCAAGCCTGCATTATCCCTGTCACTTCAGCAGCTGCCGCGCAGCGGTATTCTGTGCCACGCAAAGCAGCTGCGCTTCAAATTCAGTGGATAAAGGTGATTATGGGAGCCCGGGTGGGCCCAACAGTAGAGTTGCGGAGAGAACCGGTTCTGTCTCCGCTGCTCATCGCTCCTACCGACTCTCCAGAACCGGGCAGAACCAGTCGAATACCACCACTGATTTTGGCCCTACCTTAGCTGATTGACTATTATTTTGTGGTGATATAGTAAATTTTGAAGAAATGTACTATCATTCCCTTACTCCAAAAAAATTCTTCCTTTACAAAGTGACAAGGTATTATTTTTTTCATTAGATGAACAGACCTCTAAACTTTGACAGATCTTTTTTGCCAAAAAAATATTCCAAGGAGAGATCAGGTTTTGAAACTCTAATATAACACTCAAGCTTTTCTGTGTTTAGGATGTCTACAAAATTTAGATAGTCTTTCAGCCAACTTTTTGAGCAACCTTGCAGATCAAAAGATTCCATATATCACCACTTGTCAGGTGCAAATAACCAGGAACAGAAGATGAGTGCAAATCACTAAATTTAAACCTGCTACTTTTACACAAGAAACTGACCTACCAATGGTTATAACAAATTGGTGCTAGATAAGAGTCAACAGAGTTCACAAAGGACTGGAACTGGACTTAGGTCTCGTCTGGTTGCGTAAGGGTTGCAAAGTGATGACACATTTGACCCTGCCTTCAGGCTCTTCTTACATCACTCAAACTTTGGATACAGAAAGGCATATACTATTGAAAGATCTGTACAAAATATATGCGTATATTAGGAAAAAAATGTCTATATGAGGAGACAAACTTAACAACTGTTTAACTATAACACAATTCATATGCAAGAATTCTAATAGATTTTTATAATTCAAATAAAATCTCTCTGCAACATGTCTTGTAGACTTTATATCTGCTTGCCTGCACTTTTAGTCCCTACTTTTTCTGAATTGTAAAAAACAGACAAAAATGCAATGGTTCGGAAAAAAGCCACATAGATTATGTCCCGAATATTACAGTTTAAAAACTAAAAGTTATGTGTCAGCAGCAGTGATTGATAAGTAGATACGATCAGAAAGTATACAGATATTTCTTGAAATGTTTTAATTTGTTTTTACAATTCCATACTGTTTTCCCAAAGCAGCTTTTGGGGAAAAATACAGAAAAGAAACAAATGGTAGAAAACGGAGAGCTCTGGAATATTATACCTGGTTTAATATAATACATGCTGGAGTGAATAGATTCCCATTAAGATATTGCTAACCTCTTCTTCCAGCCCTTGGATGAATACAAGTTATGTCAAGTATCCAAGAACAGGGAGAAAAGAGAAAATATTCCATCAAGATTAATGGGGTATGCCCTACCAGGCATATTTGTGCAGTCATAAAGCTGTACCGAAGCCATGGAGAAATCAGGCTGCTTGTCATTATTGGTCCAAATCCATGGAATGTTTTTGCTCCAAGAACATTTTGAATACAACTACTGGATGAGTGATAGAAATTATACCCACATAAGTCATTGATTGTAATAACATTTGGGAAAATGTTCAATATCTTTTAACTGTCTGGATTTGAAGAAATAGAAAAACATCTGATGTTAATTTTAACTGCAAAGTATGACAAATTGTGCTCTGTCATCTTTGATACTAAGCAAAGAAAAACAGTATTATTTCAAATACTAAATATTTTTTTTGGTCTATATTAAAATGGCATTATTAGAAGCCCTTTGACTGTAATGGATAGTATACAACCCATTTTATTTTAATTGAAAGACTTACTTTACTTTAATTGAAAGTTCTCTCTTTGTGCCCTTCTATTAAATTTGACAAATCTATAGTACAAGCAAGCAAAATGATTGTTGCATTCAGTGGAGATTTCTGTAAGTCATTCTAAAACATTTGCAGAAGCAATTTGTATTGATTCTCCCACCTATAACCTATACTCCTTGTGGATTACCTGTATCAGAATACATCTATCATTTTGGACTGCAATTATTTAGGGGTGGATCCCCTGATACCTCAACTAGCAGTTGCCATGTTTTTATATATAGAATACTTTCCTCCAGAAATAAAAGGGGAACAGAAGATAGTAGGATAAAATAAAACCACTCCATTGGCTAGGGCTAGACAAAGTAGATCATAAATAGATACAGCTTGAAGGCATTTCAGAGGTTATATACTCCAGTCCCCTGCTCAGTGCAGAACCTTCTAGAACATTTCTAACAGATTACTATGTAACCTTTGTCTGATAACCTCTAGTAGAGGAGGACTCCCCATATCATACAGGAACCTGTTCCAATAGTTAACAGCTCATACCTATAACAGATAATCAGAGTTGGAGGGGATCTATAGGTCATCTAGTCCAACCCCTCGCCCAAGCAGGAGACCCTATACCATTTCTGACAAATTGCAGTCCAATCTCTTATTGAAAGTCTCAAGTGATGGCGCTCCCACAACTTCTGAGGGCAAGCTGTTCCATTGGTTGATTGTTTTTCACTGTCAGAAAGTTTCTCCTTATTTTCAGGTTAAATCTCCCCTTGTTCAGTTTCCATCCATTATTCCTTGTACAGGTGCTTTAGAAAATAGCTTGACCCCTTCCTCCCTGTGGCAGCCCCTCAAATATTGAAACACTGCTATCATGTCTCCCTCTTCACTAGACTAGGCAAGCCCAGTTCACTAGATTAGGCAAGCCCAGTTCCTCTTACGGCTCTTCATATCTTTTAATCTCCAGTCCCCTAATCATCCTGGTTGCTCTTCTCTGTACTTTTTCTAGAGTCTCAACATCTTTTTTATAATGTGGTGACCAAAACTGGACACAGTATTCTAGGTGTGGTCTTACTAAGGCTTTATAGAGTGGTATTAGTACTTCCCTTGATCTCGATTGTATCCCTCTGTTAATCCAATTTAGGATTGCATCAGCTTTTTTGGCTGCTGCTGCACACTGCTGGCTCACATTTAGCTGGTTGTCCACTAAGACTCCAAGATCCCTCTCACATTTACTGTTATTGAGCCAGTCTATATTTGTACTTTTGGTTTTTCTTGCCTAGGTGTAGGACTTTACTTTTCTCTACATTGAATTCCATTTTGTTAGATACGGCCCAGTGTTCTAGTCTAGTCAAGATCCATCTGGAACTTGAGCCTATGTTCTTGGGTGTTAGCTATTCCTGCCAGCTTAGTATCTTCTGCAAATTTGGTAAGTTCCCCTTCTATTCCCTCATCTAAGTCGTTAATGAAGATATTGAAGAGTACTGGGCCTAAGACGGAACCTTGTGACACCCCACTGCTTACTTCCCTCCATGTAGGTTTAGACCCAGTAAGGACTACTCGTTGAGTACGGTTTTTCAGCCAGTTGCGAGTCCTTCTAGTGGTGGTGCTATCTATTACACTTTTTTTCTAGATTACTAAGAAGTAGGTTGTGCTCTACTTTGTCAAATGCCTTGCTGAAATCTAAATATATTACGTCCACAGTATTTTGTTGGTCTACTAATTTAGTCACTATTTTGAAGAATGAAATAAGATTGGTTTGCTATGATCTGCTTTTAATAAACCCGTGCTGACTGCTAGTTATTATTTTACTTGTTTCTAGATGTTGGCAGATCTGTTTTTTTATTATCTTTTCCAGTATATTCCTGGGTATTGATGTTAGGCTGATTGATCTATAGTTTCCTGGGTCTGTTTTTTTTCCCTTTTTTGAAGATGGGAACCACATCAGCTCTTTTCCAGTCCTCTGGTAGTTCCGGGTGCTCCCGGATTTTTGAAAGATATGGTGCAGTGGTTCTGAGATGACCTCTGCCAGCTCCTTTAAAACTCTCAGGACTTAACTTCTGATGCCTAGCTTAAACCTTCTTCCTTGCAGTTTTAACCCACTGATTCCCCTGGAGCAATAGAACATTTGAAGACTACAATCATGTCTTCTCTTAGACTTCATTTCTATAGGTTAAACATACAGAGATCATTTAATTACTCTTCTTAAGGCTTAGTTACCACATCTGTCACCATTTTAGTAGTCCTCCCCTCATGTTGCCCTAATTTGTGGTGGCCAGAAATGAACACAATACTTCA
Source organism: Pseudonaja textilis (assembly GCF_049901715.1). Taxonomy (NCBI): domain Eukaryota; kingdom Metazoa; phylum Chordata; class Lepidosauria; order Squamata; family Elapidae; genus Pseudonaja; species Pseudonaja textilis. The sequence continues at coordinate 19,647,918 of NC_141995.1, forward strand.
AATAGGGTCTAGGAAAGGTAAATACAATTAAATCATTATTTCAATACATTTCAAATATGCCCTGTAATGAATATGAAACTGCTGTTTGATCATGTTTGTTTGGGGCATATTTCTGAAATGCTTGAAATAATGTCGCCTAGATACTTCCAATTTTACACGGGAGAAAACCCGAATAACCAAAGATCCATATTTATATTTATATTTATATTTATATTTATATATATATAAAGAGTATACGAAATCCCCTGCACTGCCTGCCCTACCACATACATTGGACAAACTAACAGAAGAATAAATGCACGCATTGAAGAACATAAGAACTCAATCAAAAAAGAAGAAACGACCTCTTCCCTGGTCCAACACCTCAAAGCCACAGGACATGAAATTGATTTTAAAAATACCAGAACTATCGCCAAAACCGAACACTTCAACAGCAGAATAATCAGAGAAGCCATAGAGATAGAAAACGCCCACACAGCATGAACAAACGAGATGACACCTCCGCCTTCCAGCCATTTGGAAACCCGCCCTCATGAACAGACGAGTACCTAACATGAAGAAGGACACCAGACCCACACCCATGAGAGCCACACAAGATGCCACCACCACACTTCCATGTAGAAAACAGACTCTCACCCACTCAGAAGATGAGACACGACCATGGACCAGAAGCTGCACTACAGCTGCATCACTACCCACTTCAAACCCCTCCGAGCCATACATGAAGCAAACCGACACCCACTATGAAGATGCAGCAGGACCACGAACTAGAAGCCAAACAGCAAGATCACAACTCACCATCTCAAATCCCCAGCAACTAAGACTAACCGGAGCACAACCAAGCCCCCACCTGAACAGAACACACCTCCAACCAATCAGAACACGGCTAACCCCCAACCAATCAGAACACAACCAAACCCCTACCAATGAGAACACACCCCACCCAATCAGAACACAGCCAAGCCCCCACCCAATCAAGTCCCACCCCCACTGGCAGTTAAAAGGAGGAAGCAGCTGCAATCTCACATTACTCTGAAAAGCACAGAGCCGGAGACAGAAGCCTGAAGATGATGAATGAGACTTCATCGAAACGTTGCCTAGATACTTGAATCTTACGCGGGAGAAAACCCGAACAACCAAAGATATAAATACCCGAGAGAACCTCAGAAAACAAATATATATATATATATATATATGAAATAAATGTATATGAATTAATACATGAAAAGCAAATAACAGTTTGATTACGATTTGTGATGGAACCAAAGCAAAAATGCAGTGAACAATACTTATAGAAAGATAAACAAACTGCAAAGTATACTCTTATGGTATTGCTCACTATAAAATGCTAAAACTGCCAATATATGTCCTATCTCAGTTCAACAGGTGCATTCTTTGAAGCAGCAGAAACTGAATTTGGTCAGAACTGAAGGAGCAGCTGGTAATAATGGTATGTGTAAAAGAATGCTCTCCCCAAAAGTTCAAGCATGTTCAGTGATATCCATCATGCGTCTCCTTCTAAGATTTCAAAGTGTCTTAAGAAAGTGCTAATTACTGTTCTGAGAAAAAGGAAGTCCACTATACAGTAGGTAGAATTAGAGAAGATACTTGAGTCATCTGGCTGATTTTAACCTCACAGCTTTGTTCTAAGAGTCACTAAACTTAATGTAAAAGAGATAAGATTCTATATCATTTAATGTCAACAGCATTCCATAAAAAATAAATATTTCGTATATTCAGGGAAAAGTAAGTATCATATAATACAGGTACTGTTATTTCTTTCCATTTTACTATGAAAATTGCAAAACTGTATTTCATATTAACTCAATTCTGCCTGCTATTTTTTTTAAATTCTATAGTTATGTAATTGAGGTCTCAGGCTTTAATTTTAGTTCATGATGCCATGTTATTATTGATGGATATTGTCAATTTATTTTCATTCAAAACTAAGTCAATCTTTATTTTTAACTTAAGTAACTTTATTCCAAGAAGTTAGATTCAAGCCTATAGGACCCTAAGAAGAATTCTTTTAGGTCATACAAAAGGACACTGTTATCCCAGTACCATCTATGAATCAAGGATTAATTTGATATCCCTGGGAAACCTAAAAATAAAACATAACGGGCATCATTCTAACTCTCTACCTTTCTACTTTATCACATTATAAGTATCCTACAAATGCATGTGGCTATACAATTCCATAATAATCTAAAATCAAGAGACAAAACTGATAACAGATGACCATTTTAGTTATGTAACTATGCATTATTGCAAATGTACTATGATTGAGTTTATATTATATATTTTCTCCATGAATTTGTAATTGCATACATGGGGCAGGTATATTCTATTAATTATATTCCTCCCATAATAATCTTGTAAGATAAGGAAAGCCATAGAGAAAGTGGCTATACCAAATTAACTCAGTGAGCTCCATGGTCAAGTGGGGACTTGAACATCAGCACAACTGTTGAGAAATGTCCCCTGTCTTCCATCAATAGATCATAAGCTACAGTTGAATTATATAAAGACATACCTATATTGATTCTATCACAGTTCCAGCAATTAGATTTTCTGCAGTTGGCAAATACAGTATTTGATGACCTATCACATTGATTCTTCTGAACAAATATCAACTAGGAAGAAAAATCAGATACCTAATTTGTCCGTCCTGCATCAAACATAATTGCCTCTGTGAAGTGTGATTATTTCTACTTTGCCACAAAGAAAGGATTTTAAATTAATTGCAACTTGCCAATAGCTATTTTCATTAACAAGAAAACTAAAGTACTATCGTTTCAAACTCCTATAAGTAGTCTACTTGATAAATAAAATATGTTAAAGTTTTGTCATATGACTTAGACTACTGAAACAGAATTAGAATATGACTCCGATACAAACTTGAATACAGTATGATGAGAGTAATCATTTAAAGGCATTAGAATTTACAGTGTATGATTTATTCACAGTGCTTAGAATTATCTTGAGCACATATAACAATATATTTGTTTTTGCGCAGATAATCCATACTTTTCTCTATAAATGCTTTTAGGACATTAAATGTCTTTTACTTCATTTGGCTATCCTAGTAAAATTGACTGTGGCAAAAGAGCAAGGAAAAAGGCAAAGACTTGCATAGATTTTCACTTCTGAATTAAAAATGAGTACTTTTTATTTATTTTTTTGTTAGATTGTTTCATTTGTTTGCTGCTCATCTCATCACAGGGGGAGGGCTTACAACATTAAAACAGTGAAACACTCTCTACACACACACACACACACACACAAAGTATGTGTGCATGTGTACAGTGTGTGTGTGTGTGTGTGTGTGTGTGTGTGTGTGTGTGTGTATAGTGTGTGTGTGTGTGTGCTGTACAAAATAATATATAGCATTTCATCTCTTGTCCTATTTTAGGGTTGTGATCTTCAAATGTGTCTAAAATACATTTTGTTCACCAAACCTCTCCAGCAATACTGAATGAATAATATATGACTCTATGGAGTTTCTTTATTTTATATGAGTAAAGGTTCATTGTCTTATAGTATCTCTAGGTTTGCCTGTTGTATCCACTTGTTGTCTCCTGAATATTGGCTGCAAATGTTTTCAGTCTTGCTTTGTCTTTTTTATACTGGAGTGCACTGAATACAATATGACTTTGATTCATGTCTACTGCTATTAGGCACTGAAAATAATTTAATAGCAATTCTTTCCTATATTGCTCTTAGTAGTCATTAATTAATCCTCCAATTATTAATAAATACATTTTATACCCATTACAATTCCTATCATATATTTAAAGAGGAACACAGTCCATAACTATCAATTACCTGGCTAAGTCTCTTATAAAATATACATTTGTTCTATATTTTGCTGCTTTTAACCAATTGTTGCTGTTAACCAATTTTCTGGATATTTTACTTTCGTTGCAGAAGAATCACATTTAAAGTTTACCAAAACAAAAGCAATTGTGAAAAACAAATGACTTAGCTTTTCAATATTCCCCCCTGCAAAGTAAAAAAATATAAATTTATAAAACTTCAATTATGAGGTTTTAAAGGCATAAAGAAGAAAGGATAACCATCAATCAAATCTGGTATCATAAGCATAAACCATGGTTTAATCCAGGCAAGAGAGACCAGCTCCTTGTAAAGAAGATAGTAAATTCAAATTAAAAACCTAGTTTGAACTGATTAAAATTGTATTCTCCTTGAACAACTGTCTTGCAAAGTAGCAGTTTATTTTCCCTTAAATGCTCAAATGGTAGTGGTAGCCAAGAAAACATCTAGGTAGTTTAACTTGGTATGACAGATGTCCTATGAAGACAGTGATACTAAATAACACATGACTTAATTATATACCTAGATTAAGCTCAGCCTGGGACAAATATTTGATACTTAGTTTCCAAATACAATGAATACAAATAACCTACTACAACATTATATACATCCAGCATTATTTGCATAGATTCTTTGTCTTTTTCAGATACAGTTCAAATGATCTCTCAAGCAAAAAATATCTTGGATGTAAAATACAGATGTAAATAAAGATTGATAATTCATCCATTTTACATTTATTTATTTATTTATACATTTAATATACATTTATTTGATTTGATTTCTTTAGTTGATTTATGTGATATCTATAGCTGCCTCCAATATTTCTTGGTTGACAGGACCATTGGCCAACCTGCCTGATTGAATGGATGGATAGAAACAGCTGAGAGACATTAGCCTTAAGGTAATTCAAGTCAATGCCATGAAAGCCTTAAAGATGACAACCAACACAGAGATACCATAAGATTTTAGTTTTAGGAGTAGTTTGTCATGTACCACTGAATCAAAGGCTTTACAGAAGTCTATGTAGATTGTGTCTATTGCTTTGCCCTGATCGAGTTGTATAGTCCATATGTTTCTGCATTGTAAGAGTTGCAGATTACAGGATAGTTGGGGTTTTTTTGAAACCAAATTGTTTATTGGAGAGTAGGTTGTTTGTCTCTAAGTGGAGGATAATGGATTGGTTAATAATTGATTCCATGACTTTACAGATGATGCAGCATAAAGAGATTGGTGTGTAATTTTCAACTAGACTGGGATCTCCCTTTTTGAAGATGGGGGTGACTGTGGCTTGAGACATAGGTTTGGCGAGGAGCTGGTCCTGAAAGATTTTTCAAAGATTATGCTTAGAGGCTATGGCAGTGGGTAGCTTTTTTAATAAAAGCTAAGAAGTAGGCACATATTCTGTCTCATCCAATAGGTAGAGATGGTTTTGGATTGCATAGTGCTTTTTTTAACGTTGTCTTCTGTGAAGTTGATATACATTGGATCATTGTAGTCATCTATGGTTCAACCAGGAAATACTGGGCATGATCCACTGCTGTTTACAATTACTGAGCCAAATATATTTAGAGCAGGAGCATACAAAGAGTGCTTTAACTGCCCTTTAACATTAGAGTTTAAATATTAAATACCAGGTTTCCATACACATTACTTCCAGAAAAAAAATAATCTGCTACTTCATATAGCATAAATTTGCATATTTCTATTTCACATTCAGCTTTGCAATGGTAATTTTACATGTTTGGTCCAGTAGTCAGCAAAAAGGCTCAGTGAGGTTTATGCACGGGCTATATACTATGCAGAAGCAAAGTCTAGAGATAAAATGACTGAAGGAATGAAATTAGATTTTACTAGGTACTTTTAGAATATGTTAAGAAATCCCTTAAATTTCATGGTCTGTTTGTTTTGACTTCTCTGTATTGGAAAGATGTAGTTGCATTAGAAAAGAAAACACACAAATCAGTGACACTCAGTTATCAGGGACTGCTCAGTTCTTATATAAACAGTTATTCTTATTAAACTGCAGCTTAGCTTGGCATAATGCACGAAATATGGCCTACACTATGACAGAGGTTTTAGAATAAGTTATAGCTCAACTAAATTTTGTACCCATACAGTAAAGGGAACCTAGTCATTTTTAAAACTAACTGAAAAGGTCCTGAGAAACAGAAAAGGTCATTCTGTTAGACTTTTGCCATCTTTCTTTCATGATTTTCTTTTTATCCAGCATGGGGAGCCCCTATTGTTTATTGTGTCAATGGATTTATTGTAATAATAAAGGCAATTCATGTCTATGCATTAAAAGGTAATTATAAAGATGTAGGCTAACATACATTAAAATCTATTATTATACATCAAAAAGAGGAAACATAGCATGAAATAAAAGTCTTCATAGATCGCATTTAGAGTAGCTCATAATAACATAAATTATATGTGAGGCAAAACATATTTCATCAGTTATGCAGCCCTGGATTTCCTTTAATTAAACATGTGTCTGTGGGCGCTTGCAATGATAATGTAGCTACAAGACGAAGTCAATGCTGTGCAGGACCATAAAAGTCTGAGTTATAATGTTATAATTTGCTTTTGGTTTTCTTCACCCTGATCAAAATCACTTATGCAATGTTAAAAATGCATTTCATTGTGATATATTTAAAACAACAGGTGTTCCATGAAATATGCCTTTTAAGACACAAGCTGGCAAAGTAGATAAGCAACTAGAATTAGTGGATAAGGTAAGTGATGAGCCTTTAAATATAAGAAATAAGAATAATTGCATTGATTCAAGTTGATCTTAAAAGTGAACTAAGCCTTTGAACCATTCATGGAAGCAATTTATATCAATGGACACTAAAGCTAACTTGCCTTCAGGCTTTTTATTAATATAAAGGAAAAATGTGTGAATGAATAGCAGCTTATGCTTATCATCTATTCCCTTAAAATATCAGATCATTTGCTCAAAAGAGCTTTGCAGCAATGTAATGGAAAAAAATAGCATCCTATTTACAGCCATATTTTTATAAAATAGGATTTTCTTAAATCTCTTTTGTCTGCTATCATATCTCTTCAGCTTTGCTCTGATTTCACAGCATCCTGCAGCTGTGGAAATCATTAAGCCATTTGCCAGAAATTTGAAAGAGTGCTATAGTTTAACACTGAGGGGGAAAAAAACCAATTCCATTACCAGGTATAGATGAATATACAGCATTTGCAAGTTGTAATGGCTAAATAAGTTATAAGCTCAAAAATTCACCTAGCCATGAATGTGTGAATTATGGTTGCTCACACAGTCATCCAAATCTTTTGCCTACTTTTCAAGTCCTTCCCAAAGAATAGGCAGACAGTCAAATCAATCTTTAGACCGCAAGACAAACAGTATTGATGGTATAATTTCATCCATATTCTATATGATGCTATTTTTGATGAAGCACCAACTCTTGATCACCATATATTAGCAAAACCAGGCTGTAGAAGAATCTAAACTATGTAAAAATACACTTATTCTTCTCACTGAAAAGCAGCCCAGTCTATTGCACAGCTAGTTGAGGGGCAGGAAGAGAGTTTCCATTTCAAGAGTGAACAGATCTTATGATCTGGACCTATTTCAGTCAGGTTTCAGGTTAGGATACAGTATGGAGAGAACACTGAGAGCACTTTTGAATGACTGCTGACAGGCTGGGAGACGGTTCGTATAAACTCCTGGTCCTTCTTAATATTTCAGCAGCTTTAAATACCACCAGTCCAAATACATTTCTGTACTAGCTAAATATATTGGAATAAAGGTCATGATTGTCCTCCTTCCCTCTAAGTACTGTAGGGTCCAGAAAGGGTTCTGCTTATGGAGTGCCACAGAGCTTAACTTTTTCCCACTTCTATTTAACACCTACTTGAAACTGCTAAGTCAGATCATCAGTTAAATCGATTAAGTATCATTTGTATGTCAATGATGGTCAGTTAATATAACTCTGCCTTGGCCTTCCAAGTAATGCCATTGGGATGTTTTCTCAGTACCTGGACATTGTGTAGGTCTTGATGTGGAAGAACTGGTTTTGGTTTAATTGTGATGAGACTGAGTGGCTATGGAATTTACGGCCCCATTTATTTAGTGATTTTCCATAATTAACTCTGAATGGAGTAAAGGTCTACCTGTCACAACATAAATGGGCAAACTGATCAAATGATGGGGGAAGGATCTTGTTAGACTCAGTCCAGAGCAAAATCAGTTTACTGGTGTTACATAAAATTTAAGTGAAGAACAATCATCAAAAATTGATTGATTGATTAATTGATACATGCAATAAGAAACAAATTACTGATGGAAGTGATAAGAAGGAAATAAGAAACTACACATGAGGAAAGAAGAAAAATGTAAGGAATTATTCACAAATAAAAATCTTCATTGGACATAGGCAATGAGTCAATAGTGGCTTCAGTATGACTCAGTTCTAATTGTAAAAAAAACTACAAAAGCTGATCCACTAAAACTATTAAACCATAAACCATGTTTTACAAACTGTGATATACGAGATCACTTAATATGTTGAGGGGAAAATATAGAAAGTTTTTTTGTGATTTAGTACAATATGGAATAAAACTTGAATCTCAATCAAGCCAAAAATGGAATTAAGCATATAGAATTACATGGCCTATATCGTTTGGATTGAGAGGTGATAACAATTCAGTATAGCTAATGAAATTAATGGAACTGAAATATAACAATAAGGAATTATTAATTCAATGAAGACTCTCTGCTCATATTTGTCCAATGGACCAACCTAAAGTCAGCCTTGGCAAAACACTGCAGAGCATTCAGGGTTTAGTCATATGTACTAGGACTGTGCAGTATTTCATATTTGATTCCAATATATACTGTGGAATGCTTGGGGATATGAATATAGTACCTGCCTATAACACTTTAAAGCAGCTGTGTCTTTTTATGAAACCAAGTGGCAATTGCATAAGAAAGCAACTAGGCCCCAAAGAAAAAGAAAAAGCAACAGCTTTAAATAGCTGTTCATATTCCTTTATTCTAATAAATTCTATCCCTTAATTTATAGTCTACTCCTTTATATCGCTCAACTGTCAACCAATCAGGCTAAGTACTTTTCTGTTTCAATCATAGGTTGAAAACATACTTTAAGTTGCTGTTAAAAAAATAGAGATATCTCTGTTAAAAGCCAGATCTCAGAATAAACAAGTTTTGTTATGTTATGCACAATGTATAAAAATATTTATGAACCAGAAAGCCTTGTCCAGAAAGATTCCTACTTAACCCTAAAAATGAAACATTCTATAACCCAATATATAATATTAAAATATGCATATCTCAGAGTAGTGTTAATGTATCCCTCAGATATCTTGGAAAGCGAGCTTTATAATTTGCCCATCCCAAAAGTCAGATAATTTTATTATCTCTTATTTAAAGACACTTCCATTGTAAACTATATTACTAGCAGAAAATTATACTTTCATAAAGAGAATATAAGAAAAACATTCATTTTTCCATTCGGCAAGCTCATATTAACCTTCATCATACAATACAAAGGAATCGATTTTGGCCATTTGATTTATAGCTTATCTTTTTAAATTTCAGGCTGAAGTTGGTTCCTTTCTGGAATAATTGACTTTTCCTGTGACATTTGATACTAAGTGTGTCATTTTACACCTTTGAAATAATTACAGTGAAAAAGTCCACCAACTGTTTCTAACAAAAGAGGGGGAAAAATCCATAAAAATGCATCTTATACAATTTAGCAATATCCCTCTATTTTGGTTTTTGATTTTTTTTTGGTTCCATACCCATTTAATAAATTATTTGAAATAAAATAGCTTCAGGTTTATAATTGAAGATGTGAAAATGATTATAATGTGCAATTAATTGTGTTGATTTATGGCACAAAGTTGATTTGATCATTGTTGTTCAGGCTCTAAGTTGTATCTCAGTCCCCGCAACCCCATGGGCCACAATACACCAAGCCCCCTATCCTCCACTGTCTCCCAGAGTCCACCCAAACACATGCCCACTATGTCAATGACACTATCTATCCTCTGCCATCTCCTTCTCCTTTTGCCTTCAATCCTTCCCAGCATCAGAGTCTTCTCCAATGACTCATCTCTTCTCATTTGATGGTGAAAGTATCTAAGCTTCAGCTTCAATATCTTTCCTTCCAAAGGACAGTCAGCATTGATTTCCTTGAGAATTGATTGATTTAATCTCCTTGCAGTCCAAGAGACTCTCAAGCGTCTTCTCCAATGCAATTCAAAAGCTTCAATTTCTCAGCAGTCAGCCTTCCTTGTGGTCCAACTCTCACAGCCATACATTACTATTGGGTAAACCATAGTCTGACTAACCTTTGTTGGCAGGGAGGTGTCTCTGCTTTTTAATATGCTGTCTTGATCATATTAACATGTATATTAAACTGGTGAAAGATATTTCCTTGTATCTCCAAAATTATGCTTTCCATCCATCCTCAAAGAAGGGAGAAAAAACTGACCACATAATGCAAGAATGTGTCCTCAGTGATTAATATCTAGCCCATCTCAGAGTTGATATGAGTAGGCTATGTGGATGACCCAGAGTTCAAGAGCCATGATAGTCATATTATGAATTTAAATTCAAATAAATTCAATATGAGTAATCCTTAAATTAAAAAACAAACAAACAAAATGCATTTCACTGCTTTCTAAAATGTTTCTTCATTGTCTTTTTAAAAAATTGTAAGGGAAATAAATAAGGTGGAACTAGAAAATGCAGTCAAAAACCCTTGTAATACTAAACAGAAAAGAGAAGAAAGAGTAAAAAATAATAATGATCAGTAATAATGCTAGAAATCAGGAGTGTACATATTTTCTTAATTTTTGAAATGTCAAACTTCAGAAGGTACTGGGCAAGACCAGATCAAAAGCTAAAATTAACTTCTTTTCATTTATATTTACACTTAACTATAATTAAATAGACCTCATATAATTATTCTCCAATTACATATTTAATAATTTCTCCCTCAAAGACTACATTAAAAATTAAAATCATACTACCCAGTTTTGTGGTTCTCTGACAGTTTTATGTGGCCTACAGGTATACTGCAAATGAGTTTGGTTGCTCCTACACCATCTTTTTCATTTTCTCCCTCAAGTCTAGCAATTACCTAGAATAGATTTTTCTTGGCATAGTTTTTCAGAAGTGGTTTGCCATTGCCATTGCCTTCTTCCTAAGGCTGAGAGAAAGGAACTAGTGCCCGATGTTGTGCCTAAAGTGGGCATAGATAGAACTCATTGCCTTCTGGTTTCTAGCTTGATGCCTTAACCATTATACCACACTGGCTCTCTTGTACCACATTTTTTATTCAGAAAATAATTGCTGCTGAGTTAGAGCTAACCATTTGTATGTATGACATATTAAGCCATGGCTCAAATAGCCTAAACTCTTGGGAAGGACTTGATAGAGGGACAAAGAGCCAAATCCAGTCTAAACATCTGGATGACTGTGCAACTAACCATATAATAAAAAGCAAAGCAAAGATAGTATCAATAATAATAGGCTTGGGTACAACCTAATAGGTACAACCCCAAAACAACTAGAGTACCACTAGAACATCATCAGCATTAAGAAAATCAACATCTGTCAATTGCAAAACAAAAACAACTACAGTTTTGTTTGGGAGAACTTATATCCTGCAACAGTACATTTAACACCCTTAAACATCTGCATACCCCAGGTCCTTGGGATGGACACAATAGGTAAACAAAAGTGCCAAATATAATTTAATAATCTGGTTGAGTGTGCAAACAGCCATAATAATTTTAGATTGTGATTAACAGCATCTCATCAAACACAAAATGATAAAATTTCCAGATTTGGAAGGCAAACCACAATATGGCTTTGTGTGTCATTAGACTGTGATTTGTGAATCTGTCACCAAAAAAATTGCTTCTGAAACCATTGTGCTATCTCCAGTACATTTAATGAAATAGGTCATATATACTTTGTACATAAAAAGCAATTATGTCAATTTAGGAAGTCAGTGTGATTTCTCCCCTACAAGTAGTTACATATATAATGGCTTCCTAAGTATGTGAGTTTTTTCTTTTGCCAGTTCACAATTTTATCCAAAGTGTTCTGCAGTGAAAAGTAATTAATATTTTAATGCAACTCCCAAAGTCTAATGTATGAGAGACATGGATATTCACAGCAAATAAATTATAGAATGTAAACATGAGTAGTTAATTCATCATAATTTAAAGTTAATCTGATCATTTGCAAAAGCATTTTTAAAAGTGTAATAAAATTAAAGCGTGTATCTATGCATCATGTTCATAGTTTGACATTTTTGACATTTCCAATTTTAACAATGTCACTGAGATAGAGAAGTCTACAATTCAGTAATTTCAATAGCAACCAGTGACATTTTGATTTTCAGCTGTAAAATCAGAACTTCAAATCTAAACTATTGTTGAATGTCTTTATTTTACACTGATATATTTATGAAGATGAATCACTCCAATATCTTAAATTGATTTAAAATAACCATAACCCTGATTATAAAACTAAGTATGAAGAGTTCGTATATAACTGTTGATGACAAGATAATCTCAAAGAGACACCCAACATTAGTCATCTACTTTGCATTGTCATACAAAAAGCAACATATGTTCTGCAATTTCATAAATGCCAAGGCTAGTTTTAAACTATGATTAATTACTGAAGCTATCATTAATATACAATATTATCTGAATAAAATTTTATTTCTATGATTAGAGCAGTCACCCTTTTATGTAACTAGACCAACTGTTTATCATAGAATCAGAAGTGATTCTGGAGGGCAGTCCGTGGAGGCAGCAGCAGAATCAGACAGTGGAGAAGAACATGGGCCAGTCTGGGAGTCTGGGGAGTACTTGGACGATGGTTCTGCGTCTGACACAGAGATGGGACTAGGACCATGTGGGAGTTATATGCTAACTCCGGAGCTTCCAGAATCTGACAGTAGTGAGGCAGAGGAACAAGGAGAGCCTGTTCCCAGTGCACATGTGCATAGAGCTGCCAGAAGGCAACAGCAGCTAAGACAAAAGGGGCAACTCGGGAGTAAGGCTTGGAGGTGATTGTCCCTCCCATAAGATATAAAGGAAGTGCAAAGGGACAGAAACCTTTGCAGGAAGCAATGTTGTTCACTCTGGTCGGTTTGGAACATGAAAGCTCCATGGTGAATTTGTGCTCCGTTTGGTTTTGAAAGACTAATTGGTACTTTAGTCATTGGCAGCACTTCAGGAAAGATAAAGATGTGTCTTTATCAGACTTCTTCCAAAGGACTTTGGCAGACTTCCATGGGACTACTTAAAACTGGTTAAGACTCATTACGGGCTGTGAAAGATAATTGAACTAAAATAAAAGGGTTTTGGATTTAACATGTGTTTGTTGGTGTCTCCGGAAGCCTTGGTCAGAATAGGCATCACATATCAAGCAAACTTTCTAATATCAAAGAAACATAAGGCAATCAAACCAATGAACTTAAAAATGGTTGATAAATGTATCATGCCATATTATAACCATATAGACAACTGCAATGGCACCGAGAATCAAAATGAAGATTTAAGCACATATAACATTATAATGTGTGTCTATGAAAGACTTTAGGATTAACAAATTGCTTAATTGGCACATAAGGAATGCTGGCCTTCAGTTTAATAGGAGTATGGTGTCTAATCAAAATAAGGCTAATGGCTCTAAGGAGACCTTTATGGCAGCAAGGCACTATATTATCTTACTGTAATTAGTCAGAGAAGAACATATTTTAATGAATTTGCAGCAGCCTCTTCAACAGTTACATTCTAAAATATTTCACACTTGGACTTTCCCATATGATACTTTCACACTTTCACACTTTCCCATATGATATTGTTGAGGATGTTCCATATCTTTTATGTTATTACTGTATACCATTTATATTATACAAGTATGATACCTCTATTATCTAAGGCTCCAAGAAGAACTGAGAGGTGCAGCACATAGTTCTTACATCAAAGCTCAGGAAAAAAATTGCCAACATTTTGTTCCACAATAATTCAAATTTTTAAAATTTCAAAATGGGAGATAAAGCAATTATATAAATGTGAGTGAGCATCGACTATAGTTGTTTCTGTGGGCTCATTAGTGATAGGAGTAAGTTGCTAATGTATATGAAGTTAAAACTACATCTTTTGCAGAGATTTAGAGATTTCTTAAAACTACTAGTCAGAAATCAAATTGTGGCTTATTAGTCAGGAGGCCACCCCTCCCCCCCAAAAAAGACACTGTGAGTTGCATTACAAACTGTTTATTTTGGAGTCACAACTGTGCAGGAACATATAGTGACATCCAAAATAATTGTACAGCAGCAAAGTGTAATGTGATGATTTATCTTGAAAGTTATTACTTTTCATTAAATTTGGCCAGTTTTTACACTTTTCTAAATTTTCAAGCAATCTTTCTTTAAAACAAATACATTCTGAGCGTATTTATTCAATTAGTGCTATTCTCAAGCCTCCAGACTCTCTCACACTATCTGTCATCTATCTACGCATTTGCCTACCTATCTAGCTTCCCATCTCACAACTCCATGACTGTTCAGTTTACAACACAATAGTTAAACACATATCTGTCTGCCGGTCTGCTTGCAAGTCACCTGGGACTCACTCAACAACTTTCAATTCTTGCTTAACTATAGCAATGGGAACTATTGGAATTGCCATAGTTAAACTATTCAGTCACATAATGTCGGCTTTGAGACTGCATCCCTTAGTGATGAAAATCCCAGCCCCAATTACCGTTGTTAATCAAGATGTACCTGCAGTCCTGCACCTCTAAATTCTGTTATCAGTTATAACCTATGTTTTTCTTAAACATAGGGAGGAAGTTCAATGTTTTTACTACCCCATAAAAAGTAAAAGGAAAGACATCCTTGAGTCAGTTTCAATTTGTTGTGACTATGTGATGACCTGGGGCGTGGCACAAAGGCAACACAGTCAAATAAGCAAGAAGTGTCCATTTAGTACCTCCAACTTTGCCCCCACAATGTCCAGGTTACCTTCGGCTGGAGAAAAACTCTCCCAAGAACAATCTTTAAGTGGAGGAAATTCAGTCCGAAAACAAAGTACATACAAACTGTAAATAAAAATCCACACAAACCACATTGCAGTAATTAACTTGACAGGGCAGGAGATGGAATTGCAGACTTGAAAACCCAGCAAAACACACACAATTGGGAAGATGCCAGGAACCCAGATAAGCCTTGACAATACCAGATAATTCATGATTTGTTCCCAACAACTTTGCTGTGCGCAGCTTCCCCTTTCAAACACTGTGTTCTCAGCTGCAGCTAATGAAGGGAATCAGGGCCCTTTCCTTCCCTGTAAGCCATGCAACTTTAGAGATCTGGATATATAGGGATAATAATGTTGCTCCCTTCTCTATACCTCCCTGCATGCCTTAGGATGAAGAGGGGGTGGGCCTGGGTCTTCCTCTAAATTCCCACTCCCTTGCTCTACCTCTCCCCTGCTCTGCTCAGCAGGCCTTTGCCCTTCCCCAGTTTCTTCTGCAGCCAACGGAGCCACACTCTCACTCCCTGTCAGCTATTCAGCCTCGCCCTCTGAATCAGATTCTGACAGGGGCATGACAGACTACATGAGCAGAACTTTGCAGGGGGGGTTGGCAACAGTATGGAAGTAATTTGTCTCTGTATTCTTCCAGTATGGTTTGAAACATCTCAGGCTAGTCTACTAATCTTGATTATTTGGAAGTGTGCTTATCCGTCCAGGAAACAAGGTAAAATAAGCTTGTTGTGAACTCACCAGCTTGGTATATTTAAATGGATACGTGACAGGACATGCTTAAATTTGGAGAATTTACTGGATGGTAGTCAACTGATCAGAATATATCTGCCATGCCTCAAATATTCCAAATGTATCAGGGGGCTATACTTGGTTTCAGCCCAAAAAGGTTACAGATGGAGCAGTAAATTCAATGTACATAAGGATAATAGGATTTAGAGTTCTGGATATATAGGGATAATAGGTTTTGGCTAACATTACAACCCATTTCTCTTAGTATAACTTTCAGATCTAGTTCAGAATTAATCACTGGTCACAGCTGCATTGTTATATTTGATATCTTATTTATGTAAATATTGCCCTACAAAGTCCCAAATTTGTGGAACACTATGTTATATATATGATACAAGAAAGAAGGTCATGTATTTCTTCCAAGTTTACTTATAGTTATTTATTTTAAGTTATTTCAAATTATTGGAATAAATTTCTCATATGTTGCTTTTACAGAGTGAATATATAGAAGAATGAATTTTAAATATAGCATCTCACAAAACTGTAATTATATTCATCACAAATAATAATCACTTTATATTATAAATAAACATTGCCTTATAAATTAATATAAACTGCACAGTAGTAATGTTATAGGCAACAAACAGCATTTATAAAAAAAAATCTGTTTGAAAGGAAAAATGTTTATCAGATCAGTGTCTGATCCTTTTTACAACACAAATTATTTATGTTTTAGAAAATATTAAATACATTAAACAATACTGATCTTAGCCAGACCTAGTTGAAATGAAAATAAACTTTGGCAATTTCACTAGGGATGTGCTTTGTGTGGTAGGCTATGCTTCCAAAATTAAAGGATAAAAATGGATGCTGCCAATATAACCTAATTGAAAATTTCCACAGTGGTACAGGGACTAGTGAGAAATTTGAAAGAATATGCCATACCTAGAATTATACATACGTACAGGAAGGTTACTTTAGCTGGGATGTTTTTTTCCATTCCCTTTTTAAACATAATTAAGCTCTACAATTAAAGGGAGGATCCAATTGCCAGGTTTAATTCATTAATTCAAAAGATATAGAGTAAAAACATAATGTAGTAAGCCATACTGTAAAACCTAAATTTAACAGGTACATTGAAATAGAGATATATCTGTTAAATCCAAATATGTAATTTATGTAAATGATTGTAATTTTTGTAAAATTCATATAAAACACACGGATTAATTTGGAAAAGCAATGTACTTTTTCATTATTGCACTAAGTCTTATTTAATTATGCTTGGTTAATTTTCTTGTTTAACTAGGGTTAATTACTTCATTTGGCTGGATTCACACAACACATTAAACCAAAGCTACATAGACCTTAGCTGTGCAAAGTTAAAGTGAAGAGTTGTTGTTAAGTTAGTTTGCATAAAGCAGTAAAGCAGCCACATCTTTTGTAAGACTTGCAGGGCTACATAAGACAAGACTTCAACTTAATCAACTGTTTTTCATGCACATACACATGCAGCCAGTCAGCTGGGTGAATTTTTCAAAGGATTTGGTATTTGCCAACTTTCCAATGGGTGCATCCAAAACTGCTTTAACACTTCAAGAGAGATGAGCAAGTACACCAAAATGCAAAGCCCTTGTATTGTCACAGAACATCACAGTATGTCAACTATGGTCATTTATCTTAGACCACTGCACATAGTCAACCAATTTCAGTTTATTCATTGAATGAATAAATCTTAGGGATATGTAATCCTAACCCCAGTAGACACAGGATATGCTACATCTCTTTCTGATAAGATTATTTCCTAGGTTTTCTTTTTTTGCTTGAAGCTGGAATCATTTAATCTGAACTGTTAGCTAGGTGTTAGCTTTAGTTGTATTAGATTGTTCAAATTTAGGAAAATCAACTTTACCAAGTACCCATTATATATTTAGCAGTAATAAAAGAAATCTTGAAGGCACAAAAAAGGGCAGTTAAAAATGTAAAGTATGACTTATTCATTTATTTATTTAGATTCTGCCTTTATTGTTTTTACAAATAACTCAAAGTGGCAAACACATCTAACATACCTTTCTCCTCCCATTTTCTCCACAACAACCCTGTTAGGTGGGTTAGGCTGAGAAAGAATGACTGGTCCAAAGTCACCCAGCTGGCTTTCATGATTAAGGCAGGGACTTGAACTCACGGTTTCCCACTTTCTAGCCTGATGGTTTAACCACCAGACCAAATTAGTTTTATTTTCATATGCTTGCTCTAATGCACCATTGTTTGTTGTAGTTTTTCATCTGTTATAATCAGCCCTAAAGTTTTATTTAAAAGAATTATGCCCTGTAAGTCTGTAGCTCATATAACTTTAATGTGTTTTATCTGGTGTCTGTAGGCACTGGTTGTGGGTATGTATGTGTGTGTGTATGTGTGTTCAAATATTCTCTGTCAAATATTGAGAGAGAGAGAGAGAATATTTCCAGTTTCCTTCATTAATCACCATAAATATTTCCACTTACCTTCATTAATCACCATTTCACACACTACAGAACATCTACAGCTTCTCATCACCATGGGGGAGAAAGGCCAAAAGGTATATTTAATGAAGCCAAAGAAAATTCTTTTTAAATCTTAATCATGTTTTTAAAGGAATTGGAAAAAATAAGAAATGTACAGAAAAGGTTTACAACTGTTTGATTATATTAATATAAACTATTCAATTTTCTGCAACAGATACACACTTTCTTCGGATCCTTAGGTCCTAGCAGAAGGTCATGTAAAAATCCCATCCACAATCTTAGCTTTATTATACAGAGAAGACAAATTAAAGAACCTATGTCGAAATAAAAAAATCTTAAATTCAGGGGGGGAAACCCTTATGTGTTAATGGTACTAATCATTCAAGGAGTCTTAAAAACAAAATTATTTAAAATATAGAAAGCATCTTGTTTTGAAATACCGAGTATTCTGGACATAATCTCAGTATATCATATTCCCATTTTTTTATAATCAAAACAGTTTGATCTAATTTTTCAACGAAAGGAAACATTTTATTGTTTACAATGAAATGCTTAATTGCATAATTACCATCTATAATACAATGCATTTCACAATGAAGGATCCTTGGTGCTCTCTGAACTTGGTTGTTTTCCTGCAGACGTTTCATTATCCAAATTAGATAACATTATCAGTTTCATTACCCTAGTTTGGGTAATGAAACTTCTGCAAGAAAACAACTAAGCTCAGAGAATCCCAAGGAACTTTCATTGCAGCCCTGAGCTACAAATATTCTCCTTTATTAGCATTTCATAATACTAATAATCTATAGGAAAAAATTACGCAATGATGCCCTAGATACACACATTTATTTTACTTTATAGTATTTATAACCTTCTGAAACCCCAAAACCTAAACCTGCTTTCAGCATTTTAATTTTCCTATTATGATAGAAATTTGTTCTCAAATTATGTTTGTTCATCTATTCAGAATTACTTGTTGAAATGGAAAGCCAAACCAATTGATTAAATAAATAAATATCAATATCAAAAACATTAAATTGAAATTTTACTTAGCAGAAAAATTGATCTGCTGGAAATCCATCCCAACCAAGATCAAGATGCAGAAATTGTAAACATATGTGAAGATTTGTAGTCTATTAGGTTCATTCAATACCAAGTTCTCCTGATAAATTTGATGACCTGATTCTTGAGAAACATGTAATACATCAGTACCAATATTGGCAAAGAAGGATATAAGATTTTAATATTCCTATCCACAGGCATTTGTGTGTATGTATGTGTGTACATACACACATACACTGTATAATATAAACACACATACACACACACACACACACACACACACTGTATAATATACTGTATATAAAAAATTCTCAAATGATTGCAGTAGCCAAGCGCTATTTGGAAGAAGGAATCCACATGATGATCTCAATCTAAGTAATTGACTAATTTAAATATTAAACATGGGATTTTGAATAAGGTCAAGCACCATCAAATTCCGACACATTACAAAATAACAGTAGCTTCTGAACATTCTTCAAGGTTTCTATAGTAGCCAATTTAATGTATTGCCAGTTTAATATTCTAATATTTATAAAGTCATTTTCAACTCAGCAACTGATTTTCAAAAGCACAATTCCTCTGATTCTAAGTACCTTGTAAAACTATCCTGAAGAATAACCATTAGTAGCTTTATCACTATTTATCATTAGAGCAATAGATCTAATGCTCCATTTGATTAAATACATTTTTTCTTAGTAGCACTGTGATGCCAATGTGGAAAACCATTGAATTTTGAGAGTGTAGTGATGTCTTCTAATTTCTTTTTCATATTAAGAAGATTTTTAAAGTTTAGGGTTCAGTTTGAATTATGATGGTGTCTAAATTGCTTGTTCTTTCTTACTTATGCCAAGAAAGAAATCTTAATACTGCTGCAATAGATTAGGGGAGACCCCAAAGTTACTTCAGTTAGCACCTGTTTTTTTTATACAGTTATCTGACTCATAGTTTACATCCCAAATCCTATCAATTTGTATGATGAACAGGGGTATGATCTAACTAAAGTCAGGCAACTGTGTCATGTAAGCAAGGTCATAATGTTTAGGGAACCAGGTGCGGGTAGTTCTCGACTTACAACAGTTCATTTAGTGACCGTTCAAAGTTACAACAGCATCGAAAAATGTAACTTATGACTGTTTTTCACACTTAACAACCATTTGCAGCATCCCTATGGTCACATGATCAAAATTCAGAGGCTTGGCAAGTGGTTCCTATTTATGACAGTTGCAGGGTCCCTGGGTCATGTGATCAGCTTTTGCCACCTTGCTCTCAAGCAAAATCAATGGGGAATCCAGATTCACTTAACCGTGTGTGACTAACTTAACAAATGCAACGATTCATTTAACAACTCTGTCAAGAAAAGTCATAAAATGGGGCGAACTCATTTAACAAATGCTTTAAATTTTGGGCTCAATTGTGGTCGTAACTCAAAGACTAGTGCTGGGTGAGTGGGCTGTTTTGTGGTCTCTCCACTGTTGCTCCTCTGGGACTCTCAATAGCTGAAGGGAGAGTTGTTATCCTCTTGCTTGTTAAGTTGTGCTTTTGTGTTTCTGTTTAAATCTCTCTGCTAAAGTTAAAAGTTTAAAATGTCCTTACATACTGGTGGTTTATTGTCTCTGGATCCTCTAAGGACCAATTGTCTGGCACTTGGCCATTACCTGACACTTGGCAATAAAACCACTTCTGATAAAAAGTGGTTTAATACCCGACATTAAAACATCTTAATAATTGTGCAATTCTATAATATTCTTTGGATGAAGGAAAGTAAAAACTATGGTTGGTTGCACAAATATCACTAAGCTATAATAGGGCTTCCTTACTTGTATCCTGTAGTAATGTGCACATTCAGACATTATGGCATGATTTAAGTTTAATGTGTAATACTAGTCATTTGTGATTTAATCAAGATAAGACTTTTCCAACCTTGTAACATAACTATGTGTGCCCATTTCCACAATAAAACATAACCAGACAATTTATTGAATGCTGTCATTTCCTAGATATTACAAGCATTTAATATAAAGGGAAACTTGTTATTCACACTTCAATTTCTGCTGCTTCTTGCATTCTAAGGCAAATATATATTTATATTATTTAAGTAAATTTATATACATTGCTATTTATGAGACATTTAAGTTGACTAATGGGAGAAGGAAGGCCAGATAAGTGTGATCTGATAATTTACTTATGGGAAATAAAATATTGCTGAACATCAGCAATAAACAAGATATAATTCATGCAACATTCATTTCATAAATGAGACTTTGGGGAGGGAAGAAACTGTTTTCACATTGGTAAGAAAAAATAATTGTCTGAGGAAAAAATGGAAAGGCCTTTTAAAGCTATAAATGAGACAATAAAAAAGAAGAAATAAGTTTTGCACATAATATGTCTTAGTGGTTTACTTTTAAATGAGGTTTGATAATAAGAAACATAAACATCTGCCCTCATCAAATTTTTTCCAATGCAATCCTCTCCCTAAATGATATACTAAACAAGAATAAGTTTGCTCTGTGGTCCCCTTGCACTGGCAGACACCAAAGATAATAAATCAAAGAATGTTTTCCAATGTATTACCTATTATTGTGCTGGTGCAAAAATAGGCCATATTTTGGTGGCTGAGGACCAGCCATAACATTGCAGAGGCTACAAAGGACAGGACCAAATCCCCTAAAAAGAATGGTAGGACTTTCTCTTTTTCAAATAACTTCCACTATGACATTGGTAGGTCTTCTGCAGGAAACAATGCCACTACTTTTTGGCAGAAGGAATGAGAGACCAACACAGAAAAAGGTATCAAAGGCCACATGTTTCCTTGAAGCTTTAGGTTGTCCACTTGAGAACACAAAATAACAGAGTTGGAAAGGATCTTGAAGGTCTTCTAGTCCAACCCCCAGTTCAAGCAGGAGACCCTATACCAGAGGTGGGTATTCAGCAGGTTCTGACCAGTTCTGGAGAATTGGTAGCGGAAATTTTGAGTAATTCGGAGAACAAGTTGTGGAAATTTTGAGTAGTTCAGAGAACCAGTAGTGGAAATTTTGAGTAGTTTGGAATACCAACTCAGATGGCCCCACCCCCATCTATTTTCTGACTCCCAAGTCCCAACTGATCAGCTGGGTCTTCTTTTGTTGCCCTGCACAGGAGAACCAAGCTGGAAAGCAGGTTAGTGGGGTGGGGAGAGAATGGGGATTTTACAGTATCTTTCCACTGGAGTGGGATGGGAATGGAGATTTTAGAGTATCCTTCCCCTGTCACGCCCATCAAGTCACGTCACACCATGCCCACCAAGCCACACCCACAGAACTGATAGTAAATAATTTTGAATCCCACCACTGCCCAATACCATTTCAGACAAGTGGCTGTCCAGTCTCTTCTTAAAAGCCTCCAGTGAGGTGCACCCACAACTTTTGAAGTCAAACCATTCCACTGATGAATTGTTCTCATTGTCAGGAAATTTCTCCTTAATTCCAGGTTGCTTCTCTCCTTGATTAGTTTCCACCCATTGTTTCTTGTCTTACCTTCTGGTGCCTTGGAAAATAGGTTGACACCCCCCTCCTCTTCTTTATGGGAGCCCCTCAAATATTGGAACACTGCTATTATGTCACCCTTAGTCCTTCCTTTCATTTGACTAGACATACTCACTTCCTGCAACTGTTCTTCATACATTTCAAGGGAGAAAATTAGACAGAATTAAAGAAAATACAGGAATGAAAATCAGAAGCATATTGTTATTACATACTATTTTCATAATTGAAAAAGGGAAGGCAGAAGTGGAAAATGATGATATTGATACTTTGAGAAATTGTCAGATGTATTGCATCTCTCCATAATATTTTATACTACAGTCTCTTGAGGAGATACCAATATGCAGGGACCCCTCTGCCAATCAAGATGAAATGAGGGACTCTCCTGAAACTGATGTTCTTGGTGGAAATATCTTGACCACAAAATAAGTTCCTGCTTATTTTGAAGTCAACAGACTGGTCTTTCTTTTCATAAATTATTTATTCTAATCAACATGTTCTGCTTCCTCCATTTTGTTATTGCTGTTGTTGTTCCTCTCTTTTGGTTGTTTCAATGTTTTCGTTAATGTTTTTATTAATTTCTAATTATTTTCAAGTCATCTTAGGAAATGTTGGAAAGTAAATTTCTTGTAATTAAATCAAAGATAAATTCAAGTGAATTTTTTTTCACAAGACATGAAGAATCAGTTTTCACTTTTAAAACATTGTAAATTGCTGAACAGAAAAGTGGAGGGAGATGAACTTATAAAATAATTGTATTTAAACTCTACAACCAAAAGAGGGGGTTAATCTCTATAATTTCAGTGAACAGTTACTAATTTT
This sequence comes from Pseudonaja textilis, assembly GCF_049901715.1. NCBI lineage: Eukaryota > Metazoa > Chordata > Lepidosauria > Squamata > Elapidae > Pseudonaja > Pseudonaja textilis. The sequence goes on from NC_141995.1 coordinate 19,671,472, forward strand.
TTTTCACATTACTAGGTTATGGTGGCTGTATGTTTATGTTTCCAGAATACAAACCTAGTAAAATTCTCTGATAAAAAAATCCAATTAATTCTTTCTATTATTCACTGGCACAGTTTAAACAATGAATTACAGCACTGCAGAATATAATAATGATAATTCAGTTCTTATCATAGTTCTTTTCACTTTACTTCAAGAAATTATCTTTATTGTTTAAAAAAGTACATTTATATATTTCTCGCTCTCATCCACTCTCTCTCTCTCTTTATATTTATGCTTATCTGATAGTAAGGTAATGTTTTCTTAATTTAATTGCATAAAAAGTAAACTGCTAATCTTACTATAAAAAATCAATAAAATCAGAACTCCCATTGTTATGCATATAAAAAATGTATAATCCTGTCATGCCTCCAAATCCATATGGTTAGGTATCAAGTATTACAGCCAATGTACTTCTGCATATAAAAAGCCTCTAGGCCAACAGCAAGCTCTTTCTCAGTGTATGCTATAATTCCTTACCAAATTTTGAATTGAAGTCTCCATGTCAAATAAAGCTCTTCTTAAGTCTACTCTACTCAGTGGAGCTTCATAAGGTTTAGACCAGTGGTGGGATTCAAAAAATTTTACTACCAGTTCTGTGGGCGTGGCTCGGTAGGCATGGCAGAGGAAGGATACTGTAAAATCTCCAGTCAGAGGTGATATTTGCTGGTTCTCCGAACTATCAAAAGTTCTGCTACTGGTTCTCCAGAATTGGTCAGAACCTGCTGAATACCACCTCTGGTTTAGACCCATCGTAGTTCTAAGGAATAAGTTAATAGCTACAATGCAATAAAAAGACACTTCATTGTAAATCCTAAATTCACCATCCTATAAAGAACACTGAATGCAGTGAGAAAGGATATAGTTAGATACTCCACGAGAAAGAAAGAACATTATTAGGGAGGTAGGGAAGAGAAATCTGATTTTAGTTAGAAGCAAATGCTCTTTAAGACTAACATGTATTTTCCCAAAGATACTGACATTATTCACAGTCCAAGAGCTATTTATAGTACTTCATTAGGTTAAACAGAATGGGCTGTCCACTTGAATTCTCAGTATGATCAGTGGCAGGCAGCCTACTATGTTATGTCTGCTCCTGACATGAGAGGCAGTGCTGTTTGGAAGATATGGGTAGTTTGCATATTAGAAGCATTTGTAATGCTTTAGAAAAGGCAGAGGCGCTTAGAATATTCTGATTTATATAGGGTTTGAATAGAAAGAAGAAAATAAGATACATTTTCAAAATTATCAAACTCTTCAGATTATTATTTCCAACTACACACACCCCGCCGCAAAAAAAGTTTTCAGTAAATGTATATTTATTAGAAGAAAAACAGAGAAAGAAGGAGGGAAGATGAGAGGGTAGAAAATGTAGTTAGCTATTTTACATTATCCATAATAGAATGCTGAAAACTAATAACGAGAAGAGTCTCTATCAAGTTCAGAGATGAGATGGGAATTGGCATATCGGATTATCTGTGAAAATAGCAAGTCATGAAATGCAATACAAAACCAGAAATTACATGTAACATGTATAGCGAATGGAGCATGGATATTTTGAAAGTTTACTTTTTTAGATGGGGATCTTAAATTCATAGAAATACATTCCTTACTGACTTAAAGCCAATGATTATTTAATACAATTGAATATTTTACATCTCACATGAAATTGATAGGAATACTACAAATTCTTTAAGACAGTAAAAATGATTACAACCTAATGGAATAGAGAGAAATCTCAATATTCTAATTTTTGCTGAGCTTTGCATTTTAAATCAATAATCAGGGTTGGACTTTTTTATTCTGTGACTGAGCTCTACCTATAAGAGAAAGGTTTTTTTTTTCTTTCAAGAATAAACGTAACCTGACTAGGCTATGGGGATTCTCAGTCATCCAGCTCACTGTTGTCCCAAAGCTGCTTTTTCAGGAGGCAACTGGACTTTCTTGTTTTTTTCTTTTCTTTCTTCAGATCTGAAGAAGTTTCTTGGATGAAGAGTGAAATGTCTTCAAAAAACAAGAAAGTCCAGTTGCCTCCTGAAAAAGCAACTTTGGGTTAACCTGACTAGAAAAATATTATAGTTATGATTATGGTAAAAAAAAATAATGTTATCTATAATTGACAATTTATTATATGTCAGATTAAAATTAGGAAAAGAATATGTTGAGGAATTGCATAGAAGCTGTCCAGATGAAGTCAGCAACACTAACGCAAAGTTGTAGTCTACTTTCTATATATACACATACACATATAAACCTTACAACAGTCTTTGTCATCATCCAGAAAAAAAGAATGCAAGGTAATCAGAAACACAGGAACATCATGAGGTAATTGTTTACAGTATCATACAGATCACATAGAAGAAAAAGGGGGGAAGGGAAATGCTCCCTCCATACTTATGGCAACCAATCATAGCATAGATTGCCTCATGCATGACTCAGCACTCTTTAACTAATCAACTACAACTGTGTCTAAGGAGATTCTCAGGTCATGGTTGTCTCAAAGGTGCTTTTCTCCAAAGTCAACTGGACTTCCTTGTTTTTCTTTGAAGACGTTTCCCTTGTCATCCAAGAAGCTTCCTTAAGCTCTGACCGCATAGGTACCGTGCTAGTCCTCTGCCTGACCATTACCTATTTTAAATACAATGAAGATCTCTACAAACAAAAACACAGCTGTGCTATGGGTTCACCGGTGCCCCACATTGTGGCCAATCTCTTCATGGAAGAGGTAGCAATCAAAGCACTAAACTCCTTCACAGGAATTCCACCCACTCATTGGTACAGGTAGGCAGATGATAATTGGGTCAAGGTCAAAACACAGGAATTGGAAGTGTTGTATCAGCTCTGTGGACAGATACATCAAATTCACATGGGAAGATGTTAAGGAAAATCATCTGGACTTCCTGGATTGTGCAAGTACACATTAAGGAAGACAGAAGCCTTAACATTGAAGATCACAGAAAACTCACACGCACAGGTCAATATTTATATTTTGATTCTCACCACCCATTGGAGTACCAGAGCTGAAGAAGCTTCTTGGATGAAACGTGAAATGTCTTCAAAGACAAACAAGAAAGTACAGTTGCATCTTGAAAAAGCACCTTCGGGACACTACAACTGTGTGTTCTGGGCTACTGTATACTTTACTGTTCCAGCTACCGTGTTTCTCCTATAATAAGGCCGGGTCTTTTTTTTTTTTTTTTTTGAGCCCCGAAAAAATGGCTAGGCTGTCTTTTCGGGGGTGACTTAATTCTCCCCCCTTGCATCTTTGGGCGGGTGGCGACGGCTTGGATGTTGACCTTGGCGTTGGTGGGGCACTTCGTATCGGGGTCAACTCAGGCAGCACCATATCCGGGTGTGCAACAAAAGTACTTCCAAATGGCAAGTCCCCCCACCATTCCCCCCCATTTCACATGTTTTAACATAGGCCTTAATTTGGGGGGGGACTTAATTTCATTTCATGCCTATAAAACATGCTGGGACTTCCTATTGGGGGAGGCCGTATTGTTGGAGAAACAGGGTACTAAATTCAATATCCTATCAGAATATAACATGAAATTGGTTTTTAAAGTGTTGATTATTAGTATTTTAAGATAGGGTTAAAATTAAATATTCATTTAAATCAGAGAGAGGTTGTTGTATTGTAATAATACCTTTGTACTGAAAAATCTTGGAGGCCTCTTTTGTTTTATATTTGTTTCATGATTTTTTGTCATTTTAAATCTATCTTGTTACTCTTTTCCCTTTATGTTATTTTGTATTTTATTTTGTATTTAATGTTAGTTTATGAACAGCAATAAAGATACTTGGGGGAAAAAGAAGATCTCTTAATTATGCTACCCAGCATATTTAGACTCCAGTGATAATTCAAGAATGTTCTCTACTATAATTATTTTTATTAAATATTTAATGTCAAATACTTATCCAAAAGACAAGGCAATAGTCTAGGGTGGCCTTTTAACAACAATAAAATCTAATTAGCGATGTTCTATGACATTCCCTGGACTTACTTATTTCAAATCTTAGGAGTAATTCCTACCATAATTTTGCCCTTCAGTAACTTAAATTCAAGTAATACAAAATTTAAGTGGATTTTCAATGTATGCTCTACATCTGGCAACAAAAAAAAGAGGAGGAGGAGAATGAGTTATTAAAGCTAGAACTTCCAACTGTTGTAAATTAGGAAGGGATGGAAGAAAGTCATACTGATATATGAGGATTAAGTGGAAACAGAGAATGTTACACCATACCAGTGGATTCAAGAAAAGCAGGGTATGTCCGATGACAAAGTAAATGGACATGTCAATAGAATGTAAGACACAATATCCCTTCATGGTCTCTTGCTTCTAAGTTACTCAATATTACTTGGGTAAGCATAGATTATATTAAGCAGTGCAAAACAAAATGCTATAGAAAAGCTTGCATACTCCTGATCTTCTGTGCTAATTAACTTATTCTGAATATTACAGTTGCACAGTCCATATTAATTTATATATATGTAAGATTACTAATGTATAGTGAGTTTATATGATCTTATAAATTAATGTCAATATTCCAAATATTCTTAAGTGAAAAATTAGCTATTAAAATGGAGGTCCCACAATTTTTCACACTAAAGAAAAGGCATGGTTACAGTTGCACCTTACTTACTGTTTCCAACCAACATATGAGGAGACAGAGGCTGCAGCACGTGATGAAATAGTTAGGAAGCAACAAAACAATCATGTTGTGAGTCTGTGTAAGCTCTTTAATATTAAATCTATCTCCTTACTTACTTAAGGTGCCTGAATTCCAAAACACTTACACTGTTCCAAAGGCCTAATTAGGAATTCTACTTTTTAAAAGATTCAGCAAGATAATAACAAACAAATACAATGGAAAGATTCCTGCAACACTATGACTGGCAGTTCCAGTTTCTAAAGAATGTAGCAACACACAATTATTTTGTTGTCTCATATTCTATGGATTTACACCCAAAAACATAGAGACATTCTCTCTCTCTCTCTCTCTCTCTCTCTCTCTCTCTCTCTCTCTCTCTCTCTCTCTGTATTAAATGCTTATATAAAAAGCATAAAAATACAATATATATTTTAAAATTTACCTAACTTTTTATCTATTTCTGAGCCCCTTTAGATATATAGTTTTAAGGCATGTCTGTAAATGTAATATCATCAAAATGCTAAAAAAATGAAACTAATACTGATATTTCAATTGTTTGGTTTTAAAATATAAACAGAAACTGAGGTTGGAAGCAGATAAACAGTATTGCCCTACAAAGTCTATCATCTGATGCCACTTGACAATATCATCTAATATCAGAACTGGGTTTTTCCAAATGCAGTTTAAGGTATGATAGGTTGAGTTATCCATTAATCAGATGACACCATGAACAGATGAGCAGGTTTTCCCAGAATATATCTAAGCCAGTTGCTAGCACCCTGTTCCAACAAGCAGTCTGGTGAGTGTTCATTGGCTGGCAGTTTATGAACTTCACTATTGGCTAGAAAATGCAGTTGCTGGTTGACTATCAAAACTTGCAGTTTAAAAGTTAAAACAAAAACAAATCAAAAACAGAAAAAAATCAAGAATACTGATCCAGTCACATACATCATAGAAGCTCTTTATTTGGCATCACTTCACTTGCAGTGACCTTGTTCCTGTCTCCAAAATAGTAAATAATCCCTAGCCACCCTAATGCTTCTGGGCTAGCCAGACAGTAGCTATACACTGTGGGCACTAAGACACAGATTGTCTCTTAATATATACTATATATTCAAAGCCTCATCAAAACCATTTCATTTAAACATGAAGGAAAAAAGGGTGTATGCTTGATGTTTTCCCAGCATATTCTAGTTGTATATTTGCTTAAGTCCAGTCAATGCAAAACTATACATGACATTAATTTTACAAATAACACTGATGAATACTTTTTTTGTGTATTTAACTGACAGCTGTAGGGAAACCAAATCAGTCTAGGAATTGCAGAGGTTGGAAGAGGTGCTTAAGTCATTCTCAGCTAAACATAACTAGCACTAGCTAGCACAGAAATCATCTCTCTGAAGTTCATATTTGCATTTCAAGGGGAGCTCCCACTGGGGCCCAGTAAGGCTTTAGAGCAACTTATCCAGCTGATCTATAAGCAGTCTTTAATTGTTTCTAAATGCATATTAACATTTCTCTTGAAAACAATCACTGTTGGAAACTTTGTTCTAGAAGTAGCATTTTACATCGTTTTTAAAACAATCTTGCTTGTATGTAAACTATACTTTGAGTTATGAAGAAAACAGACAGATTTATGAAAATTTTAACTTTCACATTTAACTTACATTATACTGAATCATGAAAAGCCTGGATTTTCTATCTATGGCTTACTAAACAAACCCAAATTAACTAGGATCAAGACAGATATTTAGTTATAGGATGCTTTTTATGAACCATCAATGTGGATTTGTGTATTGTGATAAATTAAAACTAATGACCACTTTGTAATTTTGTGAAGTAATATGTGGATTAGTCAGTTGGATGACTTCATGTAAGACATTCTATGTACAATATACAGAACAAATTTAATCTTAGAGGTACAGTGACTGGCCTGATTCTTTCCAGTAAAGTTTATTGCCAAACAGCCTTTAAACTCTGATGTCTCACAGTCCAACATTTCAGTCATGTTTAGCGCTTTGGCTCTCTGAATTATTTTGAATTTTCAAACAGTCCATTAACCGTTCAAACATAACAATTTGCATTGAGGATTATATGGGGGGGGATCCTAAAATGCAGTAAAAATTGGTGCTGGTTCAAACACATTTAGCCTACAGGCAGTTAATATAACACTTTCCAAATGTATTAGACTTCAGTTCCCTGATTTCCCAAACAGCATGGATAACATGATTTTTGAAAGTTATTGTTTAACATATCTGAATTGCATTTCAATATTATCAGTCAAATGGCTATTGCCTTTCACTTTCTATATTAATAAAAATCAAATAAACAATACAACTGACAAATAAGTTGTGACAGCAAACAAAAAGTTTCAAATGTCATGTAATTCATTGTTAGCTTGAATCCAACTAAGCTGGTTCCAAGATTCAAGAGAAGCTTTTTTTGTGGGTTTGGGATCTATTCAATTTCACAAGCCAAATAAAACATGAATGAAGGGGATAGGTTGTTTCAGATGTCACCATGAAACAATTGAGAGGGGAGGAGGACGAGGTGCTACTAGAAGTCTTCTGGATGAAAGTTCATAGAGTATAAGCTTTTAAGTGAAAAAGCACTCAAAATCCTGTTGCCTTTTCTTTCAGAATATTTTTAAGAAGGTGGTTTTTCAACCATCACTACAACCAAGAAAAATTTCACTCCAGACATTGTTGAAAGATGCAATCAGAAGCAAGCTCACAAATATCATTAAGATTTACAACTGATATATTAAAGTAAGGAGGAAGGGGGGAAACTGTTAATGAAATATATATATATATATATTATTTCAATATTCTGTTTATTGTCTTCATTAAACAAAAATAGTCCCAGATGTTCTATGGTCTTGAAAAAGTTAAGACATCCTATTACTGCTTTGAACTGCTTAAATTACTTAAAATCAGTAGCACATTTTATGCATTTGAGAGAGAATTTAAAGAGTTACAGTTCTGTTTACACAGCACATTGTAACAAAATAGAAAATTACATTATGGCTCATCATATTATGTGAACTCAGTTTCTAAATTCAGTTTTCCAAAACTGGACTTCGAGTGATCAAGCAAATGTGCATAAAATGTCTTTTGTATTATAATTTTTAAAATATATTTCTAGCAGTCTATACCTGATTTGTGTTATTCTGATTTAAAATATTAACAACAAATGAATTTCAAGCATGTACACTATATCAACTGTTTATACATTTTCTGATATCAGAAGTTATGTTTCTTGTCAAATGAGATTGATAAAAATAGAAAATATTATTTTAAATAGACAGTTTTACACAACTGTAATCATTCAAGTCAAACAACTTCCAGCATGATTCCCTATAAATGACAACGATGAACCACAGTTAAGAACTAAACCTGAGACCTTCAATTAAATCTTTTAAGATTCTTCTAAGATTACTCCTCCCACATGGCAAGTATACCAAAAGATTTTATCTTAACCAATAAAATAAATGTATTCCTACTGTGAAGGAAAAAATCTATACCCTTAAATTAACAGATACTACAGACTATCTGCTGTACATCAACAGACATCTGCATTAATAAAGTATTTAAATACTGACAAACTAAAACCCACACAATTTTGAAAGCATTATGTCTTAATAGCTAACAGAGAAATAGTAATGAAACAGCTCTGCTACTAACAAGGTGGCAATGTCCCATTCCATTCATTATACTGTCAACTCCAAATTCATCTCTTTTGAAGCATCTGTCATCCTTTAGTCATGTTATAGTATAAAATCCTGCTGATATCAATTTCTAGATTCTTTTAATCCCTGAAATGGATTTTGTTCTCTTAATAGTAATAACCTCAGGAAGCAATCTGGATGAAACATGAGAAATTAGAAGTAGCTTGCAATAGAACTGAATTGTCACATTATATCCCTGTATATGTTTCTTTAAATACTGTGCCCTAACCTGCCTAATCACTAACAATTAAATGAATGTTGTGGTACTTAAAGAAGTAATGCCTTTGGAGGAATTTAGAAAGTACTGCCAATTTTGTTCCTTTTTATTTGGATTTCTCTTCCTTCTCTTGTGCTTTTTTTCTCAACTAAACAGCATTATGTCACCTTGATCTTCTACCAAGACTCAATACTTCTTTTTCTAAGCTTTATAAACCTCTAGGAATAAACTCACTGATTTAGGAAGTGAACATCCCGGAGTGCTCCAGAAACTGCATTTGGTCCTCATACCATGCCACACCACCTCTCATACTATGCCATTCTGGGATCAGTTCCTGGAAGTATAGTAAATTCTCCAAACTGCAAATGTTTTGGATTCACCTAAGCATGGTATCCCAAATCTACAGGTTTTGTACATCTATAAAAATATCTAGTAGCCCCATTCCATTCTTTGAGCTCTTCATCTTCAGAAGGATGCAAAAGGGTATCCACATGATCCGGAGTTACTGCAACCATCATAAATATGAGCCAGTTGCAAATCATCTGGTATTTACACTCAAGTAACTATTCATGCAACATGTGCTATGACATCCAGAAAAATATGACATACTTCACTTAATCCTCCAAGGAAAGATTGAAGGCAAATGAAGTCCAGGCAGAAGAAGAACACCATGGCTTCTGTTAGGAAAGTAAGTCACCTAACAGCTATTTGGGTTGGAAATATATAAACCAGGATAAACATTTTAAAACTGTATCTTTAAGAAAATGCAAAAATTGTAATTGGGCGTGGTTTCTCAAATGGCCATAAGATGGAGCCAGAAACCTGGGCTGTTTTAGTCTTAGTCTCAGAAGAGACTGTGTCTCAGTGAGTCTCTGTTTCCTTCTGTTGGAGAGTTTTGCCGTTCCTTCTATTGACTGATGTTCTTGGATTTGATGTAAGTCTGTTACTGAACTGTTTTTGACACTGGAATTTGATATTTGGATTATCCCTGGACTAAAAACTGACTGATTTTACCTGTGAATGACTTTGGACTGCCTATTTTGAACTTTGCTTAAAACCTTTATTGGAAGTAAAAACCAACATTTACTGTACAGTGTATCTGTGTGATGTATGTGTATTATTCAAACACTACTCTCAATACGTATCCCTGTATGCGCTCATTCTCCTAACGGGGAATTACCTCAACAGCTTCAAAATCTAAGGGACAAAACTCAAGCACTTTTTCATGGGGTTATTGATAAAAATAGGATTGCCAACATGATCGCCAACGTCCGATGATAGGTATGGTACAAGAAGAAGAAGAACTATTCAAAGGATTCAAAGATTATGTACTTTTTCAACTGACTTCTTTCTTCATGTGGTTTTAGTTCAATACAAAAGTAATCTTAATATTGCTTTCCCTTGTATGTCATGTAATTTTGGCTGAACAAACTATTTACTCAGGCTAATAAAAAGATTCACATGGATAACAACAAGCAAGTCAGAAAGATACGGCTCTGTTGTATCCTGGATTCAAATCTTATTTTAAAAAGAATAAAAACAGTAAAGTTATCTAGCCACAAGTTTTTCCTATCATGGAACAACATGAGACAACTATTAAATTTTATCATGTATTTCCAGAGCTTCAAGTAGAGTTACAAGATAAAGAGACTGTTGTTGTCAAACAGAATATGAAAAAAAAATCCCTATCAAATAGCAAAGTAGCAGAAAGTTAAAAATTACTTTAATTAATAGGTGAACTACAGAATACTTATATAAAAGACAAGTGCAAAATGCTAAAAGGAAACTCCATTTTAATAAACCTAAAGTAGATGTAATTTTAAAGTACACAGCCACAGTGAAGGCATAAAATATAATTTAAAAAAACAATCCTTACATTAGAGTATTCATAGACAACAGACCTCCATCGTATAGAATTCCTACAGTTCTATTTCTATTTACCCAAACATTTTCCTTGGCTACTGAATTTGAAAGTTGTGTTCAGATAAATTTGACTAACCAGTCTCTGTAAGTACATTTTTCAAAAATAACGTTAACAGAAAATTTCATACAGCATGAAATTTCCCAAATAAACATAGCAGAGGATGCTCAGGTATGCGTCACAAGATATGGAACGCTTGTGATGACCCAAGGAAAGCATCAGGTATAACAAAGAGGCTTTGTCTGAGTTAGACTTTCCCACCTCCAAATTAAAGTGATATCCATCCATTCTTTAGCTAACACAGGGGTCTTCAAACTTGACAGCTTTAAGACTTGTGGGCCTCAACTCCCAGAATTCCTCCTCCAGTCATGTTAGCTCAGGAATTCTGGGAAACTTGCCAAGTTTGAAGACTCTTGAGCTAACACAACAGTTTCTAATGGTTTGTGTGTGCAATTCATTATGTGAAACGTGATTATTTTTCTCCTCTGGCTTTGCGGTTGATATTAGACAACAGTGAAAACAACCACAGATATGGGTGTTTGAGGAAAAACGAGGTGGGTCCAATTGTAGGAATCTGGCTTGCATTCTCTAGAGCAGGGTTTCCCAAACTTTTTCCTTCATCACTTAGAATAACTTATTAGAAAGTCCTTTTTATCCAATGTCAATAATAAAACACTTAAAGTCAATTTAAATGTACCTGTTGTGCTTGAGTAATGGGTTTGTGTGTGGTAACCCAAAGAAAACCACTTTTACCCAATTTTGGGTAATTATCAAAATTTGGAAAGCACTGCTCCAAGTTGATTTTGCTGCCCTCTCTCTCATACCCTATTTAGATAACACTCCATTAAAATAAAGTGAACTAAAGGAACACTGGCATAAGTGTGATTGGACACACAAGGAATTTGTCTTGGTGCAAATGCTCTCAGTATACATAAAAGAAAATATACATTCAACCAGAGTCAAGAATCATAAGGAAGAAGAATCATATATACAGAAACTACAAATAAACAAAGAAACAAAGCCCAATTCAGTATCCTGGTTATTTTCTGGATATTGAATGGAGAGCAATAATCTGCAGCATTTAAAGTTAGACATATGTGTTATTGTGTTGTCAAATTGCCCTCTCATCTTCCTTAGATAAAATCATGGAAATTTGGTCATTTCAGTAAAGCAGAATTAGACTAATAAAACCTCTCTTCTCTTACTTTCTGAAGTCCTGTGGCCTGTTCTCCTTTCTTGATCAAAAGCCTAGAGAAAACTTGGTATCAAAACAGGGAGTCAAAATGACAGGTAGGAAACGTACTTAAGAAAGTGCCAATGAAGAAAACATTGAGAAAGAAGCTAGCTAGTGACCAGAAGAAAAGGGGCATCATATCAACATCCCTCAGAAGAAGGAAAAAGAAAAAGAAAAACCTCTGATCACACTTCAGTCCAAAATAACAGGCAGCAAAGTATTATGAATTTTATGTGTCTTGAAGCTGTGGTGGGATAGTATTAATTTAAGAAGGGGAATGGTACCTTAATATTAGTCTCATTACTGATCATTTGTTTGTTTAACTCGTAGGCTGGGGTCTGGGTAGAGATGAAAAAAAGCATAAACATTGAAAGTATATTAAAATAAAAGTAGAACAGGTTTGCAAGGATCAAGACATTCATCATGCCATATATCAGGTCCACATATGAGATCACAGCATTTATAAAGCAAGCAAGATATTCTAATTAAGTTCACTTCAACCATATATATTACTGTATACAGACAGTAATATGTATACATATCTACATCCCAATCAGAACATTCTTTCTATTGTATAGGAATAATTAAAATACATACTATTTTTTTCAGAGCATGCAAAATTAAATTAAAATACCACATCTGCTTTTTATTATTATTTAAAGATTCTTATACTAACATAATATTATCTGCATCAAAACATTTGTTTGTTTGCTTGTATTCCAATATCTATATTTGAAAAACAATTCAGAATAAACACTAGGCATTTATTATGATAAACATATTCAAATTTTACACTTACCAGCATTTTGAATATTAATTGAGACAATAAAAAGAATCTTTACTCTTTATTTTTTAACTGTAGGATTAGCATGATTATCAAACATATTTTATTTAGCGTTTTTCCTGGATATTAATACCTAAGGTAGATTAATATCTTAGCATAATTTTAGTTGGATATTAATACCTTTCAAAGTTCAAATATGGGCACTACATGTCACAATAACCTTTCTGTGATTAATATATTTGGATATATTTCAAGATTTTTAAAAGCACATGAATAACATACATCTGAAAAACACTTCCTCAGATATATATATATACCATAAATATATGCTCATTAAGAAACCATAATTGCTTGCATATTCCTTTGGCAATGTGTTCAAAAGCAAATGAGTTGCTTCTCTACAATATGCCTCTTTTGGTGTCTAAGAATTATAATTAAGATTTCTTGGGAGAAGGGCTGAGAGCTACGAAGATGGTAGAGCCACATTACACATGGGCGAGGCTGGGTTTTGGGGAGATCTTTCTTGATTTATGCTCTTTTCACATAATCTATAGTTTTCAGGTATTTTTCACCTAAATTACTATCAATTTTTGAGCAGTCATAGTATGAAGAACTCCTACAAGCTTCGAACTTGTTTCCAGATACAGATAATTGATTACTGGAGTAATAAGTGAAACGGTTCTCAAGTTATTTTATTCTCCAAAGCACCTTCACATTCCTCCATAGACCATCATACAATAGTGATACATTGGACATGCTCTCGGCCAATGTTTCTCAATCTTGGCAACTTTAAGCTGTAATGGACTTCTCTTCCCATAATGCCTCAGCTAGAATTTGCAAGAGTGAGAAACAGTGATCTAAGACCTGGTCTCAGGTACACTACCTGTCTCTGATTCCAACATCCTTACATTAGTCTACTCATCTGCAGCAAAGAAGCTATATACATGTAGAACCTTAGACCATGTTTGTATGAATGAAATATAGGCTGCTTTAATGACCTAACTACCAAATTAATTTGGACCCTCATATATCCCTGAAAAGGTCATTATTCTCTTTAAGTCTTGATGGTGAAACAGTTCATAGGATCCACTTTTATGGATCCACCATAAATAACTGTAATAGCCTATTTGCCACTCTAACTTCACGAAACCCAACTTCAAGAAACCCAACAAAAATACACTATTCAGACTCTAATTTCTTAGATAGTTAAAAATACAGTATATACACATAAACACTGCAATGTACTGTAACTTTTTTTAAAAAGGGGGAAGTAATAAATTCCCACAATTATTGATCTCACTTTTACAGACTCAAACATTTAAAAATTGCTAATTGAAAATATATGTGTGTGTGTGTGTGTGTGTGTGTGTGTGTGTACAGTATGTATGTATGTATGTGTATATATATATATATATATATATATATATATATATATAAAATTTGTTTTCTGAGGTTCTCGCGGGTATTTGTATGTGGATCTTTGGTTGTTCAGGTTTTCTCCCGCGTAAGATTCGAAGTATCTAGGCAACGTTTTGATGAAGTCTCATTCTGAGAAGCCCAGAGCCGAAGACAGAAGCCTGAAGATGATGAATGAGACTTCATCGAAACGTTGCCTAGATACTTCGAATCTTACGCGGGAGAAAACCCGAACAACTAAAGATCCATATATATATATATATATATATATATATATATATATATATACACACACACACACACACACACACACACACACACACACGCATACACACATATACAGAGAGAGAGAGAGAGAGAGAGAAGAATGCAAATACAACACAAATACATGTATTCTACAATGCAAATTGAAAAACAGCTATTAACTAAAGTTTTGTTTAGTTTTAACTTGTGCATTTGACTTTGTTTTTTTTTTCAAATGGCAAATCACAGATAATGATTTCTACTGTGTAGTAATAGAATATGTGAATCTACCCCTAAAATGCAAACATTTCTGGAATGCTTCATTTACTATGTGTTCATTCACTGAAGATTCTTAAATACATTTATTTGGAAATAAGCTTCTAAGTGCTTTAAAATAGATGAATGAACAGCATGAGCCTATGAACATTTATCTACTTAAAGCAAGCCACAATTCAATATGATTTAATGCTGAATAAATGTGAAAAGGATTTTAGTTTTATAACCTTCATCTAATGCTTATTTACTTAAAAGTGCATCCCAGGGGTTAAATTATTCTTTATTTATTTAAGACATTTTTATATCCTTTCCTATGTTAAAAACATCTGACTGCCTTATGACAGACAGAAACACAAACGATTGTAGTCACACAGTGCAATCAGATATATTTCTACTAAAAAAGAAACCATTGGTAAGGAAGTATTAAAATGACTGAAAGTAACTTTAAATAGGATTTCCTAGAGAATGAGTCCCATAAAATTTACTGTGTTTTAAACAGTTTAAAATCATGTTGAATAGCTTAAGGTCATACAAGTTCAAGGCTTTATCACACAGAGAATAAGATTTGTTTTGCTATATTTCGTTTATAGTTCTCCTTAACTATTATTGTGCAATCTTATCCATGCCCACCCAGAAATAACTCATTGGATTAAAGGAACTTCCATTCCAGAAATGGAGCAGGAAGTAGGAAATTATCTAGCATAATTAATATTTTCCCTAATCTTTCGATTATATTAACTTGTCTGTACAGTATTTTATTCCTGAGTCTTTCGTCAATAAAATAATCAAAGAAACAGAGAAAACCTATTATTCAATATCTGGCAATACTGAATATACATTTACACATACTATATAAAAGCAGTGTCAAATTGTTTTAGATGCTTTTGTCATTTACCTGGTGGGCAGTTGCATTCTGAAGAAGCTTCTCTTACTGTTCTGATTTTTGCCATATGTTCATAGGTCTTCTGTAGGGAAGAAAAAGAACATTTGAAAAACAGTCCTTTGCAGCAAAAGCTGAATAAAAGAACTAGTGTCAAATGTGTTCTACAGTATTTCTAAAGATTAAATATACAATAAATTGATATCTATTAGCCCAGTCTCTGTACATTTATCAATTGATCACTTGTTCATTTAATCATAACCACAGCTTAAATCAGAAGTAAATCAAGCATATATCTCCAGAAGTCCCACTCTCTCATCTGTAATGATTGGCTATCCTGGCAGAGGATATGATGAGCAATAGAGTTTAACCACTTCTGGAGTGATACCTATTGTTGCTCCTGATTTAAATATCACACATAAGAAAATTAAGGTTTTCCTTCCACTGTTCTTCACCAAGAGGTGGTTTATCTCTTACGCGTGAAAACAATTGCTTATCTTTCCCCACAGTATCTATGCAGATATAGAGAATTTTGTTTGGGTAAATATCTGAAAAATAGAGATTAAAGGGGAAGGAATATTTTGTATATGCAGGTCAACTGCTTCCAGGTTTATAGAAATAGCTCCTGCCATTTGAATTCAAATTGCTGCAGCCAAGCATTCTCCTGGACCGGCCCTGGCTGCCCATTGAAACTTAAATATCTACTTTACAAACACACGTCTGTGTGGCTCTCTTGTCAACCATAATGCTAACCAACTAACTCTCATGTCAGAGATGAGCCCGGGGGAGGGGTCAGCCTGATCAACTCCTACACATCATAAGAAAACAAAATGCAGTTGGAAGAATGTCATCCTGTAACATGTAATGTGGAGACCCGCTAATATTACCGCTGTCTCTTTTTTCAAGCTATTCCTGGAATGCAACAAATGCCCCATATTGCCTCTAGTTCATAGCAGTCCACTGAGCGCTATAATGACCCTTGTTTTAAAGAATTTTGTTCGGGCAACTGATAGCTACCCCTTGTTTATTTAGTTTATTCAACCGAGCACAATTCCCACGTCCAGACTCCAGGCAGCACACTTGCTTATAGATTCATGACCCTCTTTTTTGTCTAAATTTTTGTGGGAGTGATAGATAGTAATGATATCTTAAGGAAAAGTCCACATGAGCATAGGATACTCTTCATTATAACTGTTATTCTACAAAAGAATGATGCCAACAGAGAGAAGAATATTCTGGCATTCAAAAAAGATTGAGGTGCATTCTAACTTACATAAGTCCTCACATTAGTTAATATAGATAAAACCAGTGGAGGGTAGTGGTTAGAGTGCTGAATTAGGATTTGGAAAACACAGGTTTCAACCCTCAGTTAGCCATGACATCCATGGGTCACATGGGGACAATACTGAATGCCAGATAGGAAGATACTGGGGTATTATACATACAATACTGTCTTTGTGCAGAAAAGGGGAGAAGTAAATGCAGCCCATACTATTACAAAGTGAATAAATTAGTTTGTCTCCTTATCTCTTCAATCAATTTTCCTAACAAAAGCATTTTGCTCTTCTACTTTCCCCCCAACATACTAGCTCCCATCACCACCACCAAGATGCACAGCATCTCTCTATCTTACACGTTGCTTTTGGTTAAGACCAAGGCAGCAGAAGGGCAGCAGTTAACAATGTGTGGACCTCCAGATGTTGCTGCGCCGCAGCTTCCATCATCCCTCACAACTAGCGAGGCTACAGCTCCTTGGTGCCTGAAAGACTACCCATGGCCCGTTATTTTCCAAGAGGGGACCTAGCCCGCCCAGGTATCTCTGAGCTGACTGGCTGGCTAGCAGCCTCTTTTCCTCAGGACGGGCCAATCCCATCCTCCATTTTCCAGGCCACCCCACCTGAGCTAGAAGTTGCTCCACTTTCTCCTGCATCAGGGAATTCAGCTGGTCCAAAGAATAGCTGGGCAGCGACCGGTAGGACCCAGCAACAGCAGCAGCAGCAGCGCCCACGTCCCCTTGCGCTGCCTCAATGGCAAAGACCCTGGCCTGAAGGTCGTTGGTCTTCATCCCCAGGTAGACACAGGAAGCGACGGATCCCACCGAGAGAAGGAAGGCAGCCAGCAGCGAGTTGAAAGGCGGAGCAGACCTGAGGGAGCAGAAGCCTTGGCCGCCAAAGCAGCCGGCTTCCCCTTTGGCCTCGGGGTTTCTTTTCCCCACCATGCTTGGCTGGAAGAGGCAGCACAGGAATCCCCCTCTTCTTCTTCTTCTTCTTCCTCCTCCTCCTCCTTCTCAGTGGACGGCTGCTTTGCCCGAAGATCCCCGACACGCGCGCGCACAAAAAAACAACAGGAACCACAAGAAACGGGACAACAATTCAAACGGGTCCCTCCCAAGCCGAGAAAAGGCACTTTTCGATGCCAAAGAGCGGCGCGCTCGAGAGGATTTCCAAGGTAGCCTTCAAACTGCCCTCCCCAAAAAGGAGCGTGGGGATTATCACCACCACCCCGAAGAAGAAGCCGGGCAGCCTTCCTTCCCGCTCCGCCAGCCGCTGCCTTTGAGGGCACCCGCCGACCGGAGGCGCCTGGCCACCTCGTCAGGTGCTGCTTTCCAAGGCTCTTTTTTTTTTTTTTCCCCGACGGCGCCGACGGACTTGTTGCTTCTCCGGTTTCCCCGGCGCTTTTCTGCCGCCTGCAAAAGCCGGACAACTTCGGAGTTACTTCAGCATCCACCCCCCTCTCTTCATCCGAGTCGAGAGCGGGCGGGAGCAGCAGAAGCGTCGTCCCCGTTCCCCCCGCTTCGCCGCGGAGTCCCTTCGCAGCCCCCCGCCTGCCTGCCTGCGTGGGCGCCTCGAGGAGCGGCTGTCAGGCAAGCAGCAGCAGCAGCAGCAGCAGCAGCAGCAGCAGCAGCGTCTGCGAAGCCTCCCGCTCGGTTCTCTGGGCTGCACACCGCCTTCGAGCGCCGGCCAGAAGCTCGGGAGTCTCATTAGCATAATTTATTCACCTAGACCCAGGGGGAGGCCCGCCCCCCGCCCCTTCCCCTCCCCTCCCCTCCCCTCCTCCGCGCTCCTGACCCGCGAAGGCTTTTCAACATAATCCATGCGAAGCTGCGGCCACCAGTCTGGGCCGCCTGCCCACCCAGCCAGCGGTCCTCTCGGCGCTGCGCCACGCTCCTCTCCTGCCCGGACTCGGCGGCGTGGAGCCGCCTGTTCCTACAAGCAAGAGGGGACTGCGGAGGTGGGGGGGCCGGGGTCAGGTGTCCGAGCCCTGTCAGGGGGGACTCCCGCCGCTTTCCCTGGCGCAACGGGACTTGAACGGCGAGGCGAGAGAGACTTATTTATTTATTCATTCATTCATTCTTTCACTCACTCATTCATTTATTATTTATTTAATTTTATTTATTTATTTAATTTAATTTCATTTTATTTATTTCATTTTATTTATTTATTTAATTTTATTTATTTATTTATTTAGACTTGTCAAACGCTTACAAGAGAATAGGTATAAGTATATACACAGTTATGAATCCATGAAATGGATACAAATAAGAAACAATAGGACAGGGAGGCTAGGCACATTGGTGGGCTTATGCACGCCCCCTATAGGCCTCTTAGGAAAGGTCTGAGGTCAACAGTAGACAGTCTTAAGGTTAAAAGTTTTTGGGGTTTGGGGAAAAAAAAACCACAGAGTCGGGTAGAGTATTCCAGACATTGACCCCCCTCTGTTGCTGAAGTCGTATTTCCTGCAATCGAGTTTGGTGCCGTTTACCTTGAGTTTGTATCTATTGTGTTTTTATGGTTGAAGCTGAAGTATCCGATTTCTGACAGCAGAAAAACGGCTGTCCCGTAAACCAGGGGTCTCCAACCTTGGCAACTTTAAGCCTGGAGGACTACAACTTCCAGAATTCCCCAGCCAGCAAAGCTTTTGTAGTCCTCCAGGCTTAAAGTTGCCACGGTTGGAGACCCCTACCGTAGAAGACCAACTCCTGGATCGCTTCCCATGGCTTTGCCCCATCGAGCTCAGCGGCTGTCTTTGCACATATCACCTCCCCCACCCCCAGGGTGACTCCTGTCAGTCGGCGTTTTGGAGCCCTCTGACACAGAGAACCACCAGACGGGGTTTTTTCATGGCACACGAGGCGGGCTAAGCTGCAGTCTTAGGTAGAAGTCCAGCTGATTGCAGACAGGGATGTATACGGTGAGATACCGCTTGCCACTTGCCTCTTGTTTCTCACCCCTTGCCTCTTCGTGGAGGATTAAACAGACCAGGCTGGGATTTCTTGGCAAAGAGAGTCTCCCAATTTCTCCTTGAAGAAGGGATGTGATCCTCCATGCTTAAAGGAGGCAGGAAACTTATATGTAGGAGGAGGAAAATGTAGACCATAAGGATAGGGGTGGGGATAGATAGCAGATAGGACATAGACAGTAGGTGATTGGTAGATGATATAGAGACAGATATAGATATATAGATATGGTTGTGGGATATATATGGGACAGGAGTATATGTACTGTATATGTGCGTGTATAAGTAAGAAGATGGTGTTGGAAATTAAAACCCACCCCTCTCTTAGGAAAATGAAAATTTTTAGGATATATTAAAAAGGCAGAATATTTCTCCTAAAAGAGAAGTAGAAACTCAGAGGGACAGAAACTCAGCCCCCCTCCCCCACCTTTGCTAATAGGCCATTATTCTGGCCTGGGCCAGTCTATTTTACATAACAAAGATCTACCTCCTTCAGGCAGACCCATAATAGGAATCCCAAAGTCCTTTCATTACATCAACATCCAGCAAGGCTCAACCAAGCCTGAGACTCAGGACAGCCTACAGAGTTGTCCCTGCATGGCCCTATGGGAGTCTGACAACCAATCAGAATACAAGCTCAAATTCAAATCCAAACAGAAGGCATAAAACCAAGGGACTCTCAGCATTTCTTCCCTTTTCACTCAGGAGCTCCAAGCCATGTGGTCCTGTCCACCATTAATTATTTTACTTTATTGTCACTGCACCTCGTACAATGAAATCAAACACCATCTTCAGTGCACATCATGACCATGAAAATAAACACAAACACACGTCCTTCACACATTGAACCGGAAACCCCCGACACCAACACCACACCAAAGAGCTACTGCCCTGGGATAGAAGCTGTTTTTCAGCCTATTTCAGCCTGAACCATCTTTCTAAGCAGTCACCATGTTTCCAGTGTCTTTTTCCCCACTTGGAACTGACCCGGAAGGGTATTTCTTCCAACAGTGGTATTGGGACTGTCTAGTGTGCCTTGATAGGTGATCTATCCTCAAAGTGTTTGAGTCCCTGCTACTTCCCTTGGACCTCTGTGTGGTTTTTGATGCCATCAACCATGAACCCTTCTGGACCATTTAGAAGGATTGGTCTTGGGGAACTTGTAATAGTTCCAGTAGGAACAGACCAGAAGACAGGACTAAAAGACTATTGATCCAACACCTATGCTGCTGATCTATAATGTTCCAGATATGTCTTGCTTAGCATCTACAGGAAATTGCAGGGAGGGGTTTAAAGGGTAGGTGCTGTCATTCTCAAGGAGGAAAATATAACCTTGAACTGCCTTATCTTAAAGGTAAGGAAAAGGGTAGATTCTGGAACTGAATAAGTCTGTTCCGGCTCGAGTCATACTCACACTCCCCCAAAAATCTCAGTTCACTCTTTGGGAATGCTTCTCGATGTTCAACTACATGTTTACAGTAGCCCTCAACTTAAAACCAGTCACTAAGCAACCATTCAAAGTTAGGCTGGACCCCTGTCCAAAAGCTGCTTCCAGCCCATTTTCAGAGTTATGATGGCAACCCCGCCCCCCCATTGATTGCATAATCAAATTTTAGCCACTTGGTGACCAGATTATCTTTACAGCTATTTATAACATCCTACAGTCACTTGACCCTGTTTTGCAATATTTTTGGCCACTTTCTGGCATTTACTTCTACTTTGCAGCAAAAAATTCCCATTTGAGAAAATGGATTTAATAATAGCAATAGTGCTTAGACTTATATACCGCTTCACAGTGCTTTACAGCCCTCTCTAAGCAGTTTACAGAGTCAGCATATTTCCCCCAACAATTTGGCTCCTCATTTTATACCGACCTCGGAAGGATGGAAGGATGGATCAACCTTGAGCCAGTGAGAATTGAACTGCTGAAGTGCTGACAGCCAGCAGAAGTAGTCTGCAATACTGCATTCTAACCATTGCACCAATCATGGTGTTTGTTTAATGACTGCCATGTTCATTTAGCAGCCGTGGCAAAAAATGTCAGAAATTGGGTCTAGTCATTGGATAATTCAACGTACAAATGCAATGAATTATGACTGTAATTCTGGGCTCAGTAATGGTCCTAGTTCAAAAGCTACATATACAAAAGTATACACTACTCTTAAAAACTGTCCAGAAATTGCAGTTGGTGCAAGATGTAGCTTTCAGTGTCAAAATGAACAAGAGAGGGATATAAATTTAACACAATAAAGACGAATGACCACTAGAAAGCAGCAATGAGTTTTCTGTGTCTCTTTCCTATAATCTAGATACAGATATTGTGATTCTTGTTGGCAAGTAGATGTGCCTGCAATAAACACAGGTAATTTTAAAAAGATGTAGGAATTTGCTACCCCCCAAATTCCTAAGTGAGGTGGTCCTCACTCACTGACTGCAATTGTAACCAGTGACTCCGCTGCAGAGTCACATGGTCGTAAAGTGAAGCATCACATTACTGTGCTGATTTACAACATCAGCTCTGGCTGCAATTGGGAAGCAAATCACCAAGGTTCGTTAAGATTGATCTCACATAATCATAACTTGTGATTTCCTGCTGACTTCCCATTGATTTTCCTTGTTGGAAGCTGGCTGGGAAGGTCACAAATAATGATCATGTGACCACATGATGCTGCGACTATCATATGTGCATGCTAGTTGCCGAACACTCAAATTGTGATCGTGTGACTGCAGGGATGTTGAAATAGCCACAAGTTAGCCCAATCATAACTTTGCAGAGTTTGCTGTGCAAGTGGTCAGCTAGTGAGAAACTACACCTGCATTCCTTTCTCAGGACTCTCAAACTAAGAGTAGTCCGTTTTTACCTTGCTGCTTTTCTAATTTTGTTCCCTCAACCTTCTCTACTGTGTCTGTCTCTTCATGAACCTTTGGGAGGTTGGAGTTAGACTGACAACGTCTGAAGATCAAGGTCACATACATGAATATCACAGGGAATGATCCAAAAGGTCAAGATACTGTATGGTCACAACCACGTGATCAAAGCCTCACCTTTTTGTGCTTTAGTCACATGACTGTGACAGCCATCTTGACTTTCCTGACCTTGTTTCCTGTGGACGGCCCTGTTATATGATCTTTGCCACAGAAAATGCCATTGCTGCAGCTTTTATCAGTCCTGATGTGCAAGTTTTGCCTTCTTCAGTTGAAACAATATCATTGGTAAAGCCAGTGGAGAGGATTGGATTATGAAATAATAGTACAATAAGGGCGAGATATTTCTTAAATATGTTTGAAACAGAAAGAAGGGGAATAGAATTAAAATGTTCTTAAAATTAAATTTTTCTGCTTTCCTTTTTCACATCCCCAGTTTTAACCACTGCAGGCTGGCTTTGACAAAACTGCCTGGGTACAAATTGGGACAATAAACAAAAAAATGTACCATTTCAGCAAGCCACACATTATCTTTTGGTTAACCAAAGCAGTGTTTTAAACTGCTGAAATGAAAGGAGAGCAGGAAGGAGTGTTTATATCAGCAATTGTCCACTGAAATATTGCAGTAGCTGATCCTGATCCAAATTAGAATTCTTCCAGATATGGAACTATGGGGATGGAATATGATTTATTTATTCATTAACAATAATCCCCAAAGATAGCTTACTTCCCCACTCAATACTGTGTAGCATAGTCAGGTGGCAAATGTGCTATTGTATATTACGTGTGTTTAGCAAACTCTGCAAAATCAAGCAGATTTATCTGTTCATAGAGTTGATGTGATCATGTGATGCCTGGAAAAAATGTGGGATGCTAAGTAAGATTATTATAGGCAGCTACTATAAAATCAGTGTGAACAGTGGCAAGAAAATATTAGTGTATTAAAATTAATAAATCATGTTTAGAGTATGATTATAGATCTTCTAGTGCCTGACAGGTATCTTGTTCCACCTCACTTTTTACATGTACATGAAAAACAAGCTAATATGCTCCAGCATCATCCTTATTTTAAGGATGCCTTTGGGTCCCAAATAATCCTTATAAAGCAGATTAGAAAGTAGAAATGATAGGCAACAATATCCCAATGCTTTCTTTGCAAATTTGCCCACCAGCTCCATAAGCATCAGAAGAGATAAATGGTAAGGAGGCATTTGGGAGATGGGATTAGAGAGATATCATTCTGGAAAATCCACACTTTGTAAAAACATATGTCTTCCTACCAGTCATTTTGTGAGGAGGGCCACAATGTATTCTCAAGACTGAGAATCTTTTTTGCAATCCATCATAATATATAACGTATAGTAATACCTATGAAGCGAGGGAATACACAAGATACAGAGAACTGGGTGGAGAGCAAATGTAGCAAGATACGGTAAGGGCTAAAATAGACATTTGCCAGTCCTATAATCAGCAGAGGACTTGGAGTATATTATGTTTCATAGACAATTGATGGAGATCAGATGTCATCTAAAAGAATGTTCAGGATCCCACCACCGTTGCAGTTTATGGAGCCCTCCAGAGGTTATATACATGCAATCTCCACTCCCAAATCTGGGACTGTGGGAATTCCTCTATGCATCATTATAAAGACATTTGGTGGTCACCACAGTTCAGCTATAATGACCCAGTATTTGGTAATATCTTTTGACACTGGGGTTAAATACTGCAGCTAACACTGCAATATCCATTTATCTACCCTGGGCACATTGCAGCTATTCTTGTTGACAGCATTTGGTAAGTCAGCAACTAGATTTATTACAGCAAGACTATAAAGAGAAACAAAATATAACAGGTTAACATCATTTTGACAGAAAACAAGAGGATAAGCGCAAAAATAGAAGTTTCTAACAGACTTCTATTTGTAGCATGTTAATACCAATTTTGTTTATTTATAACATTTTTTTTCCCAAAAAAAAGTGTGCAAGAACAATGTGGAAGTGCTTCTGCAGACAAATAAATTAACCTGTAAGTTTAAGAATAACATCTTTCCTTGGTCCCTGCTCCTACTTTTGGAGGGGAAAAAATGTTGAACAAAATTTACGTATGCCTTATGCATAAAAAAAATATACAAAATCTCCTTTGAGTTGAGTTTGACTTTTAAACATCCAGTCTGAATATTTCCTAGTGATTTCTCATCTAGGAACTAATTGTGCATGGTAGAATTTGAATCGGGGATGAGCATCTGGTTTTTTTAATGACAATTCGCTGGAAGTCAAAAAGAATCACATTTTTGTGAGATGGTTGGCCATATAAATGTGACACGTAAAAAACCAAAAAGGACACAAGGTGATCACATGACCTTGGGACACTGCAACTGTCATCAATACGAATCAGTTGCCTAGCATCGAAATTTTGATCAGGTGACCACGGGGATGCTGCAACAATCATAAATATGAACAATGGTCATAAGTCACTTTTTTCAGTGCCAATGTGACTTGGAAGGGTCACCAAGTGAACTGTTCTAAGTCGAGGACTACCCGTAGGTACATATAGAGCCAGTTCAGTCCAGGAGTTAAAGCACCATGCTAGAAGCCAGGAGACATGAGGCACAAAGAGAAGTATATGATATGGCCTAGTGGGGGGATTCAAACATTTTTACTACCGGTTCTGTGGGTGTGGCTTGGTGGGCATGGCAGGGGAAGAGTACTGTAAAATCCCCATTCCCTCCGCACTACTGGGGAAGGATACTGCAAAGTCTCCACTCCCTCCCCACCCCACTAACCTGCTTTCCAGCTCCGTTCTCCTGTGCAGAGCAACAAAAGAAGACCCAGCCAATCAGCTGGGACTATAGAGGCAGAGAATAGATGGGGGCAGAGCCAGGCAGGGGTGGTATTCCGAACTACTCAAAATTTCCACTACCGGTTCTGCAGAACTGGTCAGAACCTGCTGAATATCACCTCTGATATGACCTTGGGCCAGCCATTCTCTTAGCCTCAGGAAGAAGCCAATGGCAAACCACTTCCAAAACACCTGGCCAAGAAAACTGCAGGGTCCAGGCCAGGCTGTTTCCAGGAGTCAACACTAACTGAAAGGCTCAAAGAAAAACCCCTTTGTGATCAGCTATAATATACACTTACTAATATATTTGTTTGTCAAAACCTTTTCCTCTGCCTTGGCTCTTTAAAATGCAAATGCTGTATGACAAGAAATCATTCCTAGCCGATGGTTGTAAGACAGAACTTTTGCTTTCTCTTCAGTCTTAAGTACAGTGCATAAATGCATGCCATCTGTGTAGAATGCTGTCCTAGCAACCGGTTTACAGTGATGGGACTAAGCAACTAATTTAAAAACAAAACAATATATTGTTCAAAAAGAAAAAAAATACAGAGAATATGTTCTGACTTTAATTCTAAAGTCCCAGAAATTAACCATTTGCATTATTTGTTTTCTTCTGCGACAAATGACATGGAATGACAAGTCCCTGAAGATTTTTGGCAAGGTTTCTCAGGTGTGGTTTGCCATTGCCTGCATCCTAGGGCGGAGACAAAGTGACTGGCCCAAAGTCACCCAACTGGCTTTGTGCTTAAGGCAACTCACAGCCTGCCAGTTTTTAACCTGCTACCTTAAGCACTACACCAAAGTGGCTTTCCATCCATACTCAAGGATGACAAAAACCCTGATGTAAAATTAACTCAGCAAACAAAATTATTTTGACAAATATATTATTTGGCTCAGTCACGTAACATGCCCTCTCTTTATTAGGCAGAATGCTCTCTATTCTCAAAAGTGCAAAGGAATTTCAGTATTTTGAATGCTACTTCAGAATTCCATAGCATGTACCTTTAAGTACTGATGTGTCCTTACATATCTCTCTTAGCATTGCTCTTTTCAGGCTTGGTACACAATTGTGTGTGTGTGTGTGTGTGTGTGTGTGTGTGTTCTGCTGGACTCAGCCCTCTCTTGAAGAACAGTCAGTTGTTGCACCTGGGTGTTTTTTTGTTTTTTGTTTTTGTACAACTATGGCTTGGACACCAAGTTATGCCCCTCCTGCACTGAGGCCTTGCTCATAGTCACTCATGCTTCAATCACTTCCCAATTGGACTACTGCAACACACTTTCCATAGGACTATCCTTGAAGACCACCCAGAAGCTTCAATTGGCCAAGAATGCAATGATGCAGTACTTATGGACACTGCTCATTATGCTCATGTAATAGCACTATTCTAGGAACTACTCTGGCTCACAGTTGGCTTCCAACTGTGTTGATTATCACTTTTAAGTCATACATGACATAGGACCAGTTTACTCCCAGGACTGCCTTGTCCCAAGGACATCTAACTTCCCCAACACATTACCATGAAGAGGATGTACTCCTGGTTCCTTCTTTTAAATGCTGCCATCTCATGGCATCTAAGAACCATACTTTCAGCCCCAGCTGGGTACTGGATAAGTCTTGCAGACAAACAACGTTACTCATAAGTGTTTTAGTGAATATCAAGATTTATTGCAGCACTTCCAATCCCGATAGGCAAAAAAGGAGATCCTGAATAAAGTTAGTGCTGAGAGCAACTGCCTCTCAGCATTTTTTATGCCATTTCCCAGTGCCTCCCAGGTAATTTGACATCCGCTCATTAACACCATATCCCCCATGCCTCCTCCCCATGCCTAATTACAACGCCTAGCCCTGAGTCTTCCCCTACTATGCCATGGCTGTTTCAGTCCAGCTTGCCAGCTTATTCACACATCCCATGGCATATTCGTTTGTATATCTCCTCCCTGTGTCCATCCCCTGTGTATTCCCCCACAGGGAAGCATTGTGGGCATCGGCTCTACCGACGGCATGGAGCAGCAAGCATCCCATCCCAGCTGACGTGTTTTGGTGAAGTGTTGGGCTCTGGGCACACACCTAGCAGCGGGTAAGATCCCTAAACCTGACACATGCGTTCTTGATGAGTGCCCCTCTGAGAGGAAGAAAAATCTAGGTTTGCTATTATCCTTACACCACATTTTGGAATAGCTTTTGATATGCTTCTCAAAGGCCAAGGGTAGGCTTTTGCTTCATGAAGTCATGTACCCTCACCCTAATCAAGCATGAAAACACATTGGTCAAATCATAAATAAAACATGAATTTATGGAACAGAAGAATGGTCCTTGCTAAACAGTGTTGTAGAATGTCCGTCCTTTAGCACAAGAATTTGACTTCTTTCTTTCTTTAAGTGTCACGTGCATTTGCTACTGTAGGCTATGTATAGCTCAAGTTACAAGGTGGTACCGCCTTATTCTTGATGGCACCAGAACATCTGGATTCTTAACCGTAGCTGATAGAAAGTTCTGTTCATGTGCCCAGTGGGTAGCTTTTGAAATTCCTCTGCATGTTCATGACCTGCCTGATGCTCTCCAATCATCTATAACTGCTGCCATATGCAACCATAAGCTTTTGCACGCATCTGCAAATGTTCAGAGAAATGACATTTGGGATTGCTGCAGAAGCCCAGTCCTTTGCAACGGCTTCGCGTGATAATCTGAAAGCAGTTACCCAACTGCTTTCCTGTGGATGTTAATGCAAGAAAACAGAAAGAACCGGTGATATAATCAGATCTTAGATTTGCAGAGTTTTACCAATGTGGAAAACTTCCTGAAGAGAAGGTTCAAGAATGGCATTGTTCACTGACCGACAGGGGGCCCAATTTGCCTCTAAGCCTGAGATCTTGCCTCTGGCAACACTTAAAGGCTTTCCTGCCAAGGTTTCATCATACTATGTGAGTTTGAGAATCTCTTCTGGAACTAATTTTTAGGAAGTTTACCCCCTGGAATATCCAGCCATATGCTTAGAATGAAATCTGAGTTTGTCTTGTGGATACTAGAATTGGCTTACACATGATAAGAAACGTTGTGTTCCTCTGCGGTTTCTACACAGTCCGTTGCTGCAGAAAAAATGGAATAAGTTGCAGGAGATTTATCTTGCTTGTTAACTAGCTTTTCTACACACACATATTTGGTGGAAGTTTTTTTGTTATTAAGTTGCAAAATGTTCCATTAATGCATACTGTGTTTTTTCCAATACACACATAGATGAATGAGCTTTTTTTTTTTTTTTTAAAGAGCACCATTTACATCAGCGATGTCAAACTCGATTTCATTGAGGGCTGCATCAGGGCTGTGTTTGACCTGAGGGGGCTGAGGTGGGCATGGCCAATGTGGGCCAGCTTGACATCATTCATGTCAGAGGCACCTGTGGTGGCCCAAGTGCTCTGCCAGTGAAAATGGGCTCCTGAGCTCCGTTTTTGGCTGTGATGTTATTCTGCAACCCTCTGCCAGTGAAAATGGAGCTTGGGAGGGCCGCGGGCTCCATATTTCCTGGCAGATGCACTGAGGGCTGATCCTTTGCTGTTTCCAGGGCAGCTCCACAGGCCAGATCTAAGCCCCTGTGGGCTGGATCCAGCCCCTGGGCCTTGAGTTTGACACCCCTGATTTAGATGATTTTGTATTTCCGCCATTTCTCTTTGTGGATATTTAGGTCCCCTCTCTTTTTTCATCTGTGTTTTAGCATCTATAAAGTAACCTGCCAACTAATATACAAACTGCCCTCACTTTGGGACTGTTTAGAATAATTAAATCCGGACTATAAATTTTGTTATGTCTTGTTTGTGAGAGATTAATTAATTAAGCATTGTAAAATAATAGAAATAAAAAACCTTTCAGAAATAAACTTTCTATTATTTCAATTTTTGCTGAATATGCTACTTGTACTTCCCGAAATATTGAGAAAACAATAAAAATTGCAATACCCAGAAATTGACTTAATATCACTTCCAATCATAAACTGCCAGACAACAGCAAGTAAATCAAATTGCAGAAATGCACCACACATTTATGCAAAGTTTCTAGGAGAGTAGATGGAAAATTATGGAATCATAGACTTAGAAGTCAACCCCATATTGATTGAAATAACTCAAAGTAAAGCATTCCCAATAGATAGCTATTTAAAATATGCTTGAATATATCCAGGGTAGGGAAGAGGACAGTCTCTGTGGTTAACAAATTCTTCAATCCTGCTCTTAATGTTAGGGAGGTTTTCTCCCCTTATGTTCAGTAATAGAAAGGGGTTTGTTTGTTTTTTTGCGTGTTGGCTGTGATTCAGTTTTCTGAATCACAAAAGTCAAAAAATATCTGAGGGATTAATGTATCATTATTACTATCTTAATAAGCACTTTGATAGGTTAAATAGACAAAGGAGATTTGCTAGGATGTAATATAATGCTTCTGTTTCATGTAAAGCCATGTGCTATGAAAACAATGGATAGATTGAATGAAGTTGCTCCTCTTTTCCACCTTATCCCAGTCAATTTCACTGAATGGGCATTGACCTTATCTGTTAAGTAGACATACCCACTGAATTTTAGAATATTAAAATGCACTGATTTCCAAAGACGCAAAAGGTCACTTAAAGACGCAAAAGGTCACTTAAAGTATCAATTGGACAAAAAAAAACAAACCCATGCATTTTATCTTCTGTTTCTTAACTTTTTATTTACACCGGTAGAAGACTGCTAAGGAACTGAAATGGGAATCCCTCTGTTAGAGTTAATTGCACCTTAATCCATAAAACTCCACATCTGTGAAATAGCAACCTACCACATAGCAATTCTGTTTGGAGCATCTGTGCCTTATGTTTCTTTTCTAGCTCCACTGAACCATAGAAAAGGGGAACAGGAACGGAATATTTGTTGCAGTTGATTTGCTGTTGTACACATTCTGCTTTTTTAAAAGAAGCTCTGTACTTCCTTTTAATAAACTCACTAGAGAGCTGAGAGATCTGAAAAGATACCACACACAATCACTTTATTTTTTTAAAAAAAATCTTTGGAGAAACACTGATTGCTTCCACAAGGAAAGGGGAAACGATTAACTCCCATTCTATTTTATTGGTTTCTTCCCTGATACAGTTAAAATGTGTAACATATTGTAGGAATAGGTCCATGTATATGTTAATTGAAAAACAAATTGGCTTTCCCAAAAACACATTGCGAATAAAGGTAATGTTGTATGGTCACTGTTTAGTACTACTGATTTTAAAAACTGATACTTTCACATTTTTCCTAAGAAGAAATTCAGAGAGAATTTCATAAAAATGATAAAGCAACATTGCATGGCAGCAAAACAAGTTTTACTCTCTTACTATATTCGTCCAACATCACAACTTATGTATAAAAGTAGGTCAAATGCACATCACATTTGAAACTCCACTCCCAATGTCTCTGATGCCCTATAAAAAAAAACACAAGTAATACAAACAGATTGTAAATTTTTATGCTTATCTATTTTTAGTTAGTTGCATATGAAATTTAGAAACCGCCCATCTCACTCTGGGCAGTGTACAATTAAACACATCAAAATATGCCACATCCTTAACAGAATTAAAATACAATAATAAAATGATGATAGATCAGTGGGAGCTAAAATAGTAGAAGGTTTGCTTTGCAAGTCTTAATTAGAAGAGGCTACAAATTGGATGTTGAGCATCTGCAGAGCTGCCTATCCAAGCAAGTCTTCCTCTTCCTCCTCCCTCCGTCTCCCTCTCCCTCTCTCTCTCTCTCTCTCTCTCCTTCCTGCCTTCCACAAAATGGCTGTTTTGGAAACCTTTTAGTCCTAATTGGTAGGAATCACAGGCACCAGGGGTATTTTTCTAATTGTTAATAAAATATTTAATATAATTTTTATATTTCTATGGGTTCATTGTTGCAGGGTCTCATTTCTGTTTCTCTCTTTCTATCATCGAGGATCTTTTAAGATTTCAAGCAGTTTAAAACCTGTATAAAAATTCAGTTTTTGTGATGGGAAACAATGCGTTTGTTTGGGGGAGGGGCGGGTATTTTAAAGGTGTAGTTTAATATTTTTGTTAACAGGTAACCTGTGAAATAGCATTGACTGAAAGTGGTTGAGAAATATTCAGTTTCCAAAGATACTGGATTTTCCAATTGCTTGTTTATATCTAAGTACATTTATATCGCCTCAGATTAATATATCAATTATATCATGTCGTTATTTTTTTTACAACTCCAGGCAGCATACATAATGCTTCTGCCTACTTTAATGGGTTTCTCACAACAATCAATCCTCATAAGATTGTTGCTTCTCACAACAATCCCATGCAGTGGGTGGGGATGAGACTGGCCCAAAGTCACCTTGCTGGCTCCCGGGAGAAGACCTGAACTCAAGGTTTTCCAACTTCTATTCCCATATCTTAATGGGTAAATTTCAATGGCACCATTATGGTTGCCATCTTAACTTTTTTGATCGCGTCCTGTGGACTCCCCTCCTCCACTCTTTTCAGTGGAGAAAAACAATGAAGAAAAAATATACAGTATATTGACCTAGGATACAAGGGAAGGGGAAAAAAAGTGGAAGCTTTTCTCCTGTACCTCTTGGGATCTTAAAGAGGTTCTGCTTACAATCACAGATTCAATCCAAGGACACTGCTATTGTAATTAAGTTAATACAATTTAAAGGGAAACATGCTCTTTTTAATGTGGCAAAATCCATTGCTCCAACTAGCGTAATCCAGGCTTACACAGTGTAATCCAGACAATTTTACTACCTTGCAAATCTTGTTCCTTCTTAAACAGGCTGAAAAATTGGCCCGTTTATGGCAAGACCGGTTCTCAGATGTCATCGCTTGACAGAATTAATTTAACTCTGGAGCCTGCTTTGGTCCCATTATTTGATTCTCAATTCAGAGAAGCATTTTAAATGGGGGACATAAAAGACAATCCCTTGCTTCCTAAATGTGTGTACTTCTTCCCTGAGTCAGATTTACAACATACAGAGATAGAAAACCTTTTTGGCAGCACATGATTAGTTTCTGGCATCTTTGCAGAGTGCTGTGGTAGCTGACCTTGCAATTCCTGTCCCATTATATTTTTCCCCCTTAACACAAAAGAGAGATCAGATGCACAGCTGCTGTGAGTTAGCAGAGATCTCTTGAAGAGCCTGTCTTCAGTGTATTTTTTTCTATCACTTATTCTTCCTCCTGGAGGGAGGCATCTGTATGAACTTTCAAACACATTATTGCTAGGTAATAGATAATTATGAGACAACTAGGAGTGAAGGGCAACATCAACAAAAGGGGAGTCACAATTGCTGACTCCCAACAGTCATTACCTTAAGATCGTTAATTCAGGGTTGGTTGTGCCTCCAGTTTATTTAGAGTTCAAGTACAATCCTGTGTCTAGGAAAGCAACTTCCAAAAGATTCTTTGGTTTCCCTATTTTTTTTTCATAGCTCAGAAAAAGAAACCATCTAAAACTTGGTTTTCTAAATGTGATTGTGAGCTCCCATTGGTAGCTGCTGTCTAGATTCTCCGACTCTGGCTCTCATCTTGCAAATGCTGGTAGTTGTTTAATAAGGATTTTATGTACTCCCTTTTCCATAAGACTGAAAGTAATTTAAAAAGAGGCAGAAAATACAAGCAATAAAATTAAGAGTAAACAATATCCTATCTATGTAATCAATAGGAATTGAAAATGACTTGATGGCTTGTAATAATCCATATAATACACAACTATCTATTTAACAGGCATCATAGATGCCATTAGATCCCAAACACTCAGAGTAGAAGAATCTGTGAAATATGATGAGATTCAGTGTCCAACACAAGGGGAACAGCTACAGAAAAAGAATGTCAACATGTTCCCATATCCCCATATCCTTGACTTAAATTGCATTGAGACCTTCAGTAAAATATCTTTCAGAGCCTTATTTAAGCATAAGCAAAATAATCTTTGGTTTATGACATGGGTGTTAAACTTGCCACGTCACGTTGCTGCCATGTGATAGTTTGCAATGTTTTTCCCATTCACAGAGCTGGGGTGGGCATGACCTGCATGTGACACATCCAGCCCACAGGATGCCAGTTTGACACCCCTAGTTTAAGATCTCGCAAAATTTCACATTTGATTTACTATATTCTTATTACAATAAACTATATGAAAGTTTGCAATATTTGAGGGGCTGTTACAGAGAGGAGGGGGTCCTCCTATTTTCCAAGGCAGCTGAAGGCCAGATAAGGAATATTGGATGGAAACAGGATCAAGGAGAGATTCAACCTAGAAATAAGGAGAAATTTTCTGACAGTGAGAGCAATCAACCCCTGGAACAAAAGTTGCCTTCAGAAGTTGTGGGAGCTTCATCACTGGAAGCTTTCAAGAAGAGACTTTCTGTCAGAAATGGTATAGGGTCTCTTGCCTGAGCAGAGGGTTGGACTAGATGACCTACAAGGTTCCTTTCAACTGTGTTATTCTATTATTATTCTATTCTTTAAAAATCTATTATTCTATTCTATTCTATTCTATTCTATTCTATTCTATTCTATTCTATTCTATTCTATTCTATTCTATTCTATTCTTCTCTCTTATAGAACTATCACTTAGCAGACTAAAATGTGCTGTGTTTCTGTACACATTCCAACCTTCACTTCGAAGATGCCCTTCCTCACACAATGGTGGTGTCAGTGGCATTCCTGTCAAGTACAATTCTTGCACAGCATTCTTCTCTGTTAGCACTTGTCAAATTCAGCCTCTAGGTCTGTCCCCATTGCAACACAATGGAGGCAGGAGGGCAAGGCATATCTTGTCAAGAAGAATAGTTCAACAGATATCCAGGAGCCAAATCATGTAAAACTTTTAAAAAGCATTTTTAAGTCGAGCCATTAATCAATGTGTTAAACGGCTAAATCTTCTACTTCTGGTTAGACGGCCAACTGATGGAAGCCTTCCAGATGCTTTCAAAGGCAGACCCAAGTTGAATACAATGTAACAGCCTAACCATAAGACAACAAGGACACGTGTCACACTTGCTACTTGGTCCCAGCTTCTACCTGCTGTCTAAGATTGTAAATATACTCCATATGGGGAGAGTGTGTCTTCAAAAAAAGCTAATCCTGAAATTGAAATAGAATCAAATTTATCACTGGCAAACAGTTTTTCCATCTGGATTTAATCTGATTTTCTTTAACCTTTCTAGCTCCACACAGTTTTTAAACACTTGGCCAGGATTTCCACATCATCCTCAGCTCTTCCTGAAATAGTGACATAAAACTGATTATCTTCAGTATAGTGATGATATTTACCAAAGGCCAACGGGCGACCTCTCGCAGTTTTATATAAGTATTGGAAGCACGGAGAAGACAGTAAAACCCTGTGACATTCACTCAGATGTTCCCCATAGGCACTAAAGGAAGCTGCCTGGTAATGAAGGAACAAAACAACAATGAATGTTATAATAATGTACAAAAGATGTGCTATATTTAGAACTGTTTGTCCTCATCTAATGCTTAAAAATGATCCAGATTAAGCAGTATATCAAACTTGTACCTCTCTAAAAGCACACTTACAAACAAGTTGAATCAAATAATAAAAAAATAAAATAAACATTGACTGTAAAAAAAACTTTTAAAAATAGTGTGCACATCAAATCAAACTACTAATTTTATACACCTACGTTAACTCTGAAAGCTTACTCAAAAGGACTTTTAAAAAGTCTTACACTATTTGAGTTTTGAATCCATTATTACTCCAAGATATATTCACAATTCATAATTCTTTTTATGATATACCTGGTTGACTCTAACTCTGTTATAAACTATGCTCTGAATTCTTCTATTTATTGTTCTTTTTCTCTACCAGCAATGATCGGCTATGGTTATTTTCTTGCTTTGACTAAGTTATGAATATGAAAGTACATCTGGTTATTTGAACATGTTTCATAGCGAAGAAGAATTAATAATATTAATTACTGAATTATTATGAATGTCCTATCACTACATTGTATTGGTTTAGCCTGACTGAGAAAATAAAGATGGCAGATCTTATATTACTTTGCATCATTTAAAAAAGCCATCATAATGGGGAAAGTATTGCTCACTTGTGAACATACATCTTTAGACGAAATGATGATAATATGGATGATAATTCAGGATCTGTATCTACTGTTGAAGTACTAAAGCACGAAATCTTGTTTGACTAACTTTTATAAAGTTGTTATTTTATCATTTTTTTTCCATGTGAGGTGCCTGATTTTCAAGAACGATTCACTGAAATCAAAAACGTCATTTTTTTTGAAGCTGAATAATTGAATACAATAACAAAAATTGTAGAGAAGGTCAGCATGTTGATGTCTGTGACTACCAGTATGAAGGAAATCATGAAGGACCAAGGTATTTGAAAGTCACTGGACTGGAGAAGGTAGAACTGAAAGTTTGGGAAACAAAATGCGTATTTAGAAATGCAGAGCAGGATATGAATATAATATAGAATAACGTGATGGTATCTGGGGAGCTGTTCCATGCAAGGACATCTACATGAAAGAGTTTAAAAAGTCAAGATAACAGGCAAGTTATTGTGATTGAAACCTGGCCCTGTTGTGTGCCAATGTGATACATGTACAGTAAAAACTGCATGGGGCTTCAATCACAAGATTACAGCTGCCATTTTGACTTTTGTATGCCCCTGCAGATGCTCAATTCTGTGAAAGATGTCAATTACACAAATGTCTTTTATCAAATAAAGGTATGAAAGATAATTATATTAGAATTCATCCTAGCTGTACAGTTTGAGTTAAAATTTTATTCTCAGTTGGAAAGAACCAACTGAAAGGAAGGTCTGAATATCATCAACATAGTTGAAATGTATTTCAAGATGGTTAGAATTTATAAAGAAATGTCTAAGACAGAAGAATCTTGCTATAGATTCAGTCTATTTCAACCTGGAATGCTGCTGGCTTGTTTTCATCTTGAGGATAAACCTTAACTAATTCAGTCCAAATTTTAATACAGATCTAGTTCCCCAACTTTGATCAATTGTAAATAATGCACCATATTCTCACGATTAAAACGTGATCAAAATTAACCATTTCAACATTGCCTAAATAAGAATGATTGGCTAAATAATATGTATTTTAAATTATTTCATGTTTTCCAATTATAGATATTTTTCCGCATTTTTACAAAATGTGATAAAGTTATCCTAGAATGAACAGCAAGTGGGGTGTTTCTAATTTTTATAGGATGATTAAAATAAAAACGACAGGCACAAATTAATTCTTCTCCGTTTGATCGAATCTCAACGTAAATAAGCCTATCCATTTATCCATCTAAGAACATAATTAGATACGAAGATCCAGCTAACGTAGCAACTTGTTTTCTTTAGTGGGCCAGCAGATGCTTGGGAAGCCTACCCAAATAGGCTGCAGAGTGAGCAACTATTTCATGTCCCAAAGGTGCCTTTTCAAAAGGCAAGTGGATTTTCTTTGTTTTTGCTTGAAGATGTTTCGTTTCTCATCCAAGTTCTGAAATGAAGAAGCTTCCTGGATGAGAACTGAAATGTCTTCAAGCCAAAACAACTATAACCTAGATCAGGGTCACCAACCTTTTGGACCTCAGGGACCACCCAACTCATAACTTTAAATCTTGCGGAACACTAATGTGAATTTTGACTGAGGGTGGCTTGCTGACATTGGTGGGAAAGTCGGTCCCATATTCCAGAGCTTCAGTAGTCACAAGACTGGCCTTTTGGTCATCCAAGAGCAGCTCCTCCAGTCCATGGCAGGCTGGTGCACCCGGGTGGAGGAGCAGCTGCTCTGGGATGACCAAAGGGCCAGTCCTGTGACTACTGCAGCTCTGGAATATGGGACTTTCCCACCAACATCAGCAAGCCACCCTGGGCAGATTTTCCTCCCCAGCTATTGGTCTTACCTTTCAGTTCCAGCTCACGTGGCTCTATTCAAGGTAAGGTTTGCGCTCGGCCGAAGGGTGGGGGCCAGTGGGTGGGCGGCGCAACCTTGTGTTCCCACACAGCCTGGATTAATTATTTTGGGGGGAGTGCTTTGGGGTGGACATTTCTCTGTGGACCACCAAAATTTTCTCATGGACCACCAGTGGTCCCGGTCCACCAGTTGGCAACCACTGACCTAGGTGACTGAGAATCTGCATAGAAAACCATTTCATGTTGTCCTTTGGATTCCATTGGGGATGAGACTAGAAATTTGTCAAGCACTGAATTGTTTAGTAGCTGTGCAGCATGCTTGCCTATCAGAAAGGGACTGAAATAGATTATGAAGCATCAGTTGTGAAATATTTACCCTACTCAACCCATCAAGATATTTTCCCCCGACACATGAAGCCATTTCACTACTGTTTATAGTTGTCCTTTTTCAGGGTAGGTGGACTCACTTCCAAATAACATATGGGATCCATTTGAGTCTCAGAGGTATTCTTGAAATAAGGATTGGTGTTGAAAGATGGAGCTTTGCTTTTCGAGCATAGCAGCTTCTCATTAGCAATTAAAATAATTCAGTGTAAAAAGTCATCGGGTCAGGAACCTTATATACAGAAAGGAAGATGGTTGCAGACATACTGTATTATATCCCCATCTCTTCTATGTTGGGGATTCTAGTTTTCACTTCTTGAACGAAATGT